>NW_004524592.1:13366820-13373053 GCF_000260255.1 Octodon degus | reverse complement strand
AAAAGGGGTATGCAGATGAATTTCCATTTTGTATCTGTGTATTCAAAGTGGTTAGGATAGATATATAGTTACATTCTCTTAATGCATAGAATGATTTGTTCTAATGGTGTTTGTAAATAGGATCTCAAGTCCACATGTTGTACAGCAATTAACCACTAAGAAGAATATATGCAGTGTGTTAGTTATTGAAACTGTACTACTGATTTGATTTGAAACTGTCTCATTGCTATCTGTTTATCAATAAAATTTTGAAAAAAAAATAACAACAACACAAAAAAAACAAGTCCATCAGGCTATAAAAAAATAAGATAAAAAATAATCTCCAAAATGACATGACTACAATCATGAAAGAATTTCTCAACACAGCTAAAGAAGACATAGATTAGAAAAAAAAATCCAAACTAAACCAATTAATATCCTTTCAGGATTCTTCTATGAGCATTTAAAGAGAAGACTAGTTCATCCCCATAGTGTTACTAAGTGGAGAGAGATCATATGAGATTAAAACTGCTGCTGGAAGTCATTTTTACTAATCTCATGGATAGATAATTCCTAAAAATGGAAGCCCAGGAAAGACAGGTTGAGCTCAGAGATTAAAAGAAACCAAACTCTGCCAACTTGAGTCTCCGAATTCAGTAATGCTTCATTAATAAGGTTCCTTCTCACTTTTGATAACTAGTACTTTCTTTTTTTTTTTTTTTTTTGCTATGTAATATACTTTGAGTTGGCTTTTTTTCCTGTTATTTATCACTAAAAATGTCCCAATATACTTGTAGATGAGGAGGCAAAATACATTATTCCATGTTTCCACCCTATCTCCCATCCCTCCTTAGAGTGTAGCTTAGGATCATATAATTCTTGCCAATAAATTGTGAATAAAATTATCAAAAGCAGAGACATGCAATAGATGGAGGATCTTGACAATCCTTTCTTGACTGTGTAGATTTAGAGACAAGATAGTGTAACTAGAAGATGGCAGAGCCTCCAACAATTGAGGCCCTCAGATTGTACAAAATGGAGTCTGCTCCCAAACCATATGTTATAAGCTTCTGTGGTTTCAGAAATAATTTTCTATGGAGGCACATGGGTTTCTGTTTGTGTGTCTCTCTATGTGTGAGGGGGCATGTATATATAAATTAAATGCCCTTTATAAGAAATGTCTGAGGCCAGATTTATTCTTTTCAATTTTGAAATAGTTGCACATACACAATGAGACAGGTTGGCAGAGAGACCCAAGTCTAAGCATGAATTAATTTTGTGCTTCACATAGACCTTTTATATGTTGCCGGAAGAGAATTTGATACAGTGGTTTGAATTCACCATGTATGTTTGCATGTATGATGTAGGTTTTCTGCCAGGCTGGGGATTGGAGTGAGGGCCTTGTATTTGCTAAATTAGTGCTCTATTACTGAGCCACATCCTCAACTCTATTCCTAGTGTTTTGAATATGACCTGTGGCACGAGATCAGGTATGGGATTCAGGTATGGGATTTTACACTTTCATATACATGTGTCTAATTCAAAACATTTCAGAGTTTGAAGTATTTCAGATTTTGTGCTTTCAAAGTAGGGATGTTGACTTGAACTTTTTATAGCTCAGCATATTAATATGGCTTAACTTTTTCTTCACTTTTATATTTTTCTGCTGGATGGTTAAGACTAAGATAAAGAAGACCTATATAACAAGAAATGTAACTTTTGTATTTGATAAGGTCAATCTAATCCCCTCAGGATTTACCCTGAAACCCTGTACCACAGTTTGTAGATCCTTTGCCAGTGTCAGCCATGTGGATGAGTCATGGCCATTGCTTGACCAATTTGCTCTCTGTGAAAGCCTGAGAGAATGTTTTCTCTCCATGTGACTCTCCTTAGGCTCATTATACATCATCAATCACTTTCCTCTGTGGCCCCATAATCTCCTTGATCTGAAAATTTGGGACACCACTGAGTTATAGGATGTTTCAGTACAGGTTCTCTTATGTTCTGAGTCCTCACTGACCTTGAATGGGTCCTATGGATAACCCACTACTATTATGGACTACTGGACTATATTGGATTATTTTGCTAAATTCATGCACCTGCAATATTTAAATGACAATGGAATACTCATCTTGACAAAACTAAAAAAAGGGGATATAAATGAATTTTGTAGTGAAATATATATATATATATATATATATATATATATTATATACAAAATAGTTAGGATTATATATACAGCTACTTTCTCTTAATTAAATGAGAAGAAAGATCTGTACTAATAGCGTTTGGACAAGATATCATGTCTGCATCTTGTACTATGAATAACTACTACAAAGACAATAATATGCAATGTATTAATTATTGCAATTGTTCTATTAACCTGTTTTGAAACTGTCTCATTGCTACTTGTTTCTCAATAAAATTAATAAAAGAAACAAATTAGGGATGTTCAACCCAAAAGTGTGTGTGTGTATGAGTCTGTGTTGCACTTCCCTAAGTTTGAAGCTGAGATTCACATCTATCAATGATACTTTTGTAATGTTTTTTTTAAAAAAATATAAAAACAGAGGTAAAGAATGTCAAAGAAGATACCAAGACTAGGGAGACAGTCAGTAAGAAGACTTCTACAGTATCATGCCTGGAGAGTGTCATGAAGCTCTTACACTCAAAGGAAGCCAACCTTCACTGAGTCTAACTGGGAGCAGACACTTTACCTACATTATTTTATTTAATCCTTACCAACAAACTGTAAGGTGATTATATTATCAATGAAACTAAATTATAGAAGGATTAAATAGAATCACAGACACCTAGCATGAAAGGGTCAGCTTTGAATCCTTTCTGTCCAGCTGGGCAATCTAACCCAAATTACTTCTATTATAATTAAAAGTGGTATCAATATTATTTACAGATAATACCTTCCAGATTTACTAAAAGTATCAGTCTTTCTTCCTCACTCCCCCTTATCCATAGTAGAATCCAGTCTTTTTTGGTGTGAGTTTCTTGGGTGCACATAAGATTTTGGAACAAAGTTCATGCTTTGTAGTCCTCTAAAAGCATAATTCACTTTTCTCTAGACTGTTAATATCCCTTGCTTGTCCACTGTTGGAATGCATCAGTCTTTGTCCTCAACATTAGATCTAGAGGCTTGTCCTTCCTCGCTTATGAATTTGGCTGATAGACACAAAGCCAATGTAGACAACATGATCCCTTTTTCCCAGTTCCTAGTGCTCCCTAAGCCACTTCCCTTTGCCTTGACAGATTTCTTGAACTATTTATTTATCTATCTGTTTATTTATTTATTTTGGAACTGGGGATTGAAATCAGGCCCTTACACTTGCCAGGGAAGTTCTTATTCTACTGAGCCATCTCCCAGGCCTCCCAAGGCTGAATTTTTTTTTTTAATTTTTAATTTTTTAATTTTTTATTTTTTAGAAACCAGGAATTGAACTCAGGCCCTTGCACTTACCAGGTAAGCACTTATTACACTGAGCTTTCTCCCCATCTCCATTTTCTTGAACTATTGATCCCTACTTGTAACTAATTTTCTAACCATCATATGTCCTTCAGACCAATCTATAAATTCTGCAACTTGAACCCAATTATTCATTCTGAATTTATGAGACTGCTCCATCATTCTTACCTCTTTAAAACATTAACCTTCTAAATAAAACATGTTTACCAATGATCACCTTGTGGTGAAAGTGATCACCTTCTAGTGAAATAACACTGAAATATCACATTCACAGTAATTTGGTGGAGGAGAGTCTCTTAAGAACTTCTAACTTATCTTTGACACATTTAAGTGTCTAGTACTCCAATCTCCATGCAATTTATGTCAAATAGATTGATATATCCCAGATGAAAAATATAAAGTCAAGGAAAAACTGGTCACTTTGGAATCTCTCATGATAAACAGTAAACATGGGAATATGTACCTATTTTAACAGGAGTTGGTGAGCTTCCAATAATATGGAAGGAGGCAAACGTATCCACATTTTCATTACTATAAGTTAAAAGCAAGGGAAAATTAAACCCTATGGATGAATGTGCAACTTCCCAAGGGGAATTCAAAGAGAAAGATTGGTATTCTCTGAATTTCCATGAAAGGATGCTAATAAGCATGAGTAGTCAGGATATTCACACAGTCATACTTAAGTGATATCATTGTGCTGTGGCACCATTAGGACTCCTTATGGCCTATCACTTAAATGAGTTTTTATGAAGTGCTTGGGCCACTGATTATGAGCCAAATCTGGCCCTTTTTCCATCAGTGACTAAAATAATGGATAAAAAGCCCATTTAGTGCATCTCCATGAGCATCATGCTGTCATGAACTCCTCCCCGAGACAGTGAGTTCTATAAGCATTAATGGGTTTTATTCAACAAACATCCATTTTGTAGTCAGACAACTTTTGTCACTGACACCTGCCAATTCATATTCTAACAAGAAATTGCTGAGCTTATAGAGTTGCCATTTTTAAAATGAATATGTCTCATTATCTTTATTTATACCTTCTTCCTGCTCCAAACTATCAGTACAGAATGGCTCTGAATTTTCTTTTTTAAATTCTTTATTCCTCATTTAAAAAAAAAATCAAGCACTGTACTTTGCAAGCTAACAGTGGGTTGATTTCTACATTAAACCTTTATTAATTTCATTGAAATTAGAAAGTAGACAGAAATCTCAACCATCTGGACCTAAGCATGTACTTAAGCACTGGGAGGTTTCTCAAGGGCTTAAGCAGAGGGACGGGACCAGGGTCATAGTCTCTGTGTGCTTGGTTACTTTTCAATCATTGCTGTTTGAGTGGGTCATCATATTGCTTTGGGTTTCCTATTCCCTCAAGAATGGGGTCATTTCGACTAGATTTTTTATAGCGTCTCTTCTTTTCTGGAGAGTCTATAAATTCTTATTCTCTCAACAATTCCTTCTCTTCATTCAGATAAAAATGTTTTCCCTTTTCCTGCAAAGCTTTTTTTTTCTGACATGTCTGAATTAGTCAGTGTTCCTATTTGCAGACAAATAGCTGACATCTGCAATTTAAAGGAGGAAAGTTTGATTTGACTCAAAGTTTCAGAGGATTCAATCCATGCTAAGCTGGCTATAAGACTTACCAATGGGGCATAGTCGAACAAAGTTGTTTGGCTCATGGCACCAGGGAAGTTGAGACAGTTGGAAAGAGCTGAGAAGGGTCCAGAGGGACCAGAGAGATAGTTCAGTAGTCTAAGTGCTTACCTGGCAAGCTCAAGGACCCAGGATTGATTCCCAGTATCCCATGCCATGCTGGCCCCTTGCAGAACTACCCATAAAAACTGGGCATGGTGGTGCACACCAATAATCCCAGTGCTGGGGAGGCGGACAGAAGGATCAGTGCCAGTCTGAGCTGCATAGTGTGACCCTGTACCAAATAAATAAATGAATAAATAAATAAATAAATAAATAAACAGAGGGCCAGGTATAAGCCTTAAGGTTACACCTCCATTATTCATCAATGCACAGCTAGATCCATGCTTTACTGATCTAGGTGGATCCAAAAATTGATCAAGCTTAATTTATAGTCGCTATCATGCATAATCTTACTCAGTTTAAAATTTCAGCTCAGTGTTGTCTCTCCTTTGAGTCACTAGATAGGACGTCTTTCCTTAAGCTTATAGTTTTACTTTGTACAAAGGCTGCTTTTTATACTATAAAAAATGCAATGATGAGCACCATAGTGGCCCTCCTACAACTTAAATGTTATGTGTGCTATCTTATGCTGCAGAGTAGACTTTCTGGAGGTGTTTAAGGATCTTGAGATGGGGAGATAATCCTGCATTATTCAGGAGAGCCAATACAGAGAGAAAAAAAGAATTTTTTAGAAGGGAAGTAAGAGTCTAAGTCTGAAGGAGCTATGATGGCGGAATCAGAGCATGGTGCTGTGCATTTTAAAGTAGGAGGAAGAGACTACAAGCCAAGGAATGCAGGCAGCCTCTGAAAGCTGAGAGAGTCATAGAAATGAATTCTCTTCTAAAGCCTCCAGAGTAAACACAGCCTTTTCAATACATTCATTTTAAGACTTCTAAATTCCAAGTTGTGGAAAATAAACTTGTGTTATTTAAAGCCACTGAGTTATGGTACGTCAGTATAGCAGCAATTGAAATCAATGCAGAGACTATGATATTAAACATAATATAGCCATTTGATGATTGCCTTCTGACCAACCCATGATGATTTTCAGGCACATTTTAATCTTTTTCATGGTATTGCA
>NW_004524592.1:13365351-13366656 GCF_000260255.1 Octodon degus | reverse complement strand
AAAAAAATCTTATTTATTTATTTATTTATTTATTTATTTATTTATTTATTTGGTGCATGGTCTCACTACACAACTCGGATTTGTAGTGATCCTCTTGTCTCAGCCTCCCCAGTGCACTATGCCCAGTGCATGGTGGCTTGGCATATGGTACTCAGAATGGAACCTGGGTCCTTGCACTTGCCAGGCAGGCACGTAGACCACTGAGCTATCTCTCCAGCCCCAGTTCATTTTTTTATCTTTATATTCTCAGTTTTTAAAAAATCACTGATACGGGGTAGATACTCACAATATATTCAGTGAATGAATGAGTAGATGAATATATGGTATCCTTGTGTACAAAGATAATGTGAAAATTTAGGGGATGTGTGGCTTACCAGGCTCTCAGTAATAGGAGTATTGCTCAAAAGCTTTCTTTTAGGACGTGGTATTTATTGTGACTTACTTTGCACTGAGACTGCAACACCAAAAGGGTTTACTATATTGTTGTCCCTATTGCTTCAGATGAGAGCACACTACATGAATCTAGACTCATGGCTAGGTAGCTGGCTTTATTTATTTATTTTTAGCACTCTTTTCATGGTTTTATAAGAAAAAAGTGCCATCATTGGCAGAACGTGCTACATTATACAGTTTTCCTTGGAGCTTTTTCAATGATTCAGTGGTAATGCTAAGCAGTCCAGATTTTGAGTAGTAAAAATATTATGTGCACTTCATCTGTTTGTTTAAAATAGGATCGCTAAACAAAACACACTTTCCTCAAAGTTACCAGTGTTAGTGGGCATGAATATGCATATTTACAGTTCAAAGAATGGAAAGAGAGGAGCAGAAGTGGGAAAGATCAATCCTTATACCTTTCAAAGGAAGATACAGCTGAAACTCCGTGACTCTTGATTATCACTGTGGAGCCATTTGGGCCATGAACAGGAAAGCAGAGAATGTTTCTGACCATTAGTCCTGTTGGAAAGCACAGCCATAACTGTCATTTCCACTGCAGATGGGCATGACTGCCTCAATCTGTGTGTGAATAGCGGCTTGCTCTCCTCTCACTCTTGTTTGGCAAGTCCCTTCAGCCAGAAGGCCTTCCTATTTGGAAAGAAAGGAGATGATTTAATGTTGCTTTGTAAGAAAAGTTCCACCATTCTAAAGCCCATTTCTCTGTACATGGTTCCAAAAGTGATGCCTGAGAAGATTTAACTGACCTAAATGTATAGGGAGAGGTTAATTTTGATTAACACAGGCCTTACTTTAAATTGGTCTTAAATATCCAGCAGAAATATAACTGAAAGATGTATAACAACATGGTGA
>NW_004524592.1:13361986-13363771 GCF_000260255.1 Octodon degus | reverse complement strand
GTTTTAAATTCTGCTTTTCATCTGAAAATGCACAGCTAAAATCTCATTTATATTTGATGGTAGAAAATCTTTAGGAACCATCAATCCACATGTAGTTTTGAATTTCTAGTACTCAATAGTTCAACAAAAGAATAAACTGCAGCATGTTCCTACAACTGATTTTTCCATCTTAGAGAGGAGATCAGACAACATCTACACTAGGGGAAAAAGGTACAAGTCACACATATTAGAAATTTCTATGGAAAAGGCTGTAACAAAACTATTAAATAATCTGAGAATCAAAAAGTATGCTTATTCTTTTATCAGCCTGGAAAACCACTTTCATTTACATTGGCCATGAACAAGAAAGCAACATACAAAAGTAGCATGTTTTAGTTCTGCTATCATGACCCCACACTTTGCTCCTTGTTTCTCCTGTGTATGGGAAAGTGGTGCACAGTGTGTATAGGGGATCTTGAATGTAAGTTTTATAATTTTCGCAATGTGACAGTTTAGATTCATCTTCTATGCTTGTCATCCTATCATTCAGTTCTCAACTGAAAGATTACCTCTGCAGAGAGAACTTCCTTAGTAGTCCAATCTGATGTACTGTTCTAACCTGTCAGAGCTATATTATGTTGTCTAATTTTGTGCACATCCCTTATTTAATCATGAAATTCTTTTGCATTTATTTGTGTGCTTTCTTCTAGACCATGCTAGGAAGGAAATCATGGAAAAGGAGAAGCTTATCTGCTTCCACAGATATATCCCAAGTGCCTAAGTGAAATCACTGTGTGTAGTGCAACCTTTCTTCCCTGATACTTGTGACTGAACTTGTGAAATACAAATTTTTAGTCTCTGTGAAATTTATAATTAAAACAACATAGAGAAAATCCCACAAAATGTAAATGACAATGGCTAAGACTTGGATACAGTAAAATAAAAAGCATCAAATAAAAATTGTCTGAAGAATAAATTTAATTGGGAACACTGAAAATTCAAAAAATAGATCTGAAATGAAACAGACTTGGTTGAAGTAACTGACATAAAATAGACAACAGCTAAAATTGTCAATGGAAAATTTCATCCTTGACTAAAAGGTGACAGAAGAACCACATCTTCTAACAAAATTTTGTGTGAAAAATCTGACCTCAGACAATTACATGTGGTAAAAGTGAGAGTTATAAAGGAAAACTCATAATAGATGAAGGTACAATAGGCAGAATTTAATATGCTTTGGGAAAATCTTGATTAATAAATCAAGTCTTCATTCTAAAATTCAGGAGAAAGAATTGATTTTGGAAAAATAATTTTGATTAAAGAAAATAGAAAAATAGAAATTGTTCAAATGATTTATATAGAAAATTGATTAACTAATGAAATTAGCTTAATGTATTTTGATTCAAAAAAAACTTCTTGGCAAAATGGTGATATAATTATGATTAAAGTGATAGTGTTCATAAATATCAATTCCATATAATCTTATGGTAAATGATGAAATAACAACTTCCTGCACTCTGGCCACATATACAGCAACAGAGCAATATAAATAATAAACCACTAATGTAGGAAGCATAAACAACAATAAAATAGATCAGTGCATAATGTGCTAAGCATTAAAAAAATGTCATTATGGGAGTGCCAGGGGGGACTTCTCAGAAAACAAGGCAGCACTATCCAGCTGGGAAGCCTTGAGCAAGCCACTCAGCTCCTCTCGCTCTTGGATATTCAAAGAGAGTTTGAGCTACAAATTTCAACTCCAGTCAGTCTTAGAGAACTGAGCAAGAGAAAGTGCATGCTACTGAA
>NW_004524592.1:13359751-13361607 GCF_000260255.1 Octodon degus | reverse complement strand
GAAGCCACAGATGGAGGTGACCAGCTAATAGTCAACAGTGCCAGCCTGGATCTCAGGTTTGAGAAAGAAAGCACTGGAAAAGGCAAGTTGGTCACATGTACAGATGTTCTTGTGTGTGCTCAACAGCTGCCTTCTGAAATTATTTTCACCTGAACGCAAAGCCAAAAGCAAGAACTTGGATGAAGATGGTTTATTTGGGATATAATTACAAGAACCAAGAATAAAGGAGTGGGGTGGGATAAAGCCAACACAGAAGTATGTTCTCAAGGTTGCTGCTGAAGGTCTTGGAGGCTCTATTTGGCTGTGACTTCCAGGAACTGTAAAGACATATGTATCTAAGGCTGGAGCATTCATCACGAGTTTCTATCCCTCCTCAGCAAAGAATTATCTGTGGGGCATGGATTTCCTCACACATGCAGGCTGCAAACCCCTCAGACATTCACCTTAGCTGATGCTCAATGTGATAGTAATGGCAGGAACAATGAACAAGTGGCTCTGATTTGTAATTGCAGCCTAGCCACCAGGGAGGAAACTTCCAGGGCAGCACATTTTACACAATAATCAGACAATTGGAACAGGAAATGCAGACACGAGATGAAGATGCCCTTTGTTTGTGATGATGATCACGGCTTTGCTCAAATTGACAACTGAAATGTGTGGCACTGATAATACTGGAGCAAGGCTGCCCTGTGTCTTTCCTGGATGCATTGATTTTCATTCTCTTGCAAGCCTCTTGACTTCTCTTCCCTCCTGTCTCATAGGAGTGACAAGTCACAAGTGTCTTAGGAAATAAGGTCAAGAGGGACAAAGAGAGGCTATTTCCGGCCCAAACTTCATGTCCTTCACATGTGACTGCATGCAGAGGGATGACAGCTACTGCCAAAATAAGTGCAAGCTCAGGGCTGAGCTCTAAGAGCAGCACACTCATGATGTGGTTAAGTATCTGGCCACTCACATCTGCAGCTCTTGTCTTTCCTGACACTCTCAGCCTTCACGCAGTCCACAGATCATTCACTGCTGATTGCAAAGGCACTAAACTGATCCAACTCTCAGATGGACGTGTCCGCAGTGACACTTCTGGTCCTTTTTTAACATCTGTGCCATTGCCACCTTCATCCCCAACCTCATACCCATGCCATTCCGTGGACCATGAACCTTTCTGCAAATAGGTTTGTGACCTCTTTGTGCTGACAAATGCTTCCTAAAACCCCTCTCTTTTTCTCTCTATTCATTTGACAAGTATTAAAAGATTGCTGAGCCCTCCCTTCCCCTCAGCTGATGAATGTGCTTTGGTCGTTCTCAAGCACAAAACACTCTTCCTTAGGGCCCCAAGATTTGATAAAGAAATAAATCTTTGAGATTATTAATTCCCTGGGCTGAGGTTTTGTTTAATAACTGCTGTCAGTGATAGATCTGAAGAGGTGAGCCATGTGTGCGTGTGTGAGTGTTTGTGTGTGTGTTAGTGATGAAGGGAGAGGGAAAAGACAGACAAAGAGATGGAAAGATATGGTACAAGGAGGAAGTGGGGGAGGACTCAGTTGTGGTTCCAGATTTGGCGGCCTGGCATCTGATGCCTCTGCATCCGGGATGGAGCCCTGCATGACAAATCACAGCTTTCCCCTTCCCACCTCCCACCACACTATCTATTAAGCCCGAATCGGCCAATAGCAGCACATGATTTGGGGATATTCTGTAGAACAATCCCTCACTGAGGAAAAATACATTATGAAATAAATGGAAAAGCATCAATCAGCTGGGAAATGTATTCTGCTTGTTGGAGGAGGGGGAATGTTTTTATTTAAATGGGACTCAAGGTAGAGAGAGGTTTGATTTTTCTACTAATATACAAAAATACA
>NW_004524592.1:13350055-13359651 GCF_000260255.1 Octodon degus | reverse complement strand
CTGAAGACTTGAACATATGTGAAAGGAGGTAATTAAGTACTATTGGGAATAATGTGAAGAACAAATGAAGGCTCTTGCACGTGGCTTGAATTCTAAAATGAAGACAGTAGCCATGGGAGAATACAGAAGGTTGTAGTCATTGAGAATGAGAAAGCCATTGAGAATCAGAAAGTCCTTCTGGTAAGACCCTTTTTAGTTTCCAGGTGATAAAAACTGAACTTGAGCAGACATAGACAGTAGGGTTACTGTACTAGTTCACCTATTCAAACCATAGGAAGAGTAGGGGAGTGGTAACTTCAGCAATGACACAATCAGGGGCTGCATTACCACTGGGACTCTTGTTTCTTTATTCCATCTCTACATTTCTTTGAGTACAGTAAGTCCCAACTTGTGAATGAGTTTCATTCCACGAGGACTTTCGTATGTCAAATTTCATTTGTAAGTATGAAAAAGTGACATTGACCCAAATACACTGTGTATATTGCTTGTACTTTTCTAGAAGCCTTCTCCACATCACTAGTGCTTTGCCTCTTGCTTCTGCATGTCCTGAGTTCTGATGGAGCACTGCACTAATGTACACTATCACACTACACAATAAGTGCACAGCAGCACAACTGACTGTGACGACGTCCAGCAGACAGGTGAGCTACGTTCACAATTTGTTTGCATCTATGAATTTTTGTAATGTAAAACCTGTTCTTGGGTGTGAAAGTTCATCATTAGAATGTTCTTAAGTCAGGGATTTATTGTATTAGCTTTATTTTCTCTTGTACAGTAGATTACCCACTTGTGCATGGCAGAAGAAATTATGATTGATAGCTCTTCCATCCTAGATTATCACCAAAGAAGTTTTCTTAGTTCCAGTGTTGAAAATCCCAGGGCAGGGCTGATTGGACACTCATCATTGTCAATGAGGTTGGGCCATGTAAGAAGGCAGAAGAGGACAATGTATTTCCCACCCCAAAAGAAAAAAGATTGCTGATTCCTCTAAAACAGAAGAAGGTGACAGAATGTTATATTCACTGCATGCAGTTAGAAAATCTAAGTGCTGTTTAAGATTAAAGAAAAGAAGAACATTCGTAAAGGCAAGAGGAAATGAAATAGAGGAGAGGATAGAAAAATGAAGGAAAGATAAATTTCTACAAATTAAAAAATTAATCAGAATGGCTTACTCTCACAAATAATGGCTTACTCTTTATTCTTAGTGTTCTATTCAGTTTTGGTCTTTTCCTGATTACTCTTCTGTTCTTCTAATTTGGTGATCCCAGTGATTACCCCTCCTGGCTCACTCCCTACTACCAACTCTATGTTATCTTCTGATTCAAGTCTTCACCTAGGCTTTCCTTCCAATCATGGTTCCCCTTGGCACTGCATGTCTAAGAAATGCTGAGAGCCTTGGGCCCTTTCTGTTCCTCTTGTCTTGAGAAAGCTGGGCAAGTGAAAGTCAGGCCCCTAAGACCCAGGAAGAGATGAGATCTGGAGCAATGATAGAGAATTCAGCTTTGGTAAGGGAGGGAGGGCTGGGCACCTTTGTCTTCTAGGTAAACTAGGAAGAAGAAATAAACGGATAAAGATGTAGGGTGTGAAAGAGATGGGTGAAAGTGAAAGAAAAAAAATGAATGAGTGGTTATTTTTTGATGATAACCTCATTACCTTCAGGAAAGTAGTAGTCAAAGCCATGCATGGAAGGATGGAAGCACAGGAATGCAAGGGGGAACATGTCAGTTTCTTGGGGCAGTTGTAACAGACCACAGTAAAGAAGATTTTATTCTCTTAGTGCTGTGGAGGCCAGAAATTGGAAGTCAAACTATTTTCAAGGACTTTAACTTGTGAAGACCCAAGAGGAGAATCTTTCCTTGTTGCATCTAGTTTCTGGTGTCTGTGGGCGTTCCTTCCTGGGACAGCACTGTTCAGTCTCTGCCTTTGTCTTTAAATGGACTTCTTGAGGCATGTGTCTCAGATTTTTCTCTTTCTCACTTATCATTGGATTTAGAGCTTATCCAGATAATTTATCATCTGGATATTTAATTTAATTGTAGCCTTTCTATGTGAAATGAGATAACATTCACAGATCCCATAAATTAAAGCATGTACACATACTTTTTGGGGAACCAACATTCACCTCCAACAATGAGGAAAAGAAAAAGTTCAGCCCTGTACAGAAAGGTAGCCTTGGTGCATGCAAGAGGACAAGTATGACTGCTGAAAAGAGAAAATGGTCAAGTTGAAATGGACTTTTCATAGACCAAGACTCTGTAGTTCTCCAATAGCTTTAAAGCCTATATAGAGTATACCAAAACAGACAGTGAAGGTGTTTATAGGTAGATTTACCAGAGAGCAGAGAATAAAAGATCTCCTCTTTCCTACTTCCAGTGACTGCACATATCTATTTATTCAAGTAAAATTATATGTATTAAATTGCCTTATAAGTGACAAAACATTAAATGAGATAAGGTACAATTTTGTTTCCACCACTCTTCCTGATACAGTACTTTATTCTCTATCCCAGATACATTATTACTGTCCCACTCTACATTTATCCTTACCCTCACTCAACATTCCCACAAATAAAATTATAAATAAATAATTGTGATAAACTATGAGTAAAATGAAAATCTCCCTTTTAGTAAATTCAAACATTTTGTTTATGACTGATGCCTACAATGCCCTGCATACAAAACTGATAAATGTTCCAAACCTCCCCTGGCTCTCCAGTACCCTGGTGGCTGAGAAACTGGCTATATAACAAGGTTCTAAAAAAAGTGTTAGAAGGTTTTCATTTAGTGTAAGTCCAGAGATAGCTCCAAATGAAAGTCTCTGATTCACATTTCCAGGGCAACACTCAATAGTTCCACCTGATCTTAGAAGGCTTGCTGTGGAAGTGAAAAGGTACAGGTTACTTCACAAGCCACTAGATCTGTGATTTTTAAAGTTCATTTATGCCCTTTATCTTTTTGTATCTTTCTAAAAAGCAGCATAGACAGAGCCACCAATGACCTGTAGAGCAACATGCCTAAGTTTTATTGTGACTACTGCGATATGCACCTCACCCATGACTCTTCATCTGTGAGAAAGATACATTACATTGGTAGGAAACATAAAGAGAATGTGAAAGACTGTTACCAGAAATGGATGGAAGAGCAAGCTCAGAGCCTGGTTGACAAAACAATGGCTGCATTTCAACAAAAAAAGATACCTCCTACTCCATTCTCCACTCCCTCCCTAGCAGGGGCTATGGTCTCACCTCTACCCAGTTTCCTGGTCCTCCTCACCATGGTATGATGCCAGCACCCCATATGGGAGTCCCTCTCATGATGCCACTGATAGACACCCCTCCTTCTGAGGTGATGTCAGTGGGACCTGCTCCTGGAATGAAGCCATCTGTGGAAGGCCACATGATGATGATGCCTGGGCCTCCAATGATGTTACCACCAGTTTGGCCCATGATGGTGCCAACTTGGCCAGGAATGATTCGACCAGGCAGATAAAGTGGAGGGGCAGCCTCTTTGTATCACTTTCATATTATTTGTTCTGCTTCACCAGAGGATCATAGTGCTGTGACTCTGGGTGTTTTCTAACAGAATGAATGACAAGAAAGACTTGCTCTCTCTTCCTATGAAAGAATAGTTTTGAAGGGAGAAGTATGATAAACAAAAATGCAGAAAGTACAGTTTCATTTGTATTGTGGAATGTGAAAATAAACTTGTCAGCTCTTTTTTAGCTAAAAAAGTAAAACAAAAAGCATAGTTCTCTCCTCAAACAAAAACTTGTATCACACAGACAGAAATGAAGCTTCTATGGTTGAGGTGAAGGACTTGCCTGCTCAAAAGCTGGTCCCTTTCTCCTTGCTCTCCAGAGCACAGGGTCTGAGCACATAGGTCCCTGTGCCCTTATAGGAACATTCTAGAAGTAGCTGTTGCTCTAGAAGGGTATGGAGCAGGCTAAGCATGCAAAGCACAGGAATAGCTCTTCTGGTATAAGAAAGTTTTGGGTCTTCCTCATGGGGAGTCTGACTCAGACTCAGATTCCCTAGATTAATTTTACTACCAAAAAAGAAGATGAAAGTATTTATATTGTGAGTGATTTTAGATAGTCCAGTGATATCTATGGCTTTGAGTTAATTCTGGGAATATTCATCAAGAACTAGCTCTAGTTCAATTGCTTCTTCCAACAGGAACATATAACTTCTTTCTCCTGTGAACCATGGCTAGAACAACATTAAAAATACCTGATGTAGAAGTTTCCAGGAAAATGGTTCTGTTTTCATTAGCGCTGACATCTTTGCCATATTTGAGAATGCTCGCTGTCTCAATTAAGGCCTCCAAAGAAGGGCAAGCGGCAGGCCAGGGTCCATGTCATCTTAATGGCCTCATTGCCATCAAACTGTTTTCTAAAGAACATTCTTGCCTTCTTTGCTGCCCACGCTTTTAAGATTTTTTTTTCTTTTCCTTACCAAACTTCTTTGCTGTAAGCCAAGAATGTTTTTTTCTTTTCTTGAAGCCTGTTTACTTCTTAATCATATGACATGCCCAAGATAGCACAACCTCACAAGATCTGTTTTTACTTCACTACAATAGACAATCTTCTCTGCTTGAATGAACTTGCACACATTAAAAGTTTTAATAGAGGATTGAGGATTGCAAGTAGGTGTTAATAGAGCAGACTTCTAGACTGAACCAAATACAAAGGTTTGCAATTTGCAAAGGAAAAATAGCTCACTAGCTTAAGATTACAGATAAAGAGTCAAGAGAATTAGTTTCAAATACCATTATTTGTAAAAGGCACTCAGTGAAGTTCCTTTATATAAGTCAACAAATATTTATCCAGTACCTTCTATGTGGAAGAAATTGTGCCATTCCTCGGTTATGGGAGTGGGGAGTAATAAAGCCCAGAGTATTTAAGGCTATTTTTTAATGGAATGACCACATGCTTTGGAAGATAGTTAGTGACTTATATCACAATACAAAGAAGGATTGAAAGATAGATTTTAAAGAGTACAAAGCATATGACTAAGGAAATGGGTAGCTATTAGTGAGAATGGAAAAAGAAGACATAAAGACATTCAAGATACATTGCAGAGAATCTCTCTCTCTCTCTCTCTCTATATATATATATATATGCATATATGCATATATATATATATCTATGTATATATGAACATGTATGTGAGATGGATGCATAAATATAAATAGATAGATAATAGACTGAGAGAGATAGATAATAGACCAAAAGAAATAAAGTTATACAAATTTCTTGAACTGGTTATAGAGGTAATTACTTTCAAATTCCATTATTTGAGAAGGGTACTACATAGAATAATAGAGAAGATTAAATCAAAGACAAAGTCATGATTTAAAGGCTGTACTGTTAGAAGAATAGAGCACCACAGAAAAGTGAAGCAAGGATGGCAAAGACATAAGTTCCACTTTGGATAGGAAAAACTTGAGGTTCTGGGAAATAAATGTAAGGGCAGCCTGACAATCAGGGAATTGGATTAACGTGGTCTTGAGCACATCCTAGGACTATAGCTTGAATCATTTGCATACAGCGACTTACAAGGAAGTTAGGTGAGGTTCTAAAAGAAACAAGGGTAGAGACAGAAAGTGGGGAGGAGCAAAGGGAGAGTGGAATTTCAAAGAGAAAACACAAAAATGCGATGGCACGTCTCACCAGCACTCACAAGTTGCCAGCCAACCTGTGGACTCGTTCCTTTGGTTCAGGCACCTCTTTTGAGTCAGCGATCTGTAATTGGGGCGATGAGACTTCTCACCAGCACTGGACTGTCCCTTCAGTGGGATGAAGTCAGCTGCCAGATGGCCATATCTAGGGCCAACTAAGGCCACAATAAAACTCTATGCCTGAGTGTGTAAGGATTTAATCTCTAATGTTTCCTGGAATTTCAAATAGTACCTACCATGGAAGCAAAGTTCTCAGCACCTAATTAGTTCACAGATCAATATTAATATCGTCTTGTGTTTTTATAACAATTTAGACTTTTCAAAATGTTATTAAGGGACTCCCAGAGACAAAAGGATACATGTAGATATACTCTACAGATGCAAAAAACTCATAAGCCTTATTTTGTGCAAATCAATTAATAAAAAGTATATTATGGCTAACTGTAATCAGTGACCCGCAATACATTTGTACAGATTTAGATACTTAAAAAGACAATAAAGTCTAACAAATTGTCTGCTTTGGTATCTTGAAGGATTTTTCCAGTGCTTTTATAGATGAGTAACAGCTACTTTTAATTCTGATACCCAAGAAGTTGCTTTTCTATGTGCAGCCATTAGTACACAAATTAATCTGTAGCCACAGGATAATGTCCCTTGCTCTGTATTTGATGCTAGAGCTAGTGTTGAAAATAGGAGGAAATTCAAAATACAGCTGCTGAAACCTACAGTAACCATTAATTAGTTGAGATCATGTGAGTAGCTGGACAGAAACATGTGTCTCTCAGCTTTCAGACTAACACTCTTCCCAATGCTCCATCACTGAATAAGTAACGTGACATGAGGTAGTGGAGCTTGCAGAGTGGGTAGAAAGAAGCATTTTAACTTCTGATCTACCTTAGCATTCATTGGATTAAATGGTGTTGATTTCTACCCAATTTATAAGCTATAAACATTTGCCTTTCCCTTTCTATGCCTTGGCCTACCTCCAACATCCAAGAAACCAACAAGTTCTGTCAACTTACCTCAAAAATATGACAAATGCATGCTGTTTCCTGTCTTCACTGGCAAACATCTGTCTCCTCCACCATTACCCATGGCTTGAACCACTGAGAAAGTTTCTCAGTTGTTTTCCCTATCTCAACTTAGCTCTCTCCTACTCCATTCTTAATGCATTGGATAAAGGAATCTTTTCAAACCAATAAAATCATATCTCATATTATATCCTATGCCAAAATTTTCAGGGGCTTCTAGTTTCATTTAGGATAAAATCTAAACACTGCATCTAGGCTACAATCTAAACACTGCATTTACACGAACTTGGTGATTCCATGCAGGTCACCACCATACCACCTTGTGGACAGTCCCCAGCCCAGTGGCCTTCTGACAATTCCTAAGATTTGTGGAGCTCAGCCTGTCTTGGGACCAGCACTTAGGCTCTTCTGTCTGCCTGTATGAGTCTTCCTCATCTCCCTAGCTGTCTGGTTCCTTTTCAACCTTCAGTCTCATCCTAATGGGAAGTCATCTATGAATATCCAATTCAAATATTTACCCACTCCTCCAGTGCATCACCCTTTTTCTTTCCTAGAGATTATTTAATAATGTGTTTTATGAACATATAGTTATTATCTTCCTTCTTTGTTGCAATATACCTTCCATGTTTGTGTTAATCACTATTGTAGCCCATAGTTCCTCTCATCAATTTTATCTCTGAAGCACACCTTAAATTCATGCTCTCTTCCCTGCCTCCCTCACCACTTTCTAGCCTAAGCTGGCATTATCTCTCCATTGGACTAATACAATGACCTCCCAACTGGTCTTCTACTTCGGCTCTAGCTCCGCACTCAATAAATATTAGTCAAAGGAATAAATAAACATGTCATTAGGACAATAATAATAGTATTTAAAAGAGATGGAAATCAAGACCTTGTAGAAAAATCTTAGCTTTACCCAGGCTTTGAAAGAACATCAAACAATTCCCACCAGCTTCCACAACTTGTGTGGTAGAATATGAGGCATCTTATTCAAGCTCAGGCACAATACATTTGAGGTGCAGCATGGAGGATGGACAGCATTAAATTTTTGTGTCTGGGGCTGTGATTCTCCTCATACCCACAGAGCTGCAGGCTGCAAAGCAGGAGGTGTGGGGGAAAAATGCTCAGTATCTTAATGACAAACACCCACAAAATTAATATCTTTAAATAACCTGAACAATCCTAGCATATCCTTGATCATGTATGAATGAACTAAGGTGGAGATTGTGTTCTAATATATATGTCTGCCATGAGGTTAAAAGTGTTGTAGATCCCTGATTGAAAATAGGAGCAGCATTAGAGAGGCAGCTCGAAGGCTCTCCAGTACTCATTACACCCTTAACCTGTAATTGTAGCTCCAGATACCATTTCCACATCATCAGACCAGAAACAGGCCCTGAACTGAGAAGTGAGAGAGGAGAATTAAGGGAATGTGCAATTCCCCAATACCAGGACGCCATCTTAATTATGCCAGGCCTATTGTACAGCCTTCCCTTGACTCCCACGGATTGCAAAACACCTGGGGCACTCTCCAGAGCCCACTCTCAAGCAGAGTGCAAATGCATGAGCATATGATGTGGCCGCTGGTCACGTCTTGGGCTATGGATGCTCAAAACCCATTCAATGAGTTGCTTCTTGCCTCATTTGTAGTGACTTGGAGGGAAAAATCATCCTGAGGTGACAGAAATAATTATGTAAGTTTGTCTGGAACTGACAAAAAACACACTTGACTGGCACAGAGCAAAGAAGAGGCTTCCCTCCTTGGCACCAGCACTAGGCAATTGCCCCAAGTTAAAAATTCAGCAGACATGGTGTAGTGGAGTGTCAGCTGTATTTTGACAGCAGCATCCCTTCTCAGTTCCTCACCACTTCCCATGCTGATTCAATAGAGTTCTGTGATGCAGGCTAGAGAAGTCTTAGGTGACACTTCAGAAGCCACCCGTTAGTTTTACTGTGGGTCCCCACCCCCACCCCAACACACACACACACACACACACACACACACACACACACACCCCTCTAGGCTGGTATTGACCTGAAATCCATCCCCATAGTGAAACTTCAGAGCTTAATCCACTAAGTCAGTCTGGCTTTGGGTGCCTGAGAAAATGGGATTTCTATAAAATGTTCACTTTAAAGAGAGATTTGCTTCCTTCACAGCTCCTTTTCTGCATCCTACACCATTAGCTCACAAAACCCTGACTATGGTCTGTGGCAGAGGCTGTAGCTGGTTATGCACAGAGGGCAGCGCCTGCGTGTGTTGTGTTTTAATGAGGCATCTTGGAGTCACATGAGCAGTGGGTCCTTGCCTTAGCATCTGCATCAACAAACAACCCAGTTCACCCACTTTCTTGCTTCCTCTCATTGTAGACATAGTGGCAAAAGCACAGAACTACCACCCTGTGGTGATCCTTCAGCTACCTCCTTCAACCATTCCCCAGCATTGCCTACCCTCCGTGTATCCCAGAGCACTAACCCCTGCAGACTGTAGTGCTAGGCTTTCTTGCTCATTGGTTGAGGCTGTAGGAGCAGGACAGAGGTGGAGGCAGAGAGGTCAGACTGTTCTTCATTTAGATCCCCTTGACTTTGCACCATGTCCCAGAGCAACTGTGTCCCTTGGTAACTAAAAACACACACACATCAGAAAATCCCTCTTCCCAGGCTCCAGCTCTTACTTCGTTTCCATAATGCTGTTCCTTCCTCCTGCCCCGTTAGCCCCTACAAGTGCCTTGCCCCTAATCTCTCCATCCTTTAGATGTTCTTTAATTTTGCATATACGTATGTGAATAGTCCCTTCATTAACAACTCTTCTTTCAACTTCCCCATGTGAAATGTTTCCTGCAAATAGAGGCAAGATGCCCAGCTAAAAAGCCCATCCATCCTTGTT
>NW_004524592.1:13332521-13345915 GCF_000260255.1 Octodon degus | reverse complement strand
ATTTTATTTCCTGCAGATGGTCTCTGCCCTGCCCTTTCTCTTCCTTGAACAGAAGAATGGTTGAATTTCCTTTTGGAATGAGCTTTACACCTCTTGCCTCATTAGAGGTTTTACATGTACGGCAAGTATTTTGACCAGAGGCAAGCATGTTTGGCTTCTAACTGCATGTATGGGGAAAAGATCACAGCGGTAGACATAAGCCTCACCATGAACCGCACCACTCAGTGAAGCAGTGAAGCCTTGGATCTCTTACCAGCCTGTCCCTCACTGTCTTCACATGGCACAACTTTCTTCCTTCTTGCTGCAAAAATAAAGATGTATTGTATAACTCTTAGGTCAATTTACTCACTCAATCTGGAGGGTAGATAACTCACTGAATGAGTGAGCTATGCTGTTCCCAGCCTATAAAACTAATCCAAGGTCTCACCTTGTGCTTATGAGGCTTTGTGACCTGGTGCTTTCTTGTCTCTCTGCCATGCTTACAGCCCTACAAATCTCACACACCTCCCCAACACCTGGTGGACAGACACTCAATACCTGAGGGTTGAAGAGGTGGCTTCCCCTGGGCAGCATTGGCCTTCTCCTGGATTCAGCAAGGTATGGATTCTTGCTGTCTGTGGTGACCTGGCATGCTTACACAGGATGCTCTTCTTTCTTTCTGAAAGTAATAATAGATATAGTTATATAATTTTGGTGCTTCTTTTTCTTAAAGAATTTTGGTGCTTATTTTTCTTAAAGAATGGGACTCCAACAAAATAATATGTATATTATATGTTAATATTAATTGACTCCAAAGAGGTGAACAAAACTAAATTAATTACCTGCTACTCTGCCTTTTTGTCTGTGACCTTCTACTTTGCCACCATCTTATTCTACAACCTCAGAGTCACACACACACACACACACACACATACACACTCACCAAAACACCTCACAATTCAATTCACTTTCATAAAATGATTTTATTGACTTGCTAAGTTTCTTCTGAGCATCTACCCTCAGTATGTTTTCAGTCCTCAACTTTTCAGGAAAAAAAAAACATGTTCTATTACATTTTCATCATTTTTGGTCCCAACCAGGTTCTGAGGTTCACTAAACACAAGACCCTTGTCTCCACTCACACTGAGTGTGCAAGTACACCCACAGTACATTCAGCAATGTCCCCTGGGAAACATTTGAGAACTGGTGCTGGGAACTGTTGGATAATAGATCTCAAGGATTTCAAATCTTGGCAAGGTCTCCAGCAAACATATTTGAAGCAGAAAAAGGTTTAAAAGAAGAGGTATGAGCATTTGGTGCCCCCAGCACAACCATTCTAATGATGACTCTTGGTACGTTAAGTCCATGCTGAGTGAGACTTTCTGTTGGTGGGTGTAGGGATGACACAGTGGAACGTGGCAGGCCAGCACTGACAGCATGGCTGATACATGGTCTTCCTTCAAAAATATGGTAAACACAAGTCACATCATAGTAGCTTCGTTCTCCTGGGTTTGCCTTGCTATCAAATTCAGGGCACAATCCAAAATTATCCAGGCAAAAAAATTATCAGGGCATATTGTCTCTGGGTTCCCATAATTTTCCACATCTCTCCAATCTCCCATTTTCATTATGACTTTCTAATCATGTTCTCCATCTCCCCACTTTTCTTTTCTTTTTTTTTCCCTTGCCTATCCACTTTTTCAAAAAGCAGTTACAGAGCACAGTCTCCTCTTGCCAACACACACCGGAAAAATTCAATATTTGAAAGCCCTTCATTCATGCCTTGAGTCCAAAGAGTATCAAACAAGTTGTCAGGGGTCATCCCTCTGTAAATGCAGCTGCCAGGAGAGCACCTATGCCTGGTAACCATCTCCCTAGCAACAGAGTTCCTGAGGGCCATGGGCGTTCCTGCAAAGGCACTGAGTTTTTGTTTCCAAAGCATGTGTGCTTCTTCTACTTTGATTAATCAACATCACCTCATTTGGTGTGTGTCTAAGTGAAATAATAGATTACTGCTCAGCTACAGTTGAATGACAAAGGGATTTCATGAATCTTAAGAAGAAAAGACCAAGAAAAGAAAAACTCTACTGTGGGTTTTGATGAAAGGGAAAATTAAAAATTCATCATAGGCTCTTATAAGCAACTATATTTAGGAAAACAATCTTTTGAGTTGTAAATAATTTCCCTCTGTATTGGAGAAATTTAGGGATAGTCCACTTTTCCCAGCCTTTTTTTTTTCCCTAAATAGAGTATGGGAAACTCTATAGATACACTATGCTTAATTTTCAAAAGTAACACTTAACAGTGTTCAAAGCCATCTCCCAGTGATTCTTAGAACTCTGAATTTTGAGGCTGGGGACTCTGAAAACTATTTTTCACCCTGCCTTTTATTTTCTGGCAGTAAAAGTTAAAGTGTGTTTTGAAAGATACATTTCTTAGCTAAGGATCTTCTTAATCTCCCCCGTGAAATCCTTTTCTCTGCTTTAGAAAGTTCTGATGATTGTATAACACAAGGAATTTGTCTGTGTCCTCTATTTGTCCCAGGTTGGCATTGGCGTTCTTGACTTGTTCTGATACCTTTGAGGTCCTCCTTGACTCTTGAACATACTTCAAACAAAGATACTACATTAAAATGGATCATCTATTAGTTTCTTCAGGAAATTCTCCTCTAAATCTGTAAACATTTTTGAAAATGTAGATAGGAAAGTAGAATCCAGTTCTGTTTTGAATTCAGCTCTAGATAGTTAAATGGTAATGTGTGATTTAATTCATTGATTGCCTGGCGAAGAAAGACATACCAAGGGACTACATGCTTGACCTGGGAGGTTATTAACATGTATTGAAAATATATTTGATTTTGTCTTACACAATTACTCAATTTAAGGATGACTCACAGAATGAAGTGACACTGAACTTTCTTCTCAGTTTAAGAACGATTACTAAATTGAGGAGCCATCTAATCACAAGCAGGTCTTAACGGAGTCGTAAAAGTCACCACTGGGTGGCAGAACAGCACAACATGAAAAAGGAATTGCCTCCAGGGGGCTGACTCCTAGGCTCTGTTAATGGCTTCATTTTCCACTTAGAAGCAAGAAAATGCTGTGGAAACTTTTTTATTCCCCCCTCTTGGAGTGAACAGGAAAGGAAAGGACTGGGGGAAACCCAGAGTCCCCTGTCCACCATGTGCTGTCCGCTTCCCCATGTCCACATCTGGGCGTTATAAATCATGCATTGTTGGAGCCCAGCATTTTCTGGTCTTAGCGACAGCCCCATTGTAAACAAAGAAGGAGCCAGCATGTTCTGCTTAGCTTAAAAGCAACTAAAATTACAAGTGAAGGGAGGAAAACGTCAGTGGAGTTTTCCTGGATAGCCAGCATGGACTAAGCAACTGCAGAGTTAAGAGGTTGCTGGTTGCAGCTGCCAGTTAGTCCTTACCCTGTCAGGGTTTTACCATAAAGGCCCCTTTCTGCTCACAGCCTCTCTCCCTGATACCTACACCTTCAACGTAATTAATGCTCTTTTATTATCCTTACATTTTAATCCATTTTAATAGTTGTTTGCTATTCCACAAAACCTCCCTAGAAAAGGTGAGACACAGCTGCCTTTCAAATGGAATCACTGCTCTAGGTGGGTGTTCAGGCTGCCAGGATCTGGCTCGGTGGACACCTCAATCTGTCCCCCTCCCACATTCCCTAGCTCACAGATCTCCATGCAAATTCCCGTTAGACCATTTGCACGAGGATCTGTCTAATCTCATTAGATTTCTCATTTTTAGCATAATATTGTCATGGTGCTGTGCACCAGTGCCCCAGATTAGTGGCTTGTCAGAACGGTGCCCCTCTAATGAGCTAATCCAAATAATGCTCAAATCCCAAATCAGATTTAAGATGATCCAGTCTGGGTAGAATTAGTGAGAGAGAATTGCTGGCCCAAAGAACAAGCTTTCATTTTCTTTGTTTTGCCTTAAAATAAAATAGGTGGAGAGCTGTCAAACTCCAGATTTTTTTTCCCTTTGCACAACATTAACCTCCATTACACAACTGGGAATAATAAACAGAAAAGAGTACATCTGTATGGGTTGGTATAAATTTACCTTAGAGGATTAGAAAAAAACATACACATACACATATGCACACTTAATATATTCAGCAGATCTATGTCCTTCACAGCTTCTAGTTTTCCTGTGAGCTTGGCCTTAAGACCTTGCAGATTTTCAATGTGATGTGTTTTAGTGGTGACCCTAGGATGTAAGGTTAGGTATAAAAAAAATTAAAGCTTATTTGTATCATTATTTTCCCTCAGGGTAAAGCTGGCCTCCAGAAATCCCAAAATGTATAATAGCAAAGTTAAGGTCAGGACCTTAAACAAAGGAACTAGGAAAACAGAATGCAATCAGAATCATTTTGGTTTCAGGTGTTCTATAAAATATAGCTTTGGCTTAAAAATTGGTGCTTAAGCTAGTTTCTTATTTTAGGCCTTTTCTAGTTTTTGTGAAAATGATAGAAATTATTGATGCTGGAAGAAAGTAGTTTTTAAGCTAATCAACTGGTGAACTGCCAAAGGGCAGCAGAGTGGCCACCTTCTGTTCTCCTCCATAGACCACATCTGTGCACAGGCCAGCACAGCCCCCGTTCCCAAAGCTTTGGCCACATAGCTGCAAGAAGCCCAAAGAGCAAGACTTGACTTTCTGAGTCAAGCGTAGCACAGCAGGGCAAGATGCCACTGTGTTTTGGAGCAATCTGAGCCCATTTGTTATGTAAATGACAGCATTGGAACAAAACTATGGATCTTTCTATACTTCAGCTGTTATGCTGTCCCTCTTCTCAGTGCGTCCTAATCAGTCTACAGCAGTCCATTTCCCAAGGTCTTCAGAAACGTTATTTTAATGAAGCCAAGGAAGTACTATCTATTTAATTATTTTTCCTCACATAGAGGAATACTTTAATTTGATATTTGGTGTGTACTTTCATAATGTGTAGGCTTTTTAGATTATAAACAACCAAAAAATAATGTCTTCTCAATTTATTATATCCCCAATTTTCACAGTTTCATTGCATATTTGGTATGCAGTTTTATAATCTGTAGACTTTTCAGATTATAAACTATGAAAAGAAAACTTGTTTGCAAGTTTGGTGTTTAATGGAATATTATTTTTAATGGAACAATTTTAACTTTAAGTTTTAATGGAATATTATTTTAATTTTAATATATACTATTCACTGACTTTGAACTTGATCACACAACTCCATCATGAACACTGGAGGGTCATTTGAAACTTGGGTTCCAACTAAATGTCTTTACATGGGAGATGGCACCTGAAACTCATGCTTCCATCATCCTACTCTATCATCACATTGTACAAAACATAAAATAATACTTATTCCTATAACTTAGCTGAGATGATAGCCACAATTTTTCTCTAGTTGAATGATTCGTTGTATCAGGTTATTATATTTATTTTCCTGTCTAATAACAGAAGAAATCATCAAGTGAAGTGAAACACTACCAAGAATTGTAGCTAAATGTTCAGAGCAATAGGTTTATTGATTATAATCTCAAACCAGGAGTAGCTCAAATCTCCATGCATGGAGACTGGGAAAACAAATTGTGGTATATTTAAGCAAGGAAGTACTACCCAGCAGGCAACAGGAACAGGTTGTTGAAAAGCACAACAACATAGAACATTTTGAAAGCACTGTACTGGTTGAAGCAGGCCAGACTCAAAAGCCATGCACTGCATGATTCCATTACCATCATAAATTCTAGAAAAGGCAAAACCCCAGGGACTGAAAGAAGCATCAGTGGTTGTCTTGGGCCAGGATTAGGGTGGAGCTGAGAACATGACCGGTTACAAAGGGGTAAGAAGAAACATTTTTAGGTAAACAGAAATGTTCTGAACATTATCATAATGCTCATTATGCAAAGGTGTACATTTCTCACAACTCATTGAATTACACACTTTAGATAGGTGCATTTTGTTGCACATAGATTGCATCTCAATTACAAATGTTTTAAAAATTCTATTTGGCTGGATACACATTTTATATTTTATAAAGTTGACATGAAAGTAAGCATAATAGGCATCACATTACTTCTTTTGCTATAGTTGAATCTGAAGAAAATCAAAATGACATACTATAATGCCAAAGGTAGCTGGCATGGATAATAATATTACCATATTTTGTCACATCCCCACCGCTTCTATAAGTGTTCTTACACAAACAGTGAGAGAGGAACTGGAACCCATTCATATGAATTTATTAGATGTCAGCTAGTCAACCAAGTTGCACTGGTGAACTACTCCTGAGGCAACCATCCTATACCATCCTGATCTTCTCCCCTAACCAGATCCCAACAACAGTACCCACATCCGCCTCCTTGGCTGCATCCAGAAACAGTGCAAATGGATGATCATTTTTCTTTGTGAATGATGACACAGGCCACCTCACCCCTCCCTGGAAGAAAGCACCCCTGCCAATCCTTTAAAACCCCCAGGAGAGAAATGAGAGGTCTGCTATTGCCTATCTGCCTCCCTGCTGACTCTAATTACCCAGTCAGAAATTTTACAATCCCTCCTTCCTGTCTGCCCCCAATTCTAACAACCGCTATGCAGCCAGTCTGCAGACTTCGGCTGGTTCTTTCTTTTGTGTGCCCACTGCCGCCGAGTGCATTGGGCTCCTAATGAGTTCTGACACTAATGGAACTGCTAGGCAGCATGATTATGGATTCTCCCTCTACACAGCACAGACCCGGCAGGAAATGACCCTAGATCTGCACCCTCCCGTCCCCTAAAGAATCTGTTGAAACCATCTTCAGCGGCCAGCTGGAGATCTCCCCCTCCCCTTTCCCTGTTCACTTTCCTCTTCTCTCCATCATCCTGCAGGTGGCTGAAAATAAGATTTTTATGGCCTGATGCATGGTGGGTTGGTTGACAAGGCTGGAGACTTTCTTTAATTCAGGGGGGCTGTGGAGCATGGAGGTGAGATTGGAAATGGGAACTGGGGCCCATAAAAACAAAGAGTTTTTCCCAACTTGCTTTTAAAAAGCAAGCCAAGGAGGAAAAGAACTAGGGAAGGTATGGTTGTTTTCTATTAGATGCTTAACAATGTGTGTAAGTGGAGGTGATTTAAGAAAAAAACAACATGTGCTTCTGTAATTTCCATGTTGTATGCAGTGCAGGTGTAAGAGACTAGAGCTAACTATTGAACTGTGAGCTAATTATAGTCAGAAACAGCTGTTGTCCTGTAATGAGGAGACAGCAGCCACAAGATGCTGTTCTGCTGGGAAGCCTGTTGCAGGGCATCTTGGTGACTGCTTATCTGTTACAAAATATTCCCCGACACACACTCAGTCACTGGCCTGTTCTCACATCCACTCCAGCAGGTGATAAGTAATTTTCACCTCCCTGTGTCTAGAGAGAGGAATATGTCCCCATTTTATTAACCTCTCTGCTCCTGTATTTCTATTTCTCAGTAGCGTTGAATTCCTCGCCCTCTCCAACTGTGTCACACCAAGAGGGGGCTCCTTTCTTCATCCCCCCTGATTTCTTTCAGCCACTACCATTTTTCCTCGTTTCCAGAGTGCTCAGATAGTCCCAAAGCTCTCAACTATTTATCATATGCTATAGATGCTTACTAAACCCTTCTTTTCCTGGCACTATGCTTTTCTAGTTTCTAGCTCTTCAGTGTCGTGGGATGAAGGACTATTGACACATAGAAAAAATCCACCTCTTGCTTAGACTCAGCCCAAGTAGACTGGAAGTGTTTGAGTAAAATATCACTTTTTAAAATGTTGATAAATGTGGTTTTCATATTGATGCAAGTATTTCAAACCCCCCAAAAACCTAAATACCTTGCCAGGTGGAGGGAGAGTTGACATCCAAATAAGCTGAGGAAGCAGGTGCTCCTCTCCATTCCTTAGAGCATAAATGCCCCCTTTTGACCAGATGAAGAGGGCAATTTATAGTGGCCATTTGTTTCCCACTGTGTATTAAGTATTATTTACTGTGCAACTGAATTAAAAACAAGGGCTCACTATAGCAACCATGCCGACAAGAGGCACCATTGACAGGCTGCCTTGGCGGCCCAGGGCCCAGGGGCCCATTAAGCACCTTTTTGAAAGCACTTGTTGGCAAACTGGTGGCATATGCGTCTTTCATGGTGTGTCCAAGGCGGGGCTTGTACAATAACCGGTTTCTCTGTCACCCATAGCACTGGTGGGAGAGAGAGGGGAGCACCAGCAACACTGTTTTTCTTTAGGTCGGGATTAGTTGAAATTTAATTGGAAATAAAACACAGAGCAGCTATAGTGGCTACTGAAAGGAAGAACAAAGGGTTCTTCATGGAGCCAGTGCACCGCATGGCCGCAAGGGAGGGAGGTGGCTGGGGCTCATCTGCTCAGCCAGAGTGGCACCCAGGCCTGGGTACCAGCTGCTTGGTCATTAACCATCCTGGATCACTGTGGTGGCCCCAGCATTCCTCACAGAACCAGGGAGATTTCTGCCACAGGACAGAACCAGTGTTTAATTTATAGTTTGTTACATTTGGTGCATGTGCCCCTTTAAGGTCAACATCTAATTTCTAACCTTTTCTGGATTTTCTCCTTACATTTTCTAAGATTCTATATGTGGGACTGCTCTTGGCCCCACATAGTATTCCAAAATCTTTTTTCTAGTCTTTATTTCCTTTTTAAAAATCTCTCTCTCTCTCTCTCTCTCTCTCTCTCTCTCTCTCTCTCTCTCTGAGTTTTGAAAACATATATATTAATTGCAAGCACACTTTAGGTGAAGATCAATAGGAATGAGGGCTGAATTCATATCCTCCTAGAGGCAAGAGGGCTTTGCCTAATCTAATTGGGCCTCTCAAAACTTCCTAATTAGTACAAATGGACACTTTTTGCCTTTTTAAATTCCCAAATAACAGCTTCTGAGTTCCTGCATGGACTCATCTAGTGCTAAGCCTCTTTGCGAAGGTGACATGAAACTAAGTGACTCTTACCGCCTACTTTTCTCCAAAGGTAACCTCTCACTAATATCAGGGCTTCCTGACTGTGGCTGGCAGTCAAAGCCTCTGGCATCTTGCAAAGTCCAAGAGCTTGTGACGCAAGCAACCAGTTCCTTTTGTCAATTTTGTTAGCTGTTTTATTTCACAGTGGCCATCTCAGGGCTGGCCAAATAGCTCAGCAGATTAAGGCACCTGCAAGCAGGTCCAGGGCTGGTCAAATAGCTCAGCAGATTAAAGCACCTGCAAGCAGGCTCAGGGGCCCAGGGTTCAGTCCTTGGGCGCACTGCCAGGGCGCACTGAGATCTCAATTGAGACTGGGCATGGTGGTGCGCCTGTAACCCCAGCTCTTAGGAGGCTGTGAACAGGTGGATCACTACAAGTCTGATCTAGTAGTGAGACCCTGAACACCCTGTAGACCCTTTCAAAAAAAGAAAAAAAAAAGTGGCCCTCTCCTAAGTAATTACTTTCTCATGAGTATATTGTGTTTGGCGGTTTAAATCCCTGCATTCTGATGTTTCTACTCACTGGCATTTTCATACTGTTCAGAGAGTACATGAGAGGCCAGCTTGTGTTTGCACATAGCAAATGTTAAATCAACATTCAACCTAAATGAAAAAATGATTCATTCATTTGTTCATTCACTGAATAAATGAATAGGAGGATTGGCCTGGACTAGAAAATTGAAATGTATTTTAACTGATTTGCATATTAAAGAAAGTACCTTAAAATATAACTTCTTCAAGTGCCAACTAATTCCTCCAGGCAGTTTTGTTTAAAAATGTCTTTGGTTCAAATTGTACTTTAAAATATTTAAGGTATTTCACTAAGTGAAAAAAAAACAGCATAGAAGAATATTCCTAATTTTGACAATCTTGCTTCTGGAGTGGACAACAGAATATTCTATACAGAATATAGTAAGTCCCTGATTTAGAACATTTGAGTTGTGAGCTTTCATAGCTATACAACGTGAGCCACTTTGTTGGCTTATGAGCGAATCTGATTTAAGAACAATTCTCCTGTAATGGAACTTATTTGGAGGTTAAGGACTTGCTATACTAATTTATAAATCCTCACTTAGAATTACAGAATTCTAAAATTTATAATAAAAGTTTCTTGTAACTCATTTGACATTTATGTGAGCTGCCGCAAGGCCAGGCAGAGCTTCTGCCTACCTTGCCCGACGCAGCTCTGCCCGTGTGCCTTGGCAGATCTATCAATGGTTGGCAGCAGAAGCGCTAGACATGCGCTGGTCGGCTGAGGGGGGATTAGGTGACAGGTGATGTGTTGTATTGATCAGATTAATTCCATTCCCAAAACTTAAAAAATCCTGAATTTCACACAAACAGCCTCAGTGGATTTTAAATAGAGGTCAGGGATCTGTATTATGAGAACGCCATTTTAGTTTGTTTGGGTTTATTCACTACCTTATTCAGATTGCAAATAAGTCAAGAAGTCTAGTGTTATGTGTCACATGTGAGGAGTTCTGGTGCTCGGGATTTTGTAGTGTTATTATTTTAAAGCATGAATTCCTCACATAAGCAGTACCCCATGAACACAGACCAGGAAGTGGGTGTTATATTATAAAATCTCAAGAAAAATGGTGTCCTCACTTTTATCCTCAAGTGACTCACAGCCACCTGAATAATTTTATAAATTGCACAAAAATTACTTACTGGAAGCTTTAAGACATGTTTTGGTTTCAAATCCATTTGAAGCTTTTTTTCTTTTTTCTTTTTTCTTTTTTTTTTTTCTTTTTTTTTTCTTTTTTAAAGGTTTTTCTCCATTAAGACTCAGAAAAAATCATAAAATGATTTCCTAAGTGCATCCACTTGAAGGGCTAGGGACTTTCAGAGCACGGAGCCTTCTGATCACAATGGGGACCCATCCTGGTGCCTCTTTAGCTGCACAGTGTCTACTGTGGACAAGCCGCCCTCCTGATCACTCAGCACCCCAATCAGGGATGGCAGATACTGGGGAGGGTATGGATCAAAGCAACTTTGAAGTCACAGTTCAAGCCCAAATGCCAGCTCTGGCAGGACACATTTCTGCCTCTAAAAAGCCATGTCAACTCTTGGATGTTAAATGAGCTTGAAAATGTTAACTGCTCAGCCACTAGCACCAACCAGTCACTCTTTACAGTGTGAACAAGGAAACAAATAGGTGAGGGCCAGGGAGGTGTTCATGGAGCACAGGCTGCTCAGGACTGCTCAGGCAGGAGCCCTGACTCCCTTTGCCTAAGGGCTGAGAACCTATCTTATTTATGGTTCTGCTAAGATGCAAGCTACAGATTTCACCCCATCAGTAAAAACTGGTGTTAAACAAATGACGCGTCTGGCAGGCAAATAGCACAGACCAGGGCCTGGATCACATCCATTAGGAAAGTATGAAAACACTGGGTTTTCATGTGCAAGGCTTTGGAAGGAGGTGGCCTTCGGATGGGTGTTAACATTAAACGATGAAGGATACAACATGTATTGTGCTATTTTATCACACCGTTTCATTGAATAGCTAAGGAAGTGCATCTGCTTATGTTTTTTCTATGTGCTTTCCTTGTAGCAGAAGAAAGGCCCACAGAACTTGCTAAGCAGAGTGAAAAACCAAAGGGCTCATCTAACCTTGGCATCAGGGACACATTTGGGACTCCTCACCATGTCCCACAAAGTCTTTGTTAATAGGAATTTTGTTCTAGTCATAGGACCCTTCTGGGCTGCTGGTACTCATATCTCCAGGGGGACAAATTCTATTTCAAGAAAAATCGCACCTCTTCTCTTCCAACAGATCTGTCACCACTGGAGAGCTGGGAAGGCACTGCTTAGCCCTGGGTGGGAAGGCTTCACCGAGTCAGCCCTGCCAAGTGTGAACAGTGTGCCATCATTAAGGCAATGACTTCCATGGGAAATGACCTGAAGAATCCCAGTAATGAAATTCCACGCAGGAGTCTTGAAAGGCCCGAGAGGGCCAATCTATTCTGGAGTCTGGAGTGAAGCGGAGTGCTTTGAAAGCAGGCTTTGACATGCATTAAACAAAGAAGAACAAGCTCCCGCCCCCTGACTTTCATTCAGCCCACCAGGTCTCAAAAAACACCACACACTTAGCTCCTTTGTTGACTCCTTCACAGGATTGTATTTCTCACCACAGCAGAAAGCCTGTGAGTTTGCAGGTGGTGGTCAGTGAAAATTCCTACCTCCGAGACACTTTGCAGGAAAAGAAGGATGGAGATTTGGAAGGAAGTCGTGTTTGTTTTGTTCTCTTTTCCAGGAATGCTCTTGTGCAGAAAACTTTGTAAAACACAATAGAACAGTCACCTTTCTCTCTGATCTTACTCTTGGTGTCTCAGTTGGGTAGTGACAGTGAGAGGGTAGTGATTTCCACCTGGGGCGAGTAGGTGTGCACAGGCTGTATAAATCTCATGTTCTCAATCTTTGGCAAAGATTTGCACTGCCATTATGCCTTCTAAATGTCAGCTGAGGTAGAAACCAAATCCAGATCTGAGAGGCGCCAGACACCTGCTCCCTGGGCTGGAGGCATCTGTCTTCTGCTTAGGGGCCTCACACAGCCCTTCTCAACTCGTGCTGCTCCTAAGACCCCTAAGCTCCGAGTGTGTGCACTGTGCCCTCTGTTTCCCACAGCCACCCTTCTCTCCCACATGTGTGCTTTCAAAGGAGGTGGAGTTGGCCAGGTCTGTGCTTTTCTTTGGTACCTAAGTCCTCAAACTCCCTTAGATGCTCTCCATGCCACCATGTCCCTTCTGCCAATAGCCGTGACTTGTAAGCAGCTGAATGCTTCAGTCAGAGGGCAGTGACTTTGAGGACACCTTTACAGAGAAAAAGTTTTAACTAAGAAGCTCAGGTGTTGTGGTATTACTGCTGCTCAAAGGAGGAGACGCTGGGCTGGTGTAATTGACAAGTAGTCAGATTCGAGGGTTTTTCTTTTCTGTGCATCCACAAGTCACCTTTATAAATGCTTTTGTTCACCTGTTCTAAAAGTGATTAAGGATACAACTAGTTCTAAAGTCAAGTGGACCCAGCAATTTAAATGCTATTACCAGTGCATGATCACTTGCAGACTAGGGCTTTACTTGCAGACTAGGCATTCCTTGTGAGTGCCACTTAAACCCCCACCTGATGACCTAATGCAATGGTGTTCAACATTGATTAAGCATTTGCAATCCATTGAACATTGAAAGGGTAAGCTTATCTCCTTCAGATTCATAACTGCCATAGTAGATAGGCAATGTTCTTTTACAAATAGAAAACCTAAGACATCAAGGAGCAGAGACTGACTTGCCTGAGAGCCAATATTCATATAGAGGGAACAGGCCCTGACTCTACATAGTCACCATAGCAACACTCATACAGCATTTCCTTTGGGTTAAACAAAGGAAGTGTTAAGAACTACAAAAGAATATATATA
>NW_004524592.1:13294072-13332421 GCF_000260255.1 Octodon degus | reverse complement strand
ATATATATTCATTCTCACAACAGTCCTGAGGAGGTAGGTACTATCATTAGCCCATTTTATAGGTAAGAAAAATTGACACACTGGCAGGTTAATTCACATGTCTATGGTAACACAGCTGGCAGGTGGGAAAACTAGAATTGAACCCCCAAAGCACAAGTTCTGTGCTTTTAATCAGATGCTAAATTGCTTTTCCCATAGTCTTTGATATTGCCATTTTAGTCTTCATTTTCCTTCATGAATGCTTTACAGCGTTGGGTGTCAGGATTACATGATGTGACCTAGTATATTGGTACATTAGATATTGCCTAGCTCATGGTAACATAGAACCACAAATATTACTATTAATTGTAATAGTATTCTGGTTGCATGACTAGCTTTCCCAGTAGAAGCACAATGAGAACAACACAGTTTTTAACCTTTAAACCAGCAATCAACAATAATCCTGAGCTACAGATAATCTATACAGAGATATTTTATAGTGGGAGATATGAATAAACTTATTTTTCAGTCTTCTGTGACTAAGAAGCACTGTAATTACTTCTTTCCTTTGGTATATTCATTCATAGCATATTTCAGACCTAAAAGTCAAATGAAAAAGAGTAAAGAAGTCTGATTAAATTTTGAGTAGAAAAAGTAAAGTACTAAGAACCTCTTCATCTCTAGAGGACTGGTGATAATTCCACCTTGCGTAAACCTCAGAGAGGATAACAAGCATGAAGGGCCTTTGAACAATGTTCACCCTGATCACAACATAACACTGCTGGGAGATGACAGTGCAGCCCCCAGAGAAATACCACATTCCCCCAACCATAGCCGGCACGGGTCCGGAAGCCAGGCTGCAAGCTTCCAATGCAATGAGCCCCTGAAGAGGAAAGAGAGCCAGTGAGAAGGCAGAATATAGTTGCACTCTTTTGGAGATCTAAAAGACAAATCTACAGAATAACAATAGTAGGAAGAAAGGCTACTGTGTGGGAAGTGAGTACCAAGAGCATCCAGTCCATTTGGGTTGCTCACTTCCTTCTGCACAGCTGCAGATGCTCCTGCCCTTAGGTGACCCTGCTGGACAGGCCAGTCTTCGCCTTGGAGCCAGAGCACAATGCCACATGGTGGTTGCTATAGCAAGCCCGTGGCAAGACTCTGGGGGAGCTGGGTCAGCAGGCAATGCATTCCAACCCACATTATCCTCCTCTGGAACCACCTCAAGCAAACTGTGGAATGTGCGACATCAAGGAAAGAATATGTGTAAAAGCCCAATGAAACCCACTGCCAAAAGACTTATAAAGACCCTAGAAAATACAGAGCAAAGCTCAAAGAGAAACTGCTATGGGCAGCCTCATCAACATGCCATTTTCTTTTAATTTTTCACTAGGTGCCTCAATAATTAAAGACAAGGGTACATGGGTTTTGGTGCTTAGCAGAGTTGCAAGGAGATGAGGATACAATGCTATATTACTGTGTTGTGAGCCAGTCAATTAGGAGGGAAGAAAGATCTTTGGAGTGGAGTAATTTAAAATCTTTTCAATAGCATTGCCAACCATCCCAGGGCAAACTCCCTCACCCGTGCTTAGAGCCAAGTCTGGTAGATTCCTTTGATAGCCAAACCTATGGGTGTTAGAAGACTCGTAAATAGGCTCATTTGTTAAAATGGAAAATTGTGATTTAGTGTCCTTGGAACTAGCCAGATTAGCAAATGAAAATACACTCTAATGATAAATTATGCTAATTTAAGTTTTATTCATCAAGTGAGATGTTACACAGTGTTTTATAACCAAGTCCAACAGTAGGAGTTTCTGAAGAAGTTCCAACCATATTTTGGGGGTTTATTTCTGCCAGAAAGCCCAACCATCCAGCAATAACGGTTATCTCAAATTTCCTTTTAATAAGCAGAGTTATTTTGGCATGTATTTTGTGTTCCTTGTAGATTTTTGGAAATCAGTTCTAGCTTATTCAGATAATCTGCTTTGTAAAGGCTGATAAGTATCAACACACAAGTGGTATGTGCCATATACTATGATGCTATTTATCACATGTAATTTTTAAAAGTTATTACCTTCCATTTTTAGGAGAAATAGTGGACATTGTAGAAGATACTGAATTTTAGAAAAATAGCAAAATTGGACAGTATCTGTTTGGTGGTAAGCTATGAAAACACAACTATTGGGCTAGATAGATCATGTAATGGGGAGATCCAGTTGGAGTGGAGCAAGCTTCAGGAATAGCTAGTTCCAGGAATTCAATCAGTGCATGTCTCCTGAGTCATACGTTGTGTGTGTGTGTGTGTGTGTGTGTGTGTGTGTGTGTGTGGCAGGGGGCACACAACTGTACACTTCACTACAAATGGCCAAAAACAAAATGATGTTCTATATCACCATCCCTCGAAACAATCATGCTTGATATTCTGGTGTATTCTTATGGAACCTTTTTAATGCATGTTTTACCTTGTTCTTATGCAAATTTTAAACCTAGCAGGTAAGGTATATCATAAAATGTACGATGAAAACAGGAATGATTTTCACAATAAATAATCACGATGTTGTACATGGCTCTCAGATGGCAAGTTTTTCCGTACCAGCTCTGACTATTGCTACCATCCATAGTGACAGCATTATCCAAGCAAGCAATGTAGAAATGTTGCTTATTTCTGCTTCCAATATGGCAGCAGCTTGCTATGTGTGGTCATTTGACACGTGAAATGTGGCTTATGCCACTAAGGCAATAAATTTTTAATTTAACTTCAATATAAACAACCACACATAGCCATTAGCCACTACATGAGTAGGAAATCACAACTCAAAGTTGAGTACATGTCAACTAGAGCACTCTAGAGATAAGGGCAGCATCATAGGAGACTTAGTTCAGAAAAGTTCGATTAAAGGATGCTCTAGGAAGTGTCAGCAGGAGCTCCCTCTCCTCCTCATACCTCTTGTTCAGGTCAAAGCCTTGATTTCCCTGCTCGCCAGAGCCAGTGGGAAGTTTTGCTTCTTTCTCACATAGGGTACCATTCTCGGCAAAGTCAGCAAGCTTTTGACCACCAGAGACTTTTTTTTAATGCAGTACCAGCGATGACCACCATAGACTTATAATTTGTTCCCTGAAAAGTAATTTTAGTATAGGGTTAATGATGTGAGGAGAGGCCTGTTGTGAATTTCCACATCTGAAAACAAAATAAAACAATCAAAAAGAAAAAAAATAACTAGTAAGAGTTAAACTGCTGTAATTTTAGGGTTTTGATTGCAACAGAAATGTGTTAAGTGTAGTTTATTTTTGTGAAGGTTTGTGCTTCCTTGGCAATTAAAATATCCTCCTCCTACTGTCTCTATGTTATATATTTTATTAGCAGCAGAAGTCCTTAACTTTCGAGGAACATCAAACACAAGACTTAAATGGCAAATATATAATCCAATATGTTGACTTTGAAGATGCAGCAGCAAAATCACTTCAGGAAGATCCACGATAATGTGAAATCTGTTATGCGCATTCTGTTCTTGATGTTAAGTTCTTGAGAGGCAGGGACCCATCTGTTGGCCACCCAAGCTGGTTCACTTGTTAGCAGACAAAACATGGGCTAAATACTGTTCATTCTTCACACAAGCCTGTGTCTGCCCTTGGATAACCTTGTATTGGCACCACTGGTGGGGGGAAGCGCTGAGAGAATATGCCTCCAAAGAATGCAACCAAGAGAGTCTATACCCTTTGGTCTCCTTGTCCTAATACCTTCAATCCAAATGTGCTTCTGAAATTCAGAACTCATCAAGTCTGTTTGGTGTTATAGCTTTGCTTCTTGCTCTAGGGAAATTTGTAGCCATTCTGGAGAGACCTACAGAGGGTGCCAGGTGCATGCTTGCCATCTTTACCCAGAGTCAGATTGCCCTGTGTGCTGAGCATTCCACAAGTCTTCTCTAGGTGCAGCTCATGCTTATCCTTAATGGGTGTTCCTGGCTAGGGGGTTCCAACCCCTTCTTTCCTCTACACTGTGTCTACAATGCAGATAATCTTACCGCCCATCGCTTACTACTGCAATTAGACTAAACTGGGACCCTCAAACCAAATCTGATCCCTCTTATGTCATACCAGCTTATTTACTTATTGTCTGTGGGTGCTTTTGTGCTCCAAAGACTGAGCTAAATGGCTGTAATAGAGATGGTGTAGTCTGCAAAAGCATCTATCTGGATTTTACAGAAAAAAGCTTGCTGACACATGGGACAACTAAACACAGAACATGGCAAACTAACTTAATGTTATTGCTGTTCTGTCTTCCATCCTGAGTCTTTGCTCTTTCTTGTTTGTTTCCTTATTCTCACCCTATTTGAGACAGGAGCAATCAAGGTCTTCATGCTCAATACATGCATTATGATTCTAAACAGTTCTAATCTCCAAATTTGGGGTGTGTATATTTTTTCACATACATTAAGCAATTCTCCAGTGAACATCAACTGCATGTCCTATAACCTGAAACCTAATTCTGTTGTAATGTTGTCTACCTGATGATAGTGCAGCAGGTTCCATTGGTCAAGGGCTCAGTCTCTCAAGACTACTCTGTTGGAAGCCAGTTTTAAGTTATCAATGGTCACCAGTACTTCTGATGACCAGCTATAAACGGGGGATCCTGTGTATTATGGTTTGTGTCAAGATGTTCTCCCAAAACCTCAAGCATTCTTAAGGGGTTTTTTTGGAGGTAGTTGAATCCAGAGTGTGTGATTGATTTTTAGTGCAACACTGGTATTAAGGCTTTGAGTTCTACACCTGCCCTAGCACTATCCCAGGTGGCCTGCCTGCAGTACAAATGACAGAAAAGAGTCTCTCTCTCTCTCTCTCTCTCTCTCTCTCTCTCTCTCTCTCTCTCTCTCTCTCTCTCTCTCTCTTTCCCCACCTCCCGAATCCCCATCCTATGTTCTCTCTCTGCACCCACTCTCATTGTTTTTCCTATCTTTTGCCCACCATGAATTGCTCTCTTCTGTAAAGCTGCCCTGCCTGGGGCCATCCAATTATGGACTGAAACCTCTACAAACTGTGATTTAAATAAACCTTTCCTCATCTAACTTTTAATACTAAGTATTGAGATGTTGAGTATTTTGTCTCAGCAATAAGAAAAGTAATTAAGACACCATGATCCCCACTTTGAGTTTACTTAATTTTCTAAGTAGTTTGCAGAACTCGAGGAAACACTTATGTTTACTGATGTATTATATTAATACAAAATACAATAAAGGACACAGATGAAGATCCAGATGGAAGAGATAGAAGCGTGCTTATGAGGTCAAGGATGGGGAGCTTCCGTGTCCTTTCCAGGAATTTCCATATGTTCAGCAATCCCAGTCCAATCCTTTTGGGTTTTTCTGGAGACTTCTTTATGTAGGCATGACTGATTATATCATTGGCTATTGGCACTCGGTTCAACCTTCAGCTCCTCTCCCTTCTCTAGAGATCTGGAAGTAGGACTAAGTTTTCAACTCTCTAGCCATTGTAACTGTTTCCCTTGGCAACAAGCTTCCTTTTCTGAGGCTACACAGAAGCTCCTAGCCATCCATCATTTCCATAGCCTACAAAAAGACACATCACTTAACCACAGATTCAAGGGTTTTAGGAGATGTATGCCAGGAACCAGGGACAGAGATCAAATAAATATGTATTATATCACAATATATCATGTTTCCTTGGACCAAGTTGTTTTTTAATCTTTCTGTCCTCCAACTTATCCTCATAAGAACTTGCTGAGTAGTCCTCTTGATATAACTTTCAGCTTTATCTTTTCCCTTCAGCTCAAGACTCTTCTCTCACCCTGAATTCTCTGGCTCCAATAGAATGTGCTTGCCTTTATCAACAGAGCTTAAGGTTGACTCACCTGTGCTGGAGTCATTTCCCTCTCTAGCTACTGAGAGTGTTGGCTTAAATTTCTGAGGACTACTTTCTGTGTACAGTTGTCTAAGTTAGATATGACTTTTGCTTTGAGGGTGTGTGGGTAACTGGCTCTGGTTCCCTGACTTGTCCTGCCTTGGTTTCTGACTGACATAGGTCTCTGTGGACCTTCTCCTTTAGCCATGATGGACAGTATGTTTACATTCAAAGGCTCTGGTTTGCTTTCCCAACCTGAGAGCCCTCTCCTAAGAAGGCACACTCTGCCTAAAGCTTACTGGGGTCAGCTGAGTCATGGAGGTAAAAACTGCCAGAGGAGGAAGAAAGGACAGTTGAGCCCTTTCATTTGTTCAAAGGCTCCTTTCTCCAGGGCACCACCCCAGAGGAGATCCCAGAACTTCAAACGTGTTCCTAATGAAAAGTAAAGTGCCCCTTCTTGGTGCTAAGATGGCAAGGGAAGGAACTCATGGCCAAGAGCATTCTTAGGATCTCACTTTTAAAATTCAACCTGCGGGCCTTCACCTTATTCTGTACACACTTCTGTATCTTAGAATCAAGGTACTTCTGTAAAACTCTTCAGTTTAACAGGTGAGATAAGATATTAATCTTAACATATGAAACATTTCAATTCCACCTGCCATCAGTCTTTATTTTATCCTAAGAATTCAATTCAAAATTGTTTTAGGCAAGTGTTTGGGCACCATAGGGATTTCAGACGATGACTTGTTTCCTCAGTGTGACTAAAGGTGGTTTTACTGTTTGCAATTCCACCAGGCAGGAATTTTCTTAAGGAAGTCAACATTTGAAATTAAGAGAGATGTTAATTACCAGCCTTTGTATCCAATAGGTGTGTGTATGAGAGAGAGAGAGAGAGAGAGAAAGAGAGAGAGAGAGAGAGAGATTGGGGTAGAAAGGTTGTGGAGAATCACCTGGGAATTTTTGATAATTTTCTCTGGCTCTCTAGATTTTGATACGTTTCAGCTCTGGACAAAATGCCAAAAGCAGTTACCCAAACTGTGGAAAGCTTGGATTTTCTGGAATAGCTTTGGATTATCAGAAAGTGTTTGCAAATCTGAACAGTGACTTTGATTCCTTAAGAGATCCCATGCTGATGGCAAGGAAAGACTGGAGACATAGGAATATTCTTCCTATCCCATTCGGCTTTTCTTACAATGACAACAGAAAATTTCAAATTATAAGCCCCAAGTTGATTCAATTGCATTAAAATTTGTAGAGTTCCACTTTAAACTGTTCCAGACCCAGTTAGAGTCTGGAGAAGGTCGGATGTGACTCAGCCCAGACAGAGTTTCCCCAGAAAACCATTCCAGCAGGTGATGTCCCCTCCTGTTCTAAACTCTAAAATGTGAAGAAAAACACTTAAGATTCTAACACATTATACACTAAAGATAATTTTCTCATAGAAAGCAAATGGAATGTCCAATGTTAAAGGATTCTTCCTAAAAGGACTTTCTCTTTTTTAAAGGAAACCTGACTACATATAATAGAGAATATGACCTAATCTATTATTATCCTTGTTCAATCCAAATTCAACAGAGGTATATCCAAGTGGCAGCCAGTTTCCATCCCCCTAGGTTCAAAAATAAGAAAACTCCACAAATTTAATTAAGAATTATTTTTTTCCTTTGCAAGTCTTATAGCTATTTCTATTTTTGGATATTCCAATAAGATTACAGGTCTCTGAGATGATACATTATATTTTGATAACCCTTGTTTTCTCTCCTCTTCCTTAATACTCCCCAACTTAGTATATATGTTAGTCATAAGAAAATGCATGAGTGTATACTATTTGCTAGATCCTATAGGTATTATTAATGACTTGGAAATTCAGGCTTAGATGACTTAAAGAAATGGTACCAAGACTAAATAAGTAGCAGAAAGCTAAAAAGGTGGTAGATGGAGAGCTTGAATGTAGGCAAGACTCCAAACTTCATGTGCTAACATATAGCACTGCATACTCTTCTGCCCTGTTCTTTGGCTAAGTTAGCCAAATGCTTTGGGATGCATGCTTGCTAATTTAGGGAGAACATTTCTTCCTGAGATTGTTTGAAAGGCATCAACAGTGAGCTTTAATGCTGTGATAATGAACATCTGCAACCTCCCTGTGCATCTAGCTGCCTGTCTGCTGTGTCATATTCAACACATTATATTGGAAAAGGGCTCTCTAGGATTTTTATGAGATATACGTTTTTCCTTCATGACCATCCACAGAGGCAAGTAATATGCAATCTTCCTTTTGCAGATAAATAAAAGTAAATAAAGATGCCAGGTCACTCAAGTTGCAGAAAAATTCAAGTTTGGGAAATCAGTGCTCGCCTCTGCAGCTTTTGAACTTTCAGCCATCTCCTAACTCAGTTTTCTTCATCCCCTTAAGAAAGCCTCCAAGACATGTAATGATGAGGTCAGGAGTGTATGAGACTCTTTAAAAGGAATAAGATAAAACCATGAGAAAAATTAAAACAAACAAAGATAAAATCACGACAAAAATGACAAGTTGTTCAGTAGTATATTGGCATAGTATTGTCCCCAAAAGTCTCATGTGTTCAGACGTGGGGCTTGGGAAGGCAGCTGCATCATGAGGGCGCTAACCTCTTCAATGGATCATTCAGTTGACAAGCTCATACCTGACTGAACAGACTATTAGGGGGAAGGGCCCCGCTGGAGAAGGTAGATCTCTGGGAGAGTGGCATGGGAGGTCATGTCTCTTCTCAGATTTCGTCCAGCCACCATGAGGTAAGCATCCTCACTGTACCTTTTACTCTGGCATCCCTCTCCACTGTGATGCTTTGCCCTGGAGTCAGCCAATCATGGGCTGAAACCTCTGATGTCAGGAGCTAAAATAGCCTTTTCTCCTTCAAGTTGGATTTGTAAGGGGTTTTTATCCCCATGATAAAAAGCTAAAACAATTTTTTTAAAAGTTGTAATGCACGTATCTATACATAGCAGTCAGGTTCAATATTTTTGGAATACTGACGCTGAGACAGCATTTTGTGCTAATACAGTTTCTAACATGTAATTTAAAATACAGTTGTAAAAATCACCTCATTTTTCTTTTAGAGAGACACTGTGAATCTGTTTTCCAGTGACAACTTGCATGTATTTAGAGATTTCTGAAAGATGCCCATTATACCCAATTAAATACTGACACTTATACCACATTCTCTGCAACATATTCTTTTGCATCTCATTTAGATTTATTGCTCACATAGCCCAACTATTGCCTGATTTAAAAGGCCTATGTGGAAATGTATAATATGGAAATAGTCCTAGAAAAAGAATGATATATTTAGAATTCTCTAAACTATGTTAGGTATATTTAGTATATCCATTTACTGCTGTTGTAGATGATTTATAATCTGGGCAATTCTGTGCTTCTCAGAAATTATTCCAGTTATGTTTCAAAGTTTAATTTGAAAAGTATTTTAAGAGGTACAAAACAAACAGAGGTAGGTCCAAGTTTTCTTGGATTGCTGGAAGAGTAACAACAAAGATGCTGATTCAAATTCTAGGCACACAGTGGGCTTGAGCACCATCACTCTACCTCTTCATAATTTTTTACTGTCTCTGGCAGTAAGAGTAAGAAGACAACTTGCTGAATTTCAAATGTCCTTCAGTAACTGGAACACTGCATTCTAATGCATTTTGATGAGTCAGATTAGTTATTTGTCACATATGTTAGTAATGCAAGGAAATGTATTCAGTCTAGAAAATTAATCCAGGCAGCCAGCCATGAGCAGATGAATGAGAGTGACCAAAAGCACATTGGAACAGAAAGCTGAAGGGAACATACTTTTAAGGTTATACAGTAGCCAAATCTTTTTACTATTGAGTAATGAGTTTAAGAGGCTAAATCACCACCCTTTTGTAGAAAAAGTAGAAATCATTCCCTTACATGGGAGAAAAGGCAGATTTTTGGAATGAGAAGGTTTTGTGTAATTTTCTCATTCCATGAATGTGTATGTCTTGTCTCTAGGACACATGTGGTTTCCACCACTCTGTGAAGACTGGGAAAGTGTTTGAATTCCCTGCCATCACTGGCTAGAGACTCCTTACCTTAGAGAGCATGAAAACAAAAAGTCTGTGCTAAATTTTGTGCTGTCATTGGTTTGCATGGATAGCTCCCAGAGTTGAAAATGGCATTGACCTTCCAAGGTTGTTAAAAAGAGATAATGTCACATCCTGAATGAGATCACTGGGTCATAGTCTCATCCTGGATGTGATTTTCTTGGCATGTGAGCATTACTGTGTGAGGGGGGAGAGGATGAGCATGGATTGAGCAAAACAGTTCCTTTAATTAAACTCACAGCCTTGTCACCTTCGGCTCTGATTTCATCAGATCTCTGCAGTTAAGCGAGGTCAGTCTAGAGGTCAGTGAATTGCTCTATATTGGTGTCAGGTACTATTCACCAGATGCCTTCCACCTCCCAGGCAGGTGTGTGCTGCTTTATGGAGTTTACCAAAAGGAACATCAACGAGGCATCAGCCTGACGTACTTTGGACTCTATTAAAGGTTGACACAACAAAAATGAAGGTGGTACAATTCAGTGTCAGTATACTATATCCCACTGAAGGAAAACAGAGCTTCTTTATCAAAACAGAAAGCTCAGAAGTCAACTGAGCCCAGTGTACTCAGGGGAAGGGAAGGTGGAGCAGACAATAAGGATTCATTATTTATGATGTTGTCTCTGGTAAACCAAACCCAAGTGACCAAGGAAACAGTTTAACTCTTAGGTTTATATAGCTTGTTTTAGTCACTTGGATGTGACAGAATCCTGAAAAGACTGGTGCTGGATATTGCAAATTTCACTAAATGGTTGTGTAATGCAATGTTAGTTTGCTATATCTGCTGGCCAGGGTCATCCTTCCTTCAGCCAAGGAACCCTTGGCCAAAACCAACTGCAGCTCAGGCACTGAACATCAGCAAGAACTCCAATAGATCCCAGTGGCCTTCTTAGATAGAGTAGAGTGAGGTATTAGCTGCTATTCCAGGTCACGAGGAACTAGTATATCTGCCTCACTATGTCTTTTTTCAGTTTACTTCTCTAGATTTCTGATAGTGGCTTCAATCTTTAGTAGACTGACTTTCAATCACTTTTGTTCCTCCTGGGAAAATTTCACTTCAGTTTGGTAACTAGCCTGGCTCTTGACCCTCACTCATCCTTGGGAATGGAATGAGGAAGGAGAGTCCATGTAAAAAGGAAGAGGGTGGTTATGACTTCAAAACACTCTATCTATGCATGTTCTTCAATTCAGACTAGTTCTAACCAGAGGCCAAAGGGCAAGGGAGCCACACAAGCTGTCTACACAGGTCAGGCTTGGAGGCCAGGGCAGTTTAGGGAATAGGTCTAAAAGCCAATGGAGAACATCAGTAAAGTGTATTCACTATCAACTATCATGTGAGCTTGTTTGATTTGAGAATCTGTTCAGAGATCCAAAGGGCTACTTTGAAAGTAAACACAATGCAGAATAGGAGGCCAATTTTTGTAACTCCAAATAAGTATATAGGTTTAACACATGCTCCATGAAAAGCCCAGTGGAATTGAGTCAGGGAGAGAGGGGTGAATTTTATGAAGTTAGCCTTTGTTCTTCAGAAGTATTTCTTTCTAACACAAGTTTGCCTACAAAGCTACTTTTACATTCTAAAAAGTCCCTAATGTATGACCACTAACTCCAGATGTGTTAATAGTACTAAAGCAGCTCACAACAGGCTACTTGAGTTATTGAATAAAAGAACTCAACAGGCAGCTAAGCCTTCAGACCACACACTTTCACCTTTACGCACTCTGAGTCAGCTTTCAATAGACATTAAATTCTCCCCTCATTTTCATTCTGCACTGCAGTAGCTGGAGCAGGGACATTTGAATAGCTGGGCTACAACTAAGTGCACTTAAATATAGGCCTTTGAGAAATCTCTGTGTGGCTATAAGTTCCATACATAAGACATGTCCAAGGGGGAGGTTGAAACATTGAAATAAAAGGCAGGGGGCTTGAATTCTATTCCTACTCTATAATTCTTGACTGGCTCCACAGGGTGACCTTGGACAAACATCTTTCCCCTCTCTAAAACTCATGTTTTATTACTCCAAAATGGAAAACAGAGTACTCCTCCAGAGGAGATGTGGACAGTCCCATTCATAATCCTGGCTTTTGCTGAAAGCTGACAATCTTCTGGGAATAGGGAAAGGAGAGTATGTTGTGGTGTTAGCTTCTTGGCAGTTGTTTCCAGAGGATTTGCGGGTTCACGATTTAAGAGCCTGGGAGAAAAATAGAGCTTAAATTCAAGTGGTGCTTATGTTTCTGGTGCCCCCCAAACCCACTAAACCATGTTCCCAGGCTTGGTGTATTAATGTCTATGCTGATAATTTACATTGCTCCATTTTATACAGCAGTTTAGAGTCTTTCCTTGAGTGAATTATTCACTTGGTATGACAGGACAGGGATGTAAAATGCACCTTATTACCAAAATCATAACCTTGTCTTCTGAATGTCCACATAGCACACAGAAGGAACAAAAGAGTAATAGCTCCAGGATGGCATCCAAAACCAACTTAAAGTGAGCCTTCTTTGCTCTCCCTCAAAGCTGCAGGCTGCTGAAACCTATTTTCCATCTTTCTCAATATTTGTCTGGCTAGTGTTTTAATAGATGCATATTTTTCACAATATGTTCATATACCAGAAGCATTCAGGAAACTCCTATATCAGCCTAAAATTTTCTAATTTCAAATCTTCTGTAAGGAAAGCCTAAAAGCATCCACATGTCTTTGTCTTAGAGCCATTTGTGTGACTTATTTTGCATTTTTAGTTTCTATTTTAACTGGGATTAAGGGTTATAATGACAGATCTGGGATGTCTCTTTGCTAACTGCGAAAGGAAAAAGAATGTGGAAAATGGATTTACCCATGCTTAACTGAATGCCAACATACCTACCCCAATGAAGAAATAATTAAATAAGTAGTTATTCAATAAACCTGCTATTACCACCCTCCCACCTCCACTCCGGGCAAACAAAGCCTTCAGAACACTTATCTCTTTAAGGGTGCTCTTGTTATTCATATAACTGCATTTATTTTTCTCTTCATTCAGTTTACTTCAAAGGAGCTCTTCTGTCTGCTAAGGAACAAAGGGGAAAGCAAAAGAGCAGAAACACTGAAGGATTTGAGGGGAATGTCAGGTGAGAAAAGAACCAGGCAGGAAAAGGAGAAGAAATCCACATTCACCAAGTCTTAGACTTAGTGTTTAAGAAAAACTTAGTGCTTTTCAAGGTGAATAATACAATACAGGATACATTTTATAAGACTATTTTATAATGAATCACTCAAAGAGCCATATACAAAGAATGCAGGAAATATGTCCACACACTAAAGACAAAGAATCTAGCTGAGGGCCTGGCTCCCATGATAGTATCCTGCTTGAGTCCAGCTGAAGACCTAGAGTTCATAACAGAGCCTCACACAAGTCCAGCTGGAGGCCTAGAGCCCATGACAATGTCTCATGTGGCCCTGTTTTATGGACCTGTGCTGGGAAGCCCCCAAGTTCAGTGGTGGAAGCTAGAAAACCTGTGCCAGGAGGATGAAGGTTCTGTGCTAGCTGGCTGAGGGATCTGAACAGGAGTCAGGAAGTGATACCCAAAGTAAGAACCAGAGGTCCCCCGAAAAGTACCACAGCCATCTTCAGCAATAGTAAGGTCCTGAACTCCTCTGAGGATAAGAACAGCTGGGCTCCTATCAGGAAAGCCAGCATGACAAACTTTTCTAGGAGACTGAGCAGTGTACCATCTTCCTCTCTAGAACCAGGAATTGATGCTCAAAGTGAGAAGCAGAGCTCCCCAAAATTAACCACAGCCATCCTCAGTGACAGTGAGGTCCTAAGCAACTCCAAAGAGAACAAGCAAGTTCACCAGGAAAGCCAGCATGAGCAGATCCCTCAGCATAGTAGCCCAAGAGAACCAGCAGCTTCCAACAGCTGCCCAAAAGTTTCCAAAGAGCTTCCCTAACACTATCTCCTCTTCTTCTCTAGTCCTGCCTTTTATACTACTGGTAACAGTCCTCAGATGAGACTTTACACCCTTACTATGCTAGACCAGGTCAGCTGGGTGTAACAAGCTGATCACCACTTGTCAATCCACCACAAACAGCTTTGTAAAGAAATCTACCCCAAACTTACTCATCTGCCTCTGGAACATGAAGGTCTCCATATTTGTAGTTACAATTTTAAGAGTCAGGATAAAATTCAGTGTAATGTCAAAAGTAAACCTGTGTCTCAGCAGAAACCAGGTTCTTAAAGCTTTAGTCATGTAATTGTCACTTTTGTAATTTTTATTTGGTATAATCAGAAGTAACCATGAGGATGTGCCCATCAGACTCAGATTTCAGGACTCCACCAAGGGAGGGGTCCAGCTAGACCTTTGGAAATTCATACTTGCCGTGAGCTTGACTCCAGCTGATGTGTATGGACACAAAGTGGGTCCATTTCTGGGAGATGCTCCTCTAGCAGGCACAAATACTGGTAGCATGTGAGGAGACTTTAGGTACCATGATACATAGGTTTAGTTTTGCTACACGTGCATTTATTTTAGTGAGTGAATCCAAAGAGAAAACAGTTGACAAAGAGGCTAAGTACAGAATTCCCTGAAAGCTTAGAAAAAAGATCAGTATAGGGTTCATTTGGAGAGGCATTACAAAGTTCTGACAGAAAACATGAAAGCTTAAATTTTTTAAATTATTACAGTAAAAGGCAAATTTCCATTAATGTCTCCCAAAGTATTGCTCCTTATTTCTGACACACTTATCCCACCATTATTTGCACTTTCTGAAGCAGTTCTGGAAGTTCTCCTTTGTGAATTTCTTTAGTTTCATTTGTGAGGCTGTCATGATAGTTGGAAATGATTCAAAATGTTTACCTTTCATGGACATTTTGACTTTGGAGAGGAGTAGGAAATCATGTGGTGCCAAATCCAGTGAATAAGGTGGGTATAGTAACACAATCAAAGACCAATTTAAGTATTGTGATGAGGCTTTGCACATGTTGCTAATTAGCTGAACTTAAAGTGGGGTAACTATCCCAGAAATAGGGCGGACCCATTCCAATCACATGAAACTTTAAGTAGAAGATGAAGGCAATGTTATAGTTCAAGACATGCCCCAAGCCTCATCTGATCATAGACAGGGCTTTTGAAAGGTGACTGGATTATAGCAGTGCTATATCTAACTTGCTGTTAGAAGGTGGGGTCTGGTTGGAAGAGGCAAATTACTGTGGTTGTCACCTCAAAGCATATATCTTTTTATTTGTCTCTTCCTTCCACTTTCTGCTTTCTGGTTGTCATGATCTAAACAGCATGGCTCTTCAGCAGGCCCTTCCATTACGTTGCCAGCCACGCAAGGAGTAAAATTTCTAAAACATAAGCCAAAACAAACATATCCTCTTCTAAATTGGGGATTTCTGGTATTTTGTCGCTGCAATGAAGGTGATTAAGTTAGATTTTGGTACCAAAGAAGTTGGGTCCTTGCTATGACTATCTGGTTATTTCACTTAGAAGGTTTTGGAACTGGTTTGTGGGAGGAGCTTGGGAAGGTTGAGAGATGTCAGATGGAGAATCCTTAGAATGCGGTAAGCCAAGGTTCATAAGAGATTCTGGTCAAAGCTCAAAGGCCATATGCTAATAAAAATGTAGACTATAAAGACCAGGCTCAGGAGGTTCCAGCTGGGAATAAGAATTCCACTGGTCATTGGACTCCAGAGTATGTGTGTTACACTGTGGCAGAAAATTTGTCTGAATTTTGCTCATGTTCTGAGATTTAGTGGGAGACTGAAATTAAGGTAAAGTAATTAATCTGATTGTGGGAATTTATTTTATTTATTTTTTAATTGAGGGAATTTAAAGGCAGCCTAATATTCAACATGTAGCATGAGTACTGCTTTGTGCTTTCAGTGAGATTCACTGTGAGAAATAGGAGCAAAAATCACTTTTAGAAAGTTTTTAATTTTGCTAAAAAGCAAGTACCCCAAAAGATGGAATGGAGGAGACCCTGGTTGCTGAAAAATTAAAATCCAAAAGAAACCAAATACTTTGGATCAAGAAAAAAAGAGAAAACTTGATTGAGGACATGTCAGAAATTAACAAATCCCTCCTTTTTCAGCCTCCCAGGTACAAGGCTTTAAGAGTTTGCTCTGCAAAAGGAGCCTCAGAACACCCTGTTTGAGAAGGGCCACGAAGGGAATTTGTTCCATGAGTTTTGGCTCACAGTATTCTATCATCTAGTTACTGAGAGACCTCCCCAGACATGATTCAAGGGGGCTTAACTACTTCTTTATCTGACAGAAAACTTTGGCCTCATTAACATTGTGCTAGTCTTATAAGCATACAGAATAAAAGAGTTGTGGGATCAGGGGACCTCAACTCAGGTATCAGAAGACTTGGGAGGCCAAGCAGTGTGTCCCTAAGAAGGCAGTACTAAAAGCTGTAAGAGTGAAGCCAAAGATGTATTGAAGACCCCGGAAGTTGGTTAATCTAAGAACATGCAAAATCTGAGGAAAGCTACAGGGAGCAAGCAAAACCAGCCCAAGAAAAACAATGAAAACTAAAGCCATTCAAAACGAATGAGGCTACAGCCACAGCTTACCACAGATGCTGAATGTGTATATATAGGATTTAATGTTTTCCCCTGCTAGATTTTCCTCTTGACTTGGTTCCACTGGTTACTATCAACCTCCCTTTTGGAATGGAAGTGTTTACCCTGTCCCATTGTATGTTGGCAGTGTTTAACTTCCACAAAAACAAATACACTCAATATAACCTATCTCTTATTATTAATTTATAAGGCACTATATCTACATTGGAGATTTCCATTGTAAAGTAAAAGGATTACATGAAGTGTGGCTCAAGAAATCCTTTAATATGTCCAATTATATGTTCTGTGGATTTCATTAGGTCTCCCATCTCCTCTTCTTTTTTTGCTTTTTAAAGAGAATAAAAATAGTAAAAAAAACCATTAGAAATTATACAGAATTTCACTAAACAAAATGATAAGAATCCATCAATAGTTGTTATATTGTGTATATGTTCTTAATCTCTTGGGTGTCATTCACAATCAACTGCAAGCCATCATAGTTTTCTTGATCAAAATTATTTGTAGAGGAATCTTAGAGGAATATAATGAGATTTATATACATGGTATAAGTTTAAGGAAACAGGCTGAGAAAACATGAGAATTAAGCTGTTTTGGGAGTGAGAAAGCTAAAGAGCAACCCTGTATTTCAACCTGAATGATTCAGTGGCTTAGCACACCACCTTGTCATTTGGTTGCTTCAACTAAATTCTTATGCTCCTCTGTGTTTCACCAGCTGCATATTCTTAGCCTCAGGAGACAAGATACTGAGATCTACACATGGGACAAGAGAAACAAATTCTGCATACTCCCACAATGACCATTAATTTGGGCAGAAGGGCATGAGGAATTTCCTTTCTAACATGTCTTCACGTTGATGTCTCAAAAATATATAATAAAAATGGGACAGCAAGTAGAGGAATTTGCATGAGAGTTAGCCAAAAAATGAAAAAAGGGCTTGAACTAATTGAGATGGATTTTCTACGAGGAATAATCCATCTTGCAAAGGAATTCTCCAAAATCTATCCACCAAACATTAAAAGAAACCCACCAGCTTTTTGCCTTTATCAGTGTACTTTTCCAATTTTTATAAAATGTGCTTTATTTTAGAGAAATGTATGAATTATTGACAATTCTTACTCTGTTGACTGTATCAGGAGCTGCATTTTACAAAGTTTGGTAACATGTGGGTAGGAAAGATTATTTCATAGGTATTCTTATATTGTAGGTAATCTTATATTGTAAGAACATTCTCAGGAAGTCCCATTCTCAGTGAGTTAAAACTGTCAGAATGAACACCTTGGTAGTTATAGTAGCTGCCTACAGGAAACCTGCCCAAGAGAAGTTTCCCCATGAGGGAGTTTGAGCTTAATTTGTTGGAGAGAACACAGTGCCTTGATACATGCCACAGGGAAACAGACAGCTTAACATAAAATCTCCACAATATGTAAACCTATAAATTGAGAATCATCTAGATGAAAAGCTGCATGTAGATAAGACATGTGGGATGTTGGCACAAAACAAAGACAGTCCCTGAATTATATTTGCCAGATTTTCTATCAAGTTTGTGTCTGGTGTTCAAAATCAATAGCAATGTGTTATTTTAATTCACATTTATAGGATTTTGTCTCTGTCTCCCATCCTTAATACAAAGTCTTAAAGAGCAAGGATGAAAGACAAGGTAGAGAATGTATGGTAGAGGACAAGAGTAGATAAGGAGAGGTTAGAGCTTTCTGAGCAAAATAGCATAGACCATACAGTAGGAGCTGTGCTCGTGTATGTGGCAATGTGTTGGATATGGGTAAGATCCTGGCTTATGTACCTGGGTGAATGGTACACTTATTTCAAGTAAATGGTTAACTTTGAAGAAAGACAAGGTTGGTGAGAGGTGATGTTTTATTTATAAAGATGCTAACTTTGAGTTGCCTTTCATATTTCTGCATGGTGATGTCCTGTCGGGAGCTTGGTTCCCAAACAAGCACAGCCTAGAAATGTACCTTCATAAATTCTGTGCAAATGAAAACCTGTGCCTCGATCAGTCAGCTAAAAAGAGGACATAAACTAAGGGGAGAACTTAGGAGCTAGCCTCGAATGGCAGCTCTTACTGGCCAAGGACAGCACAGTCAGAATTCAAAGGAAAAGGGAGCAAAACAAGCAGATGTTAAAAGGAAACATACAGCTACCAGAAACTGTGCATGCCTGATATAAATGAAGAACATGGAAATATTGGTTAAAAGAATAGATAGAGAAATCTCTGAAATGGTGTTTCTTCCTTGGGCAACATGCCTGTTAAGAAGTTAAGGCCAGGTATATTCTCACCTCTGCCCCCTTGTCTGTCTCTGTATAGAGGACAGTAAAATGAAATATTCTCCAGCCTCACCTGGTTGCAGGGGACACATGGGCCAACAAATACAATGAAAAGCAAGCACAAGTCTCCAGGAGACGGAGTAGCCATTTGCTTTTGGAGCAGGGAACAGGCAAGGCTCTCTTTATTCCTGAGTTGTTTTTCTTGTTGTAAACATAATGCTGGAGACACAGGGGCCACCTTGTGATGGTGAAGCTAGACTGTAATCACTAAGAAAAAAGCCATGAGCTAATGATACCCAGACACACTGAGGGGTCTGGCCTGATGGAACCTGAAGATTATTGAGCAGCTCCAGATTTCTGCCCCACCAAACTTCTTATTACAAGAGAAAAACAACGCCTATCTAGTTAATATAGGCTTTCTGTTGCTCATGGTAAGCCCCTTTTTATTCAACATTGGCCCCTTCTATAAAAGGTTCATTGATACTCAACAAGAGTCTCTAACACTCTTGCCAGTAAAGTATTTTAACATTGTTTTTCTTGTACAAATTTTGTTATGGGCAATGGAACTGGGCGGGTCAGTTTTCCCTTGTTCTATCAGAAAAATGGGAACAGACCAAGCATTCCTTGTGTGTAGATCTAAATGCTTAAGGGTCATGCTCATGGAGGCTTTGCAGCTTGATGGGTGGGCCAAAATTTGGCTATATTATATCTTATTTCACAGTTGCACATGCTTACAAATATATTAAACTCATGGGCACGAGTAGAAAATGGCTGCCTCAGAACAGAGCAGTGAATTACCTGTCAGCTCTCTGAGCTTATTCGCTCCCCCATGTTGTGATTGCTTGATTGATATTCTCAGACTAAAATTTCTGATTTGTGCTGGGAAGCTTCACTGCTCGCCCCAGTATGGTCATACCCATGTTGGTTACTTCCTGGGTACGTGTGCACAGTTGGCATGGATTTTCAATCAGCACCGCCTAGCTATCACCCGTGGAACAAAAGTGGTTCCTGTTTGTGGTAGAAATCACCCCATGTTGCTATTTGTCAGCTAGTTGCAAAGTAGCTGACAAATTCCAGCATCCTGTTGTAAAAGACAACCCTCTCCTGACTTGTCCAGCGCTTCTACTTTGCAGCTAAGCTGCAAATGCTATCCCAAAGGTATTAGGTGACTCTTTTTCTAAGTTCGTGACAAGAAACAAGAAAATGAAAAGTTGCATGAAGCTGAGAAAATTGCGGAAACCTGGCAGGGGATGACTTTTACCTGAGCAATTTGTCAGTTCCAAAGGGACACGTGAAGCAAGTTTCAAGAATAAGAAGCATCCGGTTCTCATTCCAGCTGTTTGCCTGGTCGTAATTACTGCAATGTGCAATAACATTTCAGTCCTATGCTGCACCTGTGTAGGCTCAGTGACTACAAATGGTCAGCAGTATTAGCGCTGATGACAACAGTTGGAAAGGTCTTTATTTATTACAATACAGTTTTAGAAACTGTAGGTATAGTGCATTTTTCTAGTTCCAGTCTGTAAGAATATACTTGTGTACACAATCCCCTCACCTTAGAGCTGTCTACACTCCATTTACCAAGCTTCCTTTCCCCAAGGTGAGAAGTGAGCTAGCCTGGCTACGGTGTGAAACTGCATAGGTGCTATGATTCTGTGATTCTCTGGTAATCAAATTCCTTGGTAAAAACACACCTTAGACTTGACGAGGCGCTTTCTAGTTGCCCTTTCCCCAATCTGTTTGGCGCCACTAGACTGGTCAGGATGTAAGAGATGAAAATAATAGCAAGGTGAAGGGCAACTTTTTAGTTTTTTATTTTTTTACTGGGGATTGAACCCAGGATCTTGCACTTGCGAGGCAAGCGCTTATGCTGCTGAGCTGTCTCCCTGGCTCAACTTTTTTAAAGTAATGGATTTGAAAAGAATTCAAATATTCTGATCATTGCTCAGTTACTTTTCAGACCTCTTTAAGCATTTTAATTGTTATGCTCTTGTGTGTACAGGTAAAACTAGGACTGCTTTTCCCTACACTAAAGCCATGAGGATTAAATATGTGTTGTAAAATCCTTCTGCAAATATGAAATGTTATGTATGTAATAACAAGCTACTTTATCAGGCAATACCAAAGCGATCTTGAGCCCTTACACACACACACACACACACACACACACACACACCACTCAGTGGGTACTAAAGAGTTTATTGATGATGATTTCATGAAGATGGATGACTAGAGTGTAGTCTTACCTGAAGGTTGCATCAAACATTGGTTGACCCCTTGAGATCCCTTCCAGACCTATTAGCCTATAATTTCATGCTGATGATACTAAATTTAATGAATATACAGTGAAGGCCATATCTAAATGCACCCTTGGCAGAAAGGACAATATTCATCAGTATTACTGAACTTTGACTTCATTTATAAAGTATATTAGCATCAACCATTTTATAAATATATATTTCCCAGAATTGCTGCACTGTGCAAAACAAACAAGAATCCTGGAAGAATCACTGGGTAGTATAAAATATGGCACAGTGCTGAGGGTAACAAAACAAGCTGTATAATTATTCCCAGCATGACATATTGATGCACGAAAACTTTGGCTTCCTTTAAAGTGTCTGTCAATTTCCCTACATCAGTGCAGGAATCACTGACGTGCACAATTTTACCCATCAATATGATGCCCAATTATTTGAAAAGGGTGAAAACTTTATGCCACTTCCTGACTTGATGGACATAACCTTTAGATATTGGCAGTTGCCAAGATGTTTCATGTTTCAAATTTCCTGAACATATTTGTAATTTTTTGGTTGCTATCAATTTCATCTATTAATGTTATTTATTTTTTATCCTTTTGTCTTTTAAAGACATGGTCTCATTGTGTAGTTCTGGCTGGGCTTAAACTCTCAGGGACCTTCCTATATCCTTCCAAGCTCAGCCTCATCGTCTATTCAAACTAAGAAGTATTAACAAAGTTTTGGGTTTTTTTCATTTTATGTATTTGGTACAGGGTCTCACTGTTCAGCTCAGACTCATAGTGATCCTCCTGTTTTCAGCCTCTCCAGCACTGGGATTACAGGTGTGCACCACCATGCCCAGACTCAGTCGCTGGCTCAGCTCACCCCTGGGACAGGGCCAGTGTGGCATGTGGAACTGGGGATCAAACCCTGGTCCCTGTGCTTGCCAAAGCAGGTGCTTAATCTGATGAGCTATCTCTTCAGCCCTTGGCAAAGTTTTTTAATTTTCTCTTAGGGTTCATTTTTATAGCCATAACAGACACCCAACTTTACTAGGATGGCTATATGAATGCTAAGGGCACTAGTAAGTCTACTGGAAGGGATGTTTTATTTTTCTCTTGGGGAGAATGTCCTAAAGACAGATTAGAGTTTTGCATAAACTCTTATGGCTCTACTTAGATACATTATTCAACATATTATTCTCATTCAGAACTCAGAACTGCTTTTATGTAAAAGAATTAAATAGTTCGATTCCATGTTGGGCTGAAAGAGTTAATAATCTTCTCCAGATGATATACCAAATTCTCAAAATGTAAATTTGTATAGCAAAAAATTACAGCTGCATATTTGCATATGTCAAGCAGTTTGAATATGCATTTATATTCTTTGAGTATATATGCAAATGAAATTTATAAAAATTCCAGGGCATGGATGACCTCCCAACTCTAATGCTCATAATCTCTCTCTCTCTCTCTCTCTCTCTCTCTCTCTCTCTCTCTCTCTCTCTCTCTCCCCACCCCCTCCATTATTTTTCCCCTTCTTTGTATCAGAGAAATATTAGAGATTCTTTTTCTTGGAAATTGTCTCTGCCCTCAGTGACCCTACACAGATGTGTTTTCATCTATGATTCTATGATGGATATTTGTTGAAATTTTTTTCCCATCTTTAATATCCAATTGTCCTTTGTTTGGAGACACATGCAGCAGGCCTAGGCAAGGACAGGTGTAGGTTCCCCACAAACTTTGACACTAGAGAGAAAGCACAGCACCTAGAACTCTGCTTCTGGATTAAGGAATGCAAAGAGATAATATTTTAATTTTCACTGTGTAAGAGCACTGGGTCTGCAACCTGTATCTGCAGTGATGTCCATGAAGTTAGGACTGAGCAGTTCACTGTGGGTGGGCAGGTAGAACTAATGGACTATTTCTGTAGCTCAAGTGTGTTGTCAGGACCAGGACTTTCTACTGCCCATTGCCTAAGCCTCAATCTGATTTTTCCTGTTCATTTCTGGGCAGACAAGTTCAATTTCAAGAAAACTTTTTTTTGAATATAAGCAATTCACCTGTTGTTCGCACAAAACACTATGGTGGTGATTCTGTTGTTGTCCTGTACAAAATCATCTCATTCTAGTAATTAAGGAAAGTTTACTGCTTTTTTATGTATTTAGTACATGGTCTACATGGATCTCACTGCACAGCTCAGTAGTGATCCTCCTGTTTTCAGCCTCTCAAGCACTGTCAGTCTCAATTGCCATCTCAGCCTGGCCAGCATGGCACACTGGGGATGGAACTCCAGTCCCTGTGTCTGCCTAAGCAGACACTTTAATCCACTCAACCATCTGGCTAGCCCAAACTTTACTGTTTTAATTTAACTTTCACCTCTATCCTCTTCATTTCCTACTGTACAGCCTAACAGGCTTAGCCAACAGTATCTGGCCACACTTTTTCTCCAATCAATTTGAAGAAATTTCCTTCCTAAGAAAACCTCCACCTGTCATTCAAATTTATGTTAATCCAACTAATAGTTTAATAGATGCTGTGGTTTTAAGTACCAGAGGTTTTAAATTCCTTTCAATATCTACTTCCACATAAAGACCTGGGTATCCCAAACCTTCGAACTCCAAACCCAAGGAAAACAGAATTGACTCTGATTTTCTTTGAACTGTTATAGCATTTTTCAGTCAATGTAAGTAAAGAAATATGGTTTTCTTAGAAAATGTTTGCCATCTTAAGCTCTTTCCTAGCCAGGAATGGTCACAAATGATTTGATGTATATGGACTATCAGAGAAAAGAATAAAGAAAAATTAGACAAATTTAAGGGGGAAAATAAATCATCTATATTTATTTATTTTATTTTTTCAGAAGATACAGATTTTACTAACTGATATGGATAAGATAGATTCCAGGTACCAAAGGAGAGATAGAAAAAGAATCCATGTGTCTAGAAAAGTATTCAGGGCCAGCCAAATAGCTCAGTGGATTAAAGAGCCTGCAAGCAGCTTCAGGACCTGGACTACTGTGCTTCCCCCCAACCCCAGGGGCACAGACAGCAATTGAGACCATGTGTGGTGGCACACACCTGTAATCCCAGTTCTTGGGAGACTGTAAACAGGTGGGTCACTACAAGTCTGCTCTAGTAGTGAGACCCTGAACACCCTGCAGACCCTTACCTAAACACACACACACACACACACACACACACACACACACACACACACACAAAGAAATGAAAAACAAAAGAAAGGTATTCAATAAAAGGGTATGCATGGTCTGTTTGGAAAAATTACTATATAAGTAGGTTTGTGCAAAGTATACTTCTATGGATTTTCTGTTTTCTTTTTAAAAAGAAGCTTATATATTTCTCCCTGTTGCTTCCATAAATGTATATAGAAAGCAGTGACAAAATAAGTGCATTTGGGTGCTTTAGACAGAGGCAACTTTGTTACTGTGCTTCCATGCTGGTTCTAGATCAGTATCCAATAACTTTTGGGGGAGGGCTTCCACACACACATGCTTTGGACTCTCTAACCACAAGCCCTGTTTGCTTTTCTCTTTTAACATGGTTTCGGTCCAGAAGCAATTACAGGAAACAACAGCTCCCTGGCACTCTCACTAACAATAATCTCAAAGAGAGGATTACACCTACTTAAGCCCAAGAATGCATTCAAAAAGATAATTATATTCCTAGCCTAGTCTTCAGAGCAGCCTTTCTTACTCTCCTTCACTATAAAGTGCCATGGGGCATTATTCCTGTGGAACATATGGAGTGGTATATAAAACCCGGTTTTTGCTGATTTTACGTGGAATCAGTTTTTATTGGCCATTTTATGTCTCCTTGTTTACAGCACCTTGAAACATCTTCTGCTTGTGTGCCCCATTCTGTGGCTTTCCACTCAGAGCTGCGCTGGCTGCTCCCCGGCGAGCCCACTCCAGGGTGCAACGTGTCCCAGCATGTCAAGGGAAGGAATGAGGTACCGCCAGAAACTAATTTTCAAATAAAATGGCAACATGATTGAAATGCATCCCTCTAAATTCAGTATCAATTAAGTTTAATGGTCACAAGTCTTTCATCGATTTATAGAGCTGTGTATATCATGATTTTTAGAGAGAACATTACTCCCGAGACAGCTCTCTAATTGAGAGAAGGATTCAATAGTGCAGAGACCTTCGATTAATGTTCTTTAGAGATAATTTGTAGCCTTTTGTTCTGTTGGTCAGTGGACCAGTCATACATGAACTTCACTTAGCAGGTTTTGGAAATTTAGCTGTAGCCACTGCAAACAAAGGCTGACAACTGTGTTCTCCATGACAACAGAAATCTAAAGAAAGGGTTAGTAACTGACAGGGCTTTTGTTCTTGTTTCATTCTCCATTATGGCCAAATCCTGAAGGCAGCATGGCAATAGTGAATAGAAGACACAGATAACCACCCCCCAAATCAAGCTGCATAGGAAGAGGATGGCCTGTGACACTCACCTTCTACAGCAGCACAACCCTAGCAAGAAAACAGACTTAGGACCTGCATAGACTGGGTTCCAAGGCCGCCTTGTGGAAGCACTCAGCATAAACAGTGTCACACAGTACAGATTATGGGCACAAGGCAAGCTACTTACTATCCTAAATGCTCATTTTCCTTATCTAAATAAAGTCACAGTAATGGTTGACTTAAAGCTGTACACATTGCTGCCTCACCTGATGAGCATGGTGCCAAAGAGACCAATATCTCCCCACTCCAACACTTGAGAGGCAGTTTCCCGTACCTGTGGGATTCGGGGACTTTGATGTGAAGTTGGTAGGGTAAGGGTGTCCCTACACCACTTGCCCACAGTTGTGGTGTAGTCATCTCCTGGCTTTTCTGTTTTTATCAATTATTGATAATGCACTGCCATACTCAGTGATTGCTTACAAATTCAGCTTTTATTAAGAACTAACAAACTAATTTGAGCTTCCTCAAAATGCAAGGTGGTGATTAAAATGCCAAAGACATAGGTCAATCCATCTCTAAAGAAGTCCAAAGAAAGAAAATCAGGAAACTGAGAACGATAGAAATCGAGTGACTCCCCAAGACTTGACATGTTTTCTAACGAAAGTCACCGTTTAGCCACTTTTAAGCTAAGTTGTGCTCTTCCTAGGGACAAAATCCATTAGACTACTAAATATGACACCTTAATGTCTCCTATAAGAGTGCTAAAATATGGCTGGTTATTTCACAGTTACTTGGCTTCCCCTTGAGGAGGTGATGTACCTTGGTTCTTGTAGGGAGCCTCATTTTCACTTCTGGTCACCTTGTTTCTAAAGAAGTGGAACTAAGATGGAAAAATTCTAGGGAAGGATATGATCCTGCCCAGAGGTTAAGAAAGATTTATGTGCTATGAAAAGCAGCAAAGGATAGGATTAGCAAAAGATTTGGATGAGTGTGATAGCCAGCCACAGCATTATGAGAGTTTAATAAAAGCTCATTGGTTCCTCTTTGTCAACATAATAGCAAAATATGTGCGCAAGTGTACGTTCAACTCTACCAAAAGGCACCAAATGAAAATCAATCCTAGAAAACAGTGTTTTGCACTAAGTATTTCCTTGTACAGATCTCTGATGTCAAAGCTATTGCTGTAACCAGGATTCTGTCCTTATATTTTGAAAAAATGAATGGTTTGTGCAATAAAAATATGTGATTATGCAAGTATATCCAACACGGGTAATTAAATTTCATGCTTCAGGAGACAAATTAGTTGTTGAGGGATATCTGGAAAACAATTCTTCTGTATGTATGTCATTTCACAACTAGCCGGCTTCCCTAGTGGGACTCTGTCTTCTGGGTGGGAAAAGAATAGGAGGTCTGTCTAGAGCAGCATTTATACGCAAATTCCTTTGCATTTACTCTGAACATCCCTTGCCCTCAATTTAAGTGTTGCTTAGCCCTTAGAACTTGAGTATCACAACATGGATCACAAACTAAACCTTGAAGGGACCAGCTCAGTTAGCATATCTACTTTTCCAGAATGACATGGAACATCTATTTGGAAGCTCTTAACTAAGATCATAAGACAATGCCAAGCAATTCCCTTTTTCCCTTGAAGTCCTCCAGGCCTAGATGAGTCAGACAGCAACTATCACTGGGGAGCTCTGATTTGCAAGAATGGATGCCCAGGGAAGGAATCAGTGTTACTTGCATTATGGGTGGTCCAAAGTCCTAGTTAGCTGCACTAAGGAGGAATGGCTATTTTTAGTTACCCTTTCCTGGAAGAATGTGATTCTTCATTTAAAGTGCAAGGTAGAGTGGGAAGGAATTGGCAATAGGATTTTATCTTCCATAAAAGCAAATTGTATCTTCTGAGAAAAATAATTTGAGAAGTCCCAAGGGAAAGGCTCTTTGTAGGAGAGTTATAGCTGAGCCCAAAAATAGATGTTTGGTCTAATAGATGGTATTTTTTTTTACTAAGTTACACATATCAAATAGAAGCATTAGAAAGTGAGAAAACTTTTTAGGTATGATTCTATTTGAGTAAATCATTTCTTTTTTCATATCCATGTTTTCATTTTTTTTTTTTTACAACATTGTTAATTTTCAGCTAACTCGTACTAAAATTCATGCTAAACTACGTTGGGCTCCAGGAAATGCATGTGTTCCCCCATCACTTATTAATTAGGTTACAATCTGCTGCCTTCAATTGAAAGATCTACAGACTTACAGGGCAATGCGGCTGCGTGCTCTGGTCTGACTCCAGCTCCTGATGAACGCACATCAGGTGTCATACTCTGTGCATGCCCATATTCAGAGAAAATTGTGACCATAACTCCAGTCACTCCTAATGACTCAAGATACCTTTGAGAGTATGTTGCAGAGGCAAGGAAGAGTATCCTATGGGGTTGAGATGTTTACTAAAAAAATCTTCTTTTAGTTTTTACAACAGCTCATCCTAATTTATATTTGCTTTCCCAACTTATGGATAAACTAAATCTCAGAAATGCTGACAAACTTGGCTAAAATAACATAGCAAATTAATGGTAGAATGAGAATTTTAACTCTAATCTGAATGGCTTTAAATCTAATGTTTTATTCCTACTCAGATCAGGAGGGAGCAAATGTGAAATTTTCCAAGGGGCTGGGGAAATGGCTCAGTGGAATAAGCACTTCTTTGGCAAGTGCAAGGGCCTGAGTTCAATCCCGGGTTCCATCAAAAAAAAAATCCAAAAATGGCCACTTCAGTATTTGAGTCCCACATACTGTTCCACAATACTGTCCCTTCCCATAAAAGCTAGAATCCATGTCCTTTCTTTAAACATGGATAAGCCTCCATGACCATATTAATAGATACACTACAACAGAACGGATGCTGGGAGGCATTCAAGGTCATCAAAAGCAACTGGCTTTCTGTTGTTTCCTTCGAGTGGCCCTTCAGATGATTTAATCTATGGCCTTTACCTTGACATCTTTTGGAATACAGATAAGCTATACTTATCAGATCCAAAGTGTAAGCAAAAGAAATGTTGTCACTATCTCAAGCCATTACATTTGGGGATAATTTATTATATACCTTTAGTAACAGTAATAATGACAAGCACAGAAAATGTTGATCTTCATGCTTAGAATTGGTATTTTCACACAAAAGACAGGGTTATATCCATGTGCATATGTGCACATCTGTCTATCTATCTATATCCATTTTCCATTGCTATCACAAATTACCTGAGGCTGGGAATTGGATGAAAAAGTCTCTGTTGCTTATGGGATCCAAGAGCATAACATTGGCATATTGGCATCTGTTAGGCTCAGGTGAGGTCCTTTCTGGCTCTATCACATTTTAGCGAATGGCACCATGATAGGAATATGTGAGAGAGAAGAGATCACACAGCAAGACAGGAAGCTGAAGAGTAGGGAGGGCTACTCTAGTCCTTCATAACAGCTCATTCTTGAGTGAATCTGCTTAGGTCCCAGGAGAGCCATGTTAATCCCTTCTGCGAGAAAACCCTCTCTCAGTGTCCTAAACACCCCTCACTAGGTTTCAGTTCCCAAAGACTGCGCCCCCACACCACCATATCAAAGACCAATCCTCGAACTTGTGAACATTTTAGTGACAAGCCATAGTAATTGAAGCATATATAAATGTTGGCTTTGGTAGAATTCATGACAAAGAATACTAAGTGTATGCTTCCCCTGACTGCTGGATCCCTTCAGCCTTCTCAGGAGTATTTCCATGGTTGCTAGAGTACTTGCAAGTGGACAGTGACTTGCAAGTGGACAATGACAGCTGTGCCTTCATGTCTGCTAGTCATGCTTTTTCAAACATGCCTTTGTTTTATTCCTCTGGAGAATCCTCACTATGCTCTGCATGGTTCTCATGAGTTATCATTGACACCACTTCTGTGGAACACATTAGACCACTCAGGCAGGCCACTCAGAGTTCCCCATTTGCATTCCAGGGAGTTATCCTAGGATAAGCATGTATACAAACCAGGCCTGTTTCCATGTACTCTGAGATTGACAGCAGGTCCTTGGAAAGACAACTTCTGGGGTTGAATTATTAATTCTCAGTGCTCACCCCTCCTTATCACTGTGCCTTCTGCCCTATAGTTATACAGTTTTTTCAAATATGCACATAGAATTCATTTCTTTGACCCTTGACTTCAGACTCAGCCATATGGCTTACTTTGGTCAAGGAAAAATTAGTAAGCATGAGGTAAACAATGGCTTGATGTCCTCTTGTGCTTTGCAACCTATCCCTTCATATCTGCTTTTGACCCAAGGAGAGCTGCCTCAGAGAAGCTTTTGCCCTTCCTCTTTGGCCCAAGGGTAGATTTATCTGAAACATCTCAGGCTGCTTCAGACCGAAGCAAAGCCTCCCTGTAGTAAACTTCAAGTAGATAAAAAGTAAATACTTCTTGTGCTATTATGATTTTGTGGTTGTTACACAGCATTATTTTAAAATCAGTTGGAAACCAACATATTTTCTTTCCAGGGAGTTGCTAAGCCAGGAAAACATAAATTCAGGTTACTAGTGGCTGTCTTCTGGAGACAGATCAGCTGAGCATGAGACCAGGTACAGACAAGCTGAGCCAAGAAAATGAGAGAAAAACGAACCCAGTTGAGCCCACTGATACAGCTGCTGCCTAAAGTATTTGGATGTATCTTTGAAACTTTCCGTAACAAGGCAGTAAATTCCCTTAATTTTTATTGTTTGGTTAAGACAGTTTGAATATGGTTTCTGTCACTTGAAATGTGAATAGCCTAGACCAGTGACAGTGAAACCTTTAGCACTTTCAATGACACAAACACCCCAACTGCAGTACACTTATTGCACAGTTCATCACTCCTGGTGCAGACTAATATTGGTGCCATGTAAGCCACCCTGGTGTGCTCCCTCCTTCCTGGTTGCACTCTTCACTCTTACACTTTCATTTCTACTCCCTGGAAAATGGGCTTTCAGCCATGTATTTTTTTTTTAAGGACATAAAGGATTTTACAGTTGAAATTTGCTCAAAGACACAAATTGTCACATTTGCCCTCCCTCTTTCTGCACTAGATGCAATGAAGTTTGGGCTACAGGGGACTCCAGCTAGGTTCCCATCAGCTGTGACAGGTTTTTGTCTTTGAGAGAACTAGACTCTGACTCTCCTGGATTTTTGGAAGGACAGAGAGCTGTAGATAAATCTAGGCGATTCAACTCCCTTTTTCTTCTAGGGCCAGGCAGTATCCAGCTAAATTTAGGACGTGAGATTGGCAGGTTCACGCTTGAATCACATGTGCTAATTCTGAAAGGTTTATCTATGGCCCAGTGGTATATGACTTGTGCTAGAAATGAAGAACTCCCTCAAATACATTATATATATTTGCTCTTTGGGTACTTCACAAATGTAAGCTATGACATATTCTGAACAAATCCCATCCTGTACAAATAGCGTGAGAATATTTGAAGGGCTGCATTTTTCTTACCAATTTATACAACTGTAGTTTAGTGTCTTTCTCAGGTCACTCTTTTCTCACAAGTCTCTTTACCACCCCCCTCATCCTATCATAGGGCTTCCCGCCCCCTGCAGTTCCCCCGTGAGAGCACGAAATCAGTACCTCACACACGTACATTTGCTTGATAAGAAATTGGATGAGGTTGAATCACCACAGTGAACAAAGGCCCCAGGCCCCTGCCAGCATATGGGTCCAGGCCCAGAAATCAAACATGACGTTCTTTCCATGGCAGCCACAGTGCACTCTTAACAACAGGTCCAGCGGGCTGTGTTCCTTCAATTTTAATTATGAAGCAGGAGTGTAATGAGGCTGTGTGGCAGAGAACTGCGGCAGAACCTGACAAGGTCTTTTATCAACATATTATTATATTCAGATGTAGGCAAGCCCTGAGGGTGATGCAGGGCTCTGAAGCCAGCCGAGGTCTTGGCAGACCAATGCTCCTGCACCCATGGGAGTTCCCTTGGGGAGAGAGACACAGCAACCCAGACAAGGGTCTCCTCAGGGCTAAGGATGAAGGTCAAGACTGTTGATGGAAGGCAACAGAGTCCTCTGTAGAACCCAGCAGTACGTGTCTGGTTACCCTCCTGAGTGTGCACACCTTCGTGCTTGTGAAGCATTAGCCCCATCAAGGTCCTACTGTGAAGGGGGCTGCACCATGCACCTCACTGGGTCTGACAGGCAGAGTGCACGTCTCCTTTAACCTTCACAACCATGCTATGAGGCAGATTACTGAAAACTATCATGGTTTCAATGTCCATTTTCCATTTTGTTCACACAAACTAACAGAAGACTGTTGTTTTTCTGTTCTGTTTTTTGTTTTTTAGGTTGACAGTATGTCAACTAAAAAAACTTGATTTTTTAGGCTTCTTCACAGATATGAGAGCCCAGGTGATACTCTTTGACCAATGAGTAGAAGCGTAAGTCTGCTGAGAAAGACCCTTGGGAAAACTATTGCTCTTCTGAGAAAAAGAATGGATTCAGCTGGCCCATGCCTATTGCAAACTGCCCACTCTGTTCAACCTGAGCAGAAAGAGATCAAGATGCCTAGAAGGACAACAGAGGAGAACTACACAAGAAACCTATAATCAATACATCAATATCATGATGTTCATTTTACAGATGGATAAACTGAGATTTAGAAGGATGGAGCTATTTGTATAAGATCACAACACAGAAGCAAATCTGAATGTCTCCAAATCAAAACCCCACATTCTTTTCATAAATTCTGGATAGAATATAATCTTAAAATTAGATACTGAAGAAAATTGACATGCTTATTTATTCTTGACTCCAATAGACGGTACTGAACACAGCCTTGCCTTGAGGTGGGACCCAAATCTCTGGGACAGGGAAGCTAACTAGCAGGTATAGAAGAGAGAACAGTAATCATAGAGAGCTCAGAAAATTCTTTCAGAACAGGACTGAAATTGGTGTCTAAAAGGCAGTCATATGATGGGATTAAATAAAAACTATCATGAAAAAAAGGAGAGTGGTGATGTCACTGTTATAGTTTGACTCTTAAGTGTCCCTCGGAAAGGCCCGGGTGTCACAACCTTACTTCCCAGCTTGGTCCTGTGGTGAAGTGGTGGGAACTCTAATGGCCCCTTTCTCTCTCTCTCTCTCTCTCTCTCTCTCTCTCTCTCTCTCTCTCTCTCTCTCTTTTTCTGCTTTGCTCCACCTTGAACTCCCCACTATAACATGCTGCCTGGCTGCAGGTCTAGTAAAACTTGATGAGTTGACTGTCTCAGCCATTTTTTTTTTTTGAGTTTTTATTTTATTTATTTTTTTCCATAATTTTATCGGCAGACAAATAGCAATGGGGCAGTTTCAAATCAAATTGGTAGGACAGTTTCAATAATTTGTCTCAGCCATTTAATACAGTAGAGGCAAGCTACATAGCAGAGCCATGAGGTGCTATGTGTAAATGTGAAGGTAGCAAATAAACTCCTAATGATGTTTTAGCAATAACAAGCAGGATTTTTCTTTTCTTCCTTACCACTTTCTTCATCTCATTAAAATAGGTTTTAGAAGCAGTTATACCAGAAAAGAAGAATGAACAGAATTTGCATTTGTATCCAAAATATTTGCTTTGAACTTTTTTGCAATTCAAAGGGTTTAATCTTTTCTGCACTTTACAGCAAAGTGAGAGTCAAGTCATCTTAAAATGTCACCTTTTCTTTTTGCTGCTAGAGATGGAACTTAGAATCTTGTGCTAGCTAAGCAAGGATTCTGGCACTGAGGTATATCCCCACCCTTCTTATTACCTTCAATGTGGGGGTATTTTTCAAAGGATGGTGGGAGGATCTTGTCAAGAATTTATTTTTTAATGAGCTATAGTTTCCTGAGACACCATGGATCTTCTTTGAAAACTTCTTTATTCCTGTGTAGTTTAACTTGGGGAGAATTAAACAGGTCAAACCCAAACAAGACTTTCACTTGTACCAAGACTAAATGATTTTCCCCTAAAAGTGCCTGGAGAAAGAAAGTATAAAGAGAAATCTGATCCTACACTCCAGGACCCCATTCAGCCTTGAACTACAGGAATATTTTTCTTGCTTGATCAGAGATTTGTAAAAGAAAAGAATAAAGATCGGGCACATTCTCAGGTGCCTCTTGCCTTTAGATAGGAAGGACCACATTGAGTTTCTTCCAAGAAATGAGGAAAGACATGCAGCACTTAAAGGTAATTTTTGGAGAGATATAACAGGACCAATTTCCCCCAATTGGTTCTCTTAGTACTTCCTGCCCACTAGATAGCTTAGCGTCATTCTTCCTCAGTCTTTGAAACTGCCCACTAGAAGTTTAGGGGTATCTAGATGGTATTCGTCAAATAACTAGTGTATGGGAATAAACTCAATGCCACAGGAAGCAGAAGTCACTGAAGATGTGGAATCCTCAGTCAGGGCTTCTGCGACTTTAATGTGATGACCTAAGTTGTACCAGGCTGTGTAGAACCAAAGTGTGTCAATCTATGTTCTCCCGTCTCCAGCCTGTAGCACTTTTCATGCAGATCTGTAAGTGATGAAAAATTAGACAATGAATGACTCTTTTAAAATTGGACACTATTAGAAGTGGTTCAGGGGTAAATGAACTGTTTGAGATAAGGGCTCCTCCCTCAAAGACAAAGACCCACTTGGCAACTGGGAGGCTGCTGATGTCAGAAGACAGCACCACCTCCACACATGCTGCTTGAGGAGAGCAGGTAAGCATAGAAATGAAGGATGACTTGGTTATTTTTTTTTCAGCTATGTTATTAAAAATAGCATGCTTGGTAGTGTGTTATTTTACATGGAAGTAGCTGATTTTGCTTTTATAACTCTGCATGAGTCTTCTGCATGAGATCCTTCAATATAAAAGAAATTGGGCTTTGGAAACTTCTGAACCTGGACAAAACATTATGGTGGTCAATGGGTTAAACCATAATGTTTCACCAGCAGCCAGGCCTTTCCTGTTATGGTGTCTATTTTCAAGTGGACAATGTCTTGGGCACTGGAATACCAATTACCAACAGGAGTGAGACATTCCCCTCTGTTTTGTGGCTTGTCATACTCTCAGTTCCATTCGTAGTACAGGGAGAGCTCTGACAACAGACATAGCAGAGTCTGCAAGAGCTTGTGGGGGGGATGAGGATATAGTTCAGGGGTACAAGGGCCTGCCTGGCAAGCACAAGGTCCTGAGTTCAATTCTCAGTTTAAAAAAAAAGCTTGAGAAGTCATCTCTCAGGGCATGATTCTCCACAGCCTTGAACAAAGGTGGGGAATAAGATTTCAAGTGGTTAACAGTAACCACAGGGTTTTCCTTATTGAGCCCCCACCCACCCAAACTGCCAGTAGGAATGAAATGACATTGTGTGAAGAGAGTCATTTGATTCTAATGAAGAATATAAACAAGTGGGTAAATATGTCCTGCCTACAGAAAGGTCATTTGGGTGACCTTGTGAGTAGGTCTTAGAACACTTTATAAATCCATTCTTTATCTTCTTTATCAATCACTTCTTAAAATAAAAATCAAAGGTCTATGTAGTACATGTTCAGGAGGCTTTCAGTCACCATGTTTGGCTAAATGAATGAATAAAAAAGTGTGTGGAAAGCATGATAGTATATATCACCACCAGAAAGTACAGGCAACTGGGATCATTCTGACCTGGAATTTTCAGACTTTCTGCAGCCTATTTGTTTCTCTTATTATCTTACCCCAAAGCCTATGCCAGTGTCTTTAGCTTATTGACAGGTGCCAACTCAGCCCCCAATAAAGTTAACATGCTTATATCATCTTGTTAAATACCTATAGGCCTGCTGTGTGCCTAGCCGACCTTAGATGTGTAGCAGATGCACAGTTCGTAGGATATACCACTTCACCACATCTTCTGTGACATTCTGACCTCGTTCCAGGAACACCTGTAGTTAGTTTTCAAGGAATTCTGCAAGAATGTAAAATCATCTCAAGTTCAAAGTTATCTCATTGTTTTTTGTTCTTTTATTTAAAGCTGCTTGACATCTCAGTCCTATTCACTATGTGAGTTTTATAATAATTAATGTACTAAGTCAACAGTTAAATGTAAAATGCAGGATAAAAATCATGGAGCCATACGAAGCATGTGCCTTAGTGGATCCATTCTGCATTATAGTAATGGTATAAGGACATGTGAAGTGTTTAAGTAACTAATAGTATTCTAGAGCCTTCTGCCTGAGAAAAATTCCCCAGTGAATCATTTCAGAAAGCTTGTGACATAGCTTTAGTGACATTCTAAGCCCAAAAAGTGAGTACCTGGGATACAAATTGAAATATTCCAGATAGGCTTTTGCCAATACACTGTTGGAATTGTTCTGAAGGTATTTTGCATTTAATTTGCTAATCATTCAATCCAATTCCTTGAGAACACTGGATTTCTGAGTTCCAGGACAGAGCACTCAGCAGTATTTGGGTGGGCATGAGTGCTGCCTGCTCTAAATGAGGCTAGTATTTGAGTCCCTTCTCTAGGCCCCAGCTGCCAAGAACAAAGGTCATCCTCTCCCTTCACCCAGTACCTCAACAGAGACTTTGAATTATGTGGGAGAAGTCAGAGCAGTGCTTCAAAGGCTGGAAAATGAGACCTATGAGAAATGGTGAAAGGAATAGGGATTATTGAAACTGTGGAAGAAAAGGATTGGGAGTGACTTAACAGCCTTCTCCTCCTCTTTGAAATGATCTCTCGTGTGGAGGAGCCCAGCCAGCTGTTCAGCATCTCGACCGAAGACCAATCGGGAGGAAATGGGCTCAAACTATAGCATTAGGGATTTAGGGCAGAAGAAAGAATTTCCTGACTTTGAGAAATGTGAAACACCAAGAAAAGTTACCCATAGGGGTTGAGGAATCTCTTTCTCTTGGGATATTTAAAAATAAGAGATTTTCTTAGCTGTCTTGAGTGATTTAAAGGTCCTGCCTACACGTGGGGGTGGGGTTGAAGAAAACATACAATAATGCAATAAGAATATGTAGATACAACTAGATAATCTTTTTCTAATTGTCTCTTGGTTTTAAAAACTAAGAAGGCCTTTTAAAAACATTTTTTAAAAAGAGAAACATGCTTCACTGACTTTTTTGTTGATAAAACTTATGAAGTGGAATAAAAGAAAGAAACACCAGTTTACAAAGCCCCCAAACTTCATTTTGTAGTCCCATTTTTTTTGGAGAAAAAAATCAACTCAAACTCTCTCCTCAGTTATAAATTGCTGTTCAAAGTACTTGTATTGTTTGTCTCCTGGTTACTATTTGATAGTGTCAAATAAAAGATGGAAATACTTTGAACAATGAAAACAATTATGCCAGCATAAAACATTACTGTGGAAAGGTATTTTGTACAAACACCTCAATATTTCTCACTCTTTTTTTTGTAGAGTCAGGGCTGACAGGAAACCTCAGCTCTCAAACTATGCCTGGTCTGCCCTATCTCTAACATGCTGTCGAGGAGGGAGTTTAGGGAATTTAACTTTGAAAACTGGTCTTGGTATATTTCCTGTAGACTGGCAAATCCAAGAACTTTCAACTGGAATTTCAAACTTAGGCAAACTTCCAAGCTACTGTTGGCCACTGGACTTGGTAGGCTCTAGGTGAGGGGGCATCTTCCTACTCTAATCATTTCCACACAATCCTCCTGAGAAAAGACTTGGAGAGGACTGCATGGCCTAAAAGGCAGCCAGGGCAGTCACAGAGAGACCCAACAATTGGTTCTGAAAAGGTAGTTCAAGTTGCAACATGCTGGTGACATTTTGTTTGGCTTGGGAGCAGCTCGAGAAGACTGCAGAGGCCCTGGGAGTCTCCGCCTGTTGTTCTTACAAGGTCTCTTTAACTTGCTGAGTGTCTGACTAATTGGGAAAGTGTTGATTAAGAAACCACATCACTACTCAGAGCTGTTCCCAAGGGTCTGGGTTTAACAAGGGGGGAAGCCACTTTCCTGCTTCTGTGTGTGTTCTACCACTTTTTGAGCTCCGCTGTCATTTTCTTTTCTCAAAATTGCCTCCTCTGTTGAGACAACTTCCTGGAGTCCTGCACTCAGCATTTCCAAGGTATCAGTGTTGTTTTACTAGAAAAACTTCCTTAGGATGCTACTCCAGAAAAATCCCACCATGGCTCGTTCAAGGCTTTGCCTCTTGCCCGTATAAAACTTATTTTATCCCAAAAATACTCAAGTAAAAAAGAGAGATGGTAAGGAAAGAAATATTGGGATTAAAAAAAACTAGATTTTACTTTTTAATTTCAATAGTAAATTTTATTTAACCCAAAATACCAAAAATATTAACACTAAAACATGCAATCAACATAAAATTTATTAAAGAGCTATTTTAAACCTTTCACTTCTTCCCATTATGTCTTCAAATTCTGATATATATATTTTAACCATCCAGTACATGCAGTGTGGATGCCACATTTCAAGTGATCAATAGCAATGTAGGTGGTGACTATGGCACCGTACTACAGATAACAGAGACAGGATGCATTTGGGTTACACCTAAGAGGTATTAGATTACTGTCAAGTATGGGGATGCAAAGTCACCCTAGGTATGGTTCTGGCCCTCAGGTTGCATATTTTCTGTTGGCCAAAGGAAGGGTGTTACAGATAACTAGTCTTCCATGTACCTCAACAACATGACATTAATTAGCTGCATGTACAGCATTGCTGGATGTTAAGTTTTGGATCTGAAGTTTGAGTTTTTCAAAATCTGCCTCCCAAGCCTTATACTGTTAAGAGTGATTGAAACACAGATACCACTGGAGCGCCTGCTCCTAAGACACATTTTTGCTAGCTCTTCTCTAGAACAATAGAAATACTTAAGTTTCTGACTTTAAAAGTCTATGTATTTTCAACAGAGGGGAATTATTTTTATATTTAT
>NW_004524592.1:13292845-13293797 GCF_000260255.1 Octodon degus | reverse complement strand
GAGCTGGCCACACACACACACACACACACACACACACACACATAAATAAAATTTATAAAAAAAAAATAAAAGTAAGCAGAATGTTGATTTGTATTACATACATTAAATGACTGAAAAATTAAAATAGCTCATATTTAGGGAAAATAAATTTTATAATCATAGAATATGTGTGGCTTACCTTAGAAAGAAGATTGGTAGATCTAGTCCTAATGTTTCAGGTGCAGCTAAAGAAGATGAAACTGAGAAGAACTATGATTTACATATTGTAAAATAAAGAATGCAAGATTAATGAAGAGAAAAACTAAAACCACTTGACTTTTAAAAAAGGATTTTTTTCCTTTGAGCACTTTCTTTCCCTTTCACAGTATCTTTTGTACCTTTCAGATTTTGTTTGCTCTTTCAGGTTCTTAAACTAGAGAGACAATATGATATTTACACATGGGGTCTGATTTACTTCACTTAGGAGTATGCTCTCTAGCTGCATCCATTTACCTATAAAAGCCTCAAGTCTATCTTTTTTAATAGCTGAGTAATACTTCATTTTATAAAAAATGCCACATCTTTTTTATCCATTCCTCAGTTGATGGGCATTTGGGTTGTTTCCAACGTTTAATGTATAGCTGTGGAATGATGTTTTCAGTTCTTTTGGAAAAATATCCAGGAGGAGGAGAGCTGGGTTGAACAGCACCTCCAATCCTAGCTTTTTGAGGAACCTCCACACTGATTTCCACAGTGATTGTACCAATCTACACTCCTATCAACAGTGGAGAAAGGTTCCTTTTTCCTGAAGTCCCTCTAGTACTGGTTATTGGTTGAATTCTTGATAGTCATTCTTTCAACTGTGATGAAGGAAAAGAAAAAAGAAAGAAAGAAAAAGTAAAAAGGAAGGGAGGAAGGAAGGAAGGAAAGAAGGAAGGAAGGAAGGAAGGAAGGAAGGAAGGAAGGAAGGAAG
>NW_004524592.1:13267071-13292710 GCF_000260255.1 Octodon degus | reverse complement strand
CTGGTCTATTAAAAGGAACAGTTAGTGCCTAATATTTTTTCTGTTAATTTTTTGACCAATTTTGCACATTTATATCTGTATTCTGAACAACTAATTTGAAGGCAACAATATGCAATATAACAATCATTGTTGAATTTCTATTAACTTGTTCAGTGACATTCTGTATCATTTCTAATTTTAATATTTTTTAAAAAGTAAAGTAAAAATGAAGTTTTGATTGAAGGAGTTGGTTAATAGCTTAGGAAAAAATGAGAATTAACCATTACATCTTCAAGTTCAGGGAAATTCTGTTACATAAAAGGTAGAGGAAAAAAAATACTAGGACTACTTTGCTTAGCAGCCATTAAACTACATAATCTACTGAATTGAACACACTAGCAGGTTAGCAGGTGAGCAGAAAGAGCCCATGACCACATTGGTAAGTGGACCACAATGATCTCAGATTCTCTGCACTGCCCCTCAGTCAGGATGTGCATTTCTGGCAAAAAACTGAATCTCAAAAAGGGGAATATTACTCTTTTCATTTTCATCCTGAGAATAATTCAACCTTTTCTTGGGTCTGACGATAAAGCATTTCTTTTCTTTTCTTTTCTTTTTTTTTTTTTTCTCTTTCCACTGGTCCCCTGGCAATTTTGTAGGTGAGAGAGAACAAGAGCTGAAACAAATTCTGCTTCTGGGAAAAAGCTACATTTTGGATGAATTTCTGTTGTTTAGCTCATTCCCCTCTCCCTTGGGTCTAGAGCATTTTATACTCCACAACACACACTGCATGCAGTTATAACTTCACAGGGTGAAGTTCACATGAAAGAATGAGGTGGGAACTCAACTAGTATTTCTTGAGCCATGCAGTCTAAACCTTCAAATTAATACCTGTAGAGAAAAAAGGGAGGGTCCCATCATGTAGTACTATGTCCCATAGCTGGTTGTTGGAAGGAAATTATATTGATGAAACGCTTAGACAGTGATTAATATGTACCATAACTCATTGTGATACTCCTGTTTCAGCATTCTCCTCTTCACAGAGTGATGTTCAATTACTCATTATTGATCAGAAATTGCATTGCGTGGAATAGAATGGCAGCATCAATTCATTTCATCCTATTGAGTTTCAGCCAATAACAATTGATATCTGGCACATGCTTTCCAGAGACATTTCTCTGCCATGAGGGAGTTGATTAACAGGCTGGCAGTTTGCATGTTTGTGAAAAAATGAGGGAAAGTGTAACTTTTCCTTACGAATTTGTTCTCCTACCTGATGTGGAAAAATGGTGGTGATTGGTCCTCCTTATCTAAATATAGCAATTATAATCAGCTGTTTGCCCTGCCAACCCATGCAATTCAACACTGTTCTGCCCTTATTTTTTATTGATAATCATGTGAATAATTAAAGTCCAATGGCATGAAACCCACATAAATCATCTTCAGTGGGTGCATAATGGACCTGGGCTCAGCCATTGCTCAGAGCATAAATTAAGGCCAAAATATTCATGATGTAAACTAGGCATGTCATTTCCTCCTTTAGAATTCATTGTAAGTTGCTTATTCTTCAAAACTTGTCACCTTCAAGGGAGTTGGCAAGCAAAGGACCCCATGATCTCAGGACCACTGACTACTCTTGCCATCCATTGCCCTTCCCGCTGATGTTCTGTAAGCAAATGACGTGCTATTTGTTTTGAAAATCCCACTTGCTTCATTTGGCCATTCCTGCTGTGTGGCCTTAGCATTTGTTCTGTGCCTACTTTGAACAGGACCAGGCGGCAGCGTCCAGAGCTATTAACCTCCTTACTAATGTCATCCATCATCCATTTGGCACATGGGCTTTGCTAGACAAATCTAACAACATCTGCCATGCATTCTGCAACTTCCTTTTGATTCCTCACACTTTATTTTCACTTTCATCTCTGCGTGCTGGTGAGATGATGTCTGATCTCATTCAGATGCCAGGGAGCTGGGAATGTGCCATTCTTCCATGGGGCAGAGTGCCTAGCGAGAAATTGGGGCGATTGGTAGTTCAGGGCTGGCAGGCACCCCTGTTGCCAACATATAATGGCCACTGGCACATTTTGCCAGTGAACATGACTGCTACAGCAGACACAACACCTGAGAAATTGATCTTATGGGCACACAAGAGTGACTGGTACATTACAGCCATCCTTGGAAAAACTCATTTTGTTTGGAAAATAGAGTACCCATTTCCTGCCAAGATCTAGGAATCGTCCATGAGTACAAGGTTGGTCAAAGCCCTGCTCTTTTCTGTGAGCCCCCTCCTCCTGCTTTCAGAAGAAAGCCCCATTTTCTTTTTGTGTCATCATAATTCTCAAGCCCAGTGTTGGCCTGGGCTCACACAGTCTGCTGTTCAGACTATGGCTTTCAAACAGCTGAGATGGCACCAAGCGCTTACTCTGGCTGACATGTTCAAGAGCCCAGAAATCGATAGCTGCCGCTCCTCCTTGGGGTGCTCATGATGCCTCATCTATTTCCTTATGGGCATATTCTCTGCTCAATATTATGAGTATTTGTACAGGGACAATCTTAAGAGAAAAACCTAAGGTCCAGAAATATCCATGAAGGCTATTATTTTATGTGTCACCTTTTGAATATTTAAACTTGCCTTCAGCCTTTGATTGTGGAAGGTGAAGAGTACGCAAGAGAGATAAGTGGACTATTAAATAAAATGTACCAATTTTCATGAAATGTAATTAGTAATAACAAATGCATTTAAAGATTCTCTGCAAAGCATCCACGGCTATTTATTTAAATCAAGGAAATGAGCAGTAAGCCTCAGAGGTTTGGTGTTTTGTTTTTCACATTCAATAACTTCACTTCGGCTTACTAAACCTAATATTTCTCTTTTTCAATGAGAATCATAAACTTGAATGTTTTCTGTTTTAAAAAAAGCCATGTTTATATAGTTTGCAAGCCTATATATCTTCACTGCATAAAACTAACATTTTATGATAAGGTCATAAAGTAAGGAGATTGTAAGGTCCTCTTCAACTCAAAGAATTCTTGAATTGCCACTTGCTTGTGTGAAAGAGAAAGATGAGACAGCTGATTCAGTCAATACCAATGCCAGTGCATCCTAATTCTAAAGCACTTTCAGATATTTCATAATAAAAAAAGTCTCATAATAGGCTTAAGTGAAGTAGGCAGTGAAACACGCATTGTATGATGCCTGTGATAAAGAGACTGTAATTGACGTAGTGGTAAGGAGCAGCCGCTGCCCTCAAATACGTTGATATTACATTTTTCCAACTTGGATGCCCCCCTCATGCACACTAATCCATGGTTCTGAGAAGGAATAATCCATTGACATCCAATTTTCTGGGAGAATTTTTCCCTTTCATGAATGAGGCAATTTGTTCCTAAAGTTCTTATAAGTATTAACTCTTTCTTGGCTATATGGTCCTCAAAAGAAAGAGTAATCCAGGCATTGGAGATTAGGGCTACTCATTCAGAAAACCTACTCAGCGGCCCTCAATTTCTAGCCGCTCTAGTCTAGAAAAAAAAAAAAGCAAAATGGAACCAAAACATTGATAGAGTCTTATAGAGCTCAAAGCAAGTTCTTTCCATTGTCACACATGATCTCCTCTCTGTGGGGGCTTCAACAATGGAGAAGTAGAAGGAATTCCAGGCTGGAACCAGTCCTACCCCCAATCAGTCCAAGTTTATATACCTGGCTCCCTCAACTTTCAGGTCCACTTATTGAACTCTGCCCCCTGGGCAAACACACATTGTCAGCAGACTTACCATTCCAGTTCACCCTGGCAGACTTCTCTTGGTCCCCAGGATGGATATGGTTTATGTTAAAGCCCAAAGCACATTACCCTTGTGGGATAATTGAACAAAGAAATCTATTCCTTAAGGGGCTAGGGAAATAGCTCAGTAGAATAAGCACTTCCCTGGCAAGCTCAAGGGCCTGAGTTCAATCCCTGGTTCCGGGAAAAAAAAAAAGAAAAGAAATATACTCCTTAAGAAGTCCCATTAACTCATTATAGAAGAAAAGAAAGACCATGTATATTAAAATGCTTGGTTGCAAGAGATAGGAAAACTGACCTGAAATAGCTTTTTTAAAATAAGAGAATTTTGTTAGTTCATTTCATTAAATAGCCAAGGTATTCACTTAAGAGTTTTATCCAGCTCTTTGTTTGTAATAAGCAGGGACAAGCAAGGGAAGACTGGCTTATCTTTCCCAGAACATCCTTTTGGGTCTCCTGCCTTTGATTAATGTACCTCCTTGAGACAGGGTGACTATGAAGGCAAACAATATCCTTAGCAACTTAAGAAGGTACCTTCCATTTAGTCCCCAATCTGGGCATGGGGTCATCTCTACAGAGAGCTACATGCCAGTGTGCACAAAGGGTCTTTCCAGAGGAGAATCAGAATACTGTGTTGAAAAGAAAGAGCAGCAGATGCTACATAACCAAAATTCAAAAATATATGTTGCAAGGGTGAGATAATATGGTAGAGTGTGTGCATAGCATTCATGAGGCCCTGGATTCGATCCTTATAACAAAATGAATGAATCAATGAACAATCTATGTGTCTCCCTTAACTTTCTCTCATTGCTGGAACAAAATACCCAACACCCAGAATTAAAGAAGGAAAGCTTTATTTAGCTCACAGTTTGTGGAGGTTTCAGCCTACACTGGGCTGGCTCTAAGTAAGAGAGGCACATGGAAGAGGGCAGCAGTTCAAGGTAGCAGAAAACAGCAAAGAGCAAAGGGAGGAGCTTCAGGGGTTGGAGAGACCGCTCAGTAGAATAAGCACTTCCCTGGCAAGAGCAAGGGCCTGAGTTCAATCCCCAGTTCTGAGGAGCTTCAATAGCTGCCTCTCTCCTTTTCTATATTATAAGCAGGCCAAGGAGATAGCTCAATTCCTGGTAAAAAAAAAAAAAAAAAAAAAAAAAAGCAGGCTATCCAGGGCTGGGGGTGTAGAATTCACACAATGTCCATGCCCTTCTCTTGTACAGGATGAGGATGCTTACAAAGTAAAAACCCTGGCTACCTGCTGAGTCACTTAATTCAACTTCTAGGGCTGGCCAAATAGCTCAGTGGATTAAAATGCCTGCAAGCAGGCACAGGGGCTGGGGGTCGATCTCCGGGTCAAGCCCTGTCCCCAAGGGTGCATGGAGACTGCAATAGAGACTGGGAATGGTAGTGTGTGCCTGTAGTCCCAGAACTTGGGAGGCTGTAATCAGGAGAATCACTATGAGTCCAATGTAGTAGTGAGACCCTGAACACCCTGTAGATCCTTCCCTAAAATACAGAAAACAACAACAGCAAAAAAATTCTAAACTTCTCAAATTGACACAGTGTATCAACCAGTCTACTATGGTACTAAAATATTGTGGTTGCATCAACACAAAAGTGATATATCAACCTGAAGTAGAGTCACTGACACTGTTGAGAGAGTTGGAGCTTTTGGGCTGGAGACTCATGGGTATGTGTGTGTAAATGTGGAAGAAGAAGGAGGTGGCTTGGCTGACTCAGATAGGTCTCTGGATAATGGGAAGGAGTTTTAACAATTACCTGCCACACAGAAAATGTAGAAAATCTAATGCTACTTGGATCAGTCAAACTACATGCAATAAAAATTGTGCAGTTAAGTGTATATACATATTTTATACATTTATATATGAAATAAGTTGGGATAAATAAAATTACAGGTGTATATCAGAGATGGAGAAAGTGTCTGTGCCAGATTTCAAATAGTACCTTTAACATGCAAAATGTTCCTAAATCATCACGCATAAAAAGCAATTCATTAGAAAAGTAGATAAAAGGTATAGACAAATAACTTAAGAACAAAATTAGCACTAGCTCAATATATATTTATAAATGCTTAAATTCACAAATAGTCTAGAAAATGCAAAAGCCACAGTGAGGTGCCATTTTATAACCATTAGGCATTCAAATTCAAATTAATAAGAACTGTCAAACCCACTGATGACAGACTTGAGGGGAAGTTATAGACAAGGTATTATACAAAGGATGGCAGAAATGTGGCCTCACAGCTGTTTAGGAAAGCACTTTAGCAACAATTATAAAAATAAAATTACATTTACTATTCAACTCAGTAATCCCTCTCTTGAAAACGTATCTCAGAGAAATAAAAGGACCAATGCACAAAGATATTTAATTATGTTTAAGGGGCAAAATAAAACTGGAACCAAAACGAATGCCCAATCAACGAAGGGTAGTATCTTATGGAATATTCCCATCATGAAGCATTATGCAAACAAAAGAATGAACTACAACTATTTGCGTTGAGTTGGAGTGATTTTTTGTCAGTGAGCAAGTAAGATGGGGGAAGAGCATAATAATATAATGGAATGTGACTTTATTTTTATAAAACAACAATGACAATATTTAAAAACCTGTGTTATACAATACAAAGAAAAATATGGAAGATCACAGACTGAGTTTTAAAATTCATTATTTGGGGAATAAATATAGACGAGTACAGGAAGTAGATGAGCAAGTATCTTAATTTATCTAGAACTGAGGAGTTTTTCAGAATGTAGAGTTTTTATTAACTAAACTAGAGCAATCTGAAGTAAACTGAGACTGATGGTCACCCTACAGGTGCAACATAAAGACCAGAGAGAGGAAGGAAAAGCAAACAAAGATGCCAGGGAGTAGGACTAAAATTATGTCACACATTTGAATTATTTATCTGTTTTATATTTGTACAAGTAAGTTTGAAAATTACTAATTGTTAGTAGTTTCTATAATACTTGATGAAGATTTAAATCCTGCCCACAGACTTCTTATGATTTTGAAGAAGCACTCTAGAAAAAACAAAAGGTGTTATAGTCTAGCAAAGAGGTATCATTTATTCACTCACTCAATAAACATTCATTACACATCTATTCTGTGTATTAATTTAACTGTTAACACAACACATAGAAGGCAGTTAAAAGTGTGTTGAATTAATGAGAAAATTCATGACTATAATTATAACTCATATAATTATTATAATATCTACAGCAATTATGACATGTATACAGCATGATAACATATGGTTTCACAGAGGTGAACATAGAAGTCTATGAGAAAAGAAAGGACTGAGAAACTAGTGGAATTTTGGAAACAAAAGAGAAATGTTGAGGATTTGAAAAAACAAGTGAGAGTTTACAGATAGTAAAAAAAGAAAAATCGAGAAACAAGCTACACAAAGTGAAGAGTTACACAAAAACAAGGTTACAGTATTTGGGAAAAAGTAGCAAAGCCTGTGTAGAAGGCAGAAGGGGGGCTGGGGAGGTAGACCAGAAGAAAGATGAAGTATGTACATGTTTATCTCCAGTCCACAGCTATATTCTCCACTAGGGAGAAGTGGGGTTGTGAAAGTTCCTGTCACATGCTCAGGAATTTGGAATTCATTCTGAAGGCATTAGGAAGAGAGAGAAAATCGCTCATCGAGGAAGAAACAATCAAATCTAGTTTTTAGAAAGATCAGAGTAACACCAAGGTGGTGAATCGACTGTATGTCAAATGCCAGTTCCAGCTGACTGGACATCAGGGCTGAAGGACAATGTTAAGACAGACTGTGTGGTCACTGGTGTCTGGGTGTAGCAGTTAAAGTGTCATGACCAATTAGCAATGTTTGCTCTGGACACAAGAGAAAGGAAGTGGTGACAAGGGCACTATGAGTTTCCCAGGACAGCACCTACTCCTGGCATTGTGGAGGAGGAACCACAAGGGAGAGACCATTATCAGGGAGAGCAGGTGAGTTGCTAGTCTCTACAACGGATGTCAGCATTGACACTGCAGAGAGAGCATGAAGAAACCAGATTCACAGGACACTTCAGATGAAATCAGCGGGATCAGTAAACAGATTTAAGAATGGATGAGATCCAGATGCTAAAGGCTTCTCTGGCACACAATCACACTTCAGATGAGGTCTGCTTTATGGTATTGGAACCAAACTCACTTGTTTCCATATACATCTCTCAAAGAGTAAGATGACTCAGCAGTTTGGATGCTGCCAGGGCACATTCACTGATCCCTGCCACCAAGTCCTTCTCTACTGTCAATAGTCTTGGCTGCTTACGCCAGCAGTTCTTATGATTTATTCTCCAGAGCAGCTCCCGGAAGTGGAAAGTTCTCCTGCAAGCCAAAAACAGGAAGCTTCCCTGCTCACCTGGCCTAAGGGCCCGGAAGGAATATGTGTGTCCTGACACATCAGCAGTGTGAGTTCCCATTATGTCAGCAGTGTTTACCATCTCCAGGCACTTCCTGTGACATTGCAGCACTGGCTAAATCTCTTTACCAGTAGAGAGGAAATGACTCAGTCTAGGAAATCATCCCTTCTCCTTCCACATCTCCCAAAATGGAAAAGCAGTTGAACTTTCACTAAAAATATCAGTACTATCTAAAAATAAGGTTCATCAACTTGACCCTTGCTCCAGGAAATCCTGACCAGAAGTCCTCCTAAGGTACTACTCTGACCAAGGTCCCTTAGGGCCACACCCTACCTGCCATCACATCTTAAAGTTTGTTTGGAAGTCAGTCTCCACCTGCCTTCTCCACTAATGAGCTCGTGAATAGTTTCTGGCTGTGCATGTATCCAATTGTTGTTTTTCTGGGGGATCATCGGTCTTCCAAAACTCTTCCACATTCAAGGAGGTTTATTTCCTGTCTGGTTGGCTTCCTCCCGGCTTATTACTGTTTCAGTGTCATTTTCCAGAACAGGAAAGAGAGTGCAGGAATGTGGCCTTTAGCAGCCTCGGGTGGACATGCAGGGCTGACCTGTAGCAGACGGAGTCTAAATCAAGCCATTTGTTAGGAAACCATTGACAAGCACTTTAAGGATTCAGCTGTAGCTGTCTCTGTTGTTGGCTCCTGGGACCTTCTTCACCCTGGGGTTTTAGATTCTGTCTTAAGCTGAGAAGCCACAGCTGAAAGCTGGCATTGCCTCGGTGGCAGCGTACCTCGCCTTGGTGATAGGGACTGATCTAGAACAGGGCTAGGGAAAAAATGCCTAAACTCTCCACTCTGACTTTACAGGAGGTTTTCCTAATGCCTAAAATGAGTTATTCATTTTTCTTCTCAAACAAGGACACAGGAGGGTCTCAAGCAAGGATACTTATCCCAAGGGGAAGGAGCACAGCATGGTGGATATAGGCTTGGAAGTTAAATTCTGTAGTTACTATGTATAGCTGTTGAGCCAATGACTTAGGCCTTTTAAGATGGCTTTTATTAGGGGTAATGTAGAGGTTGCTTTAAAGTTGAAATAAAACATGAATTGTGCTTGGCCCACAGTTAATGCTCCACAGAGACACCCATCAGGTTTCCTCATTGAGTGCTTTACTGTGTGTCTGTTTCTTCTGGTTTGGAGGTTCTGGAGTGAACAGGACACACACTCAGCCCAGTGCTGAGCAGGACTCATACTGTTTTGTTGGTGGGCCCTGTTCTGTTGATGGAAAGAGCACAGAAGCTCAGTACTGAACTGCATGGAGGACCCGGCATGGAATACTGCCTCTCTTCTATAGTTCTCCATCTAACCTCCAGGAACTCTGGAAAAGGCTTGAAATTGTGCCTCAGAAGCATCCTTGATGTGCACCCATGTGGAGCATGCTCGGCTGGATAGTGTCTTTTTCAGACCTCAGCAACTGCTTGACAGTGATCTCAGGAAGAGCCCTGGAGGGTGGGAGGGATTTAACAGTTAAGGACACACAGTGGTCCCTGCAAGTCGAGCCCCCTCAAGCAGCATCACAAGCAAAGGGACTCAGCTGTCTCCATCAATAACAAAACTTAAATGATGCCTCACCAGAGTAGTGACCAACAGAAGACAGCTTAGGAGACTAGGAGATGGGCTCAGATTAGAACAGTGACAAATGTTTACAGGAAAAAAAACTACACTGTACATTTTCAGGTTCAAATGGGGTTCTTCGGCTGAGTGTGGCGGTACATGACTGTAACCCCAGCATTTGGGAGGTGAAGGCAGAAGAATCTGTAAGTTTCAGGCCAGCCTGTGCTACAAAGTGAGTTCAAGGCCAGTTTGAACTACATAACAAGACCCTGTCTCTAAACAAAACAAAACATTAAGAAAATAGAAGGGCTAGCCAGAGAGCTTGGTGGATTAAAACACCTGCTTAGGCAGATGAAGGGACCAGGGTTCGATCCCCAGTATGCTGTGCAAGCCCCACCCCTGGGGTGCGCTGAGAGGGTGATTGAGACTAGGCATAGTAGCGCACACCTGTAATCCCATCACTTGGGAGACTAAAATCAGGAGGATCACTACGAGTCCAATGTGTGTAGTGAGACCCTGTACTAAATACATTAAAAAACAAAACAAAACAGAAGCAAATGGAGTCCTGTGGACTACAGGCATTAGAAAATTTGGAAACCTTATGTAACTGAAGTCAGTCTGATTTCCTGATAGCTTCAAGGCAAAAAAACATTGTCTCTGAGGATCCTCATAGCTCTCATTACACCACTCTCAACCCAGGATAAAGGATAGATACAATTTATTGCATATATTGCAGCAGCACACACACATATGTAGCATATATATACAGAGTCTGCCAAAAATGTAAGCACACTTCAAGAAAAGAAAAATTTGTATAAATATTTTAATATTAAATTATGGAGCTTTAATACTAAATATCATGAAATTAATACAAGTTACTTATGGCGTCTACTATTACAAGAGGTACTCAAAGCGGTGGGTATTAACTTCCAAACATTTATTCGTTTGGCTAACTGCTGCTTGGGTAACGTTGGTCACTGAGACTGCTGCATGGGCATTTTCAGCATCTTCTCCAAAGGCCAGCAGTGTGGTGGGTTTTCTGAGATCTTCAACATTCTCTAGGTCCCTGTCAAACTATTTTTCTTTTCCTGAAGTGTGTATACTTTTGTTACAATGTTGTTGTAACAAAACTAGCTTGCGCAGGCTAACAACACTAGCCTGCGTAGTGTTGAGTGTTCATATCTCAAGGCAAGTTTGAGAACCCAGGACAGTGCTGGACAGGGACTGATTTGCCTGGTAAGATTCTCTCATCTACTTGGTATGGCTTCTAAACGAGGTTTAGAGTGATTGCTGAGACAGAATGAAGACCAACTAAAACAAGGCAGAAAGTAACAACAGCTGCAATGAGCAAATGGAAAAAAAGAAAAGAAAAGTACCCATAGTGGATGTCACAAAGGAGATGAGGTGAGTTATTTGGATACCTTTGGAGGGACTGAGGTGGCCCTTATCCCCATGTCCAGTGAGTTAGTGCTCCTCCCAGAAACAAGGAAAACCCTCAAATCTGACACCAGAGTGGATGGTCACAGATCCTGAACTAGACTAGTGGCCCAATGACCACGGGAATCTTTGTCTTATTTAGCAAGGGCCACAATTGCATGGGACACTGCCTGAGGCAAACTGGTAGTGGCCTCTCATTTATTTGTTGAATGAAGTTCAGCAGTTACCAATCATTCTTTTCTAAATCATTAGTTTTAGGCCTACTCTAGGGGTATAACTGTGTCCTATCCACACCAGTGAACACCGTCGGAGCGAGTGGGCCGTAGTTTCAGCGCCGCACAACTCACGGAATCAAGCTTTTCACCCTTTCCCTCTTAGCTGGCCAGCTAGCTACACACGCGGGCCAAGGGATTTTTCTTGTTTTTGAGGGTCATGACGGAGGAGGTCCCCTAGGGGGCAGTGTGTGCATACGTTTAGGCCAAGCGAGGAGCGCGTTTTATGGCCGCAGAGGTAGTTTCAAAGGCAACAGGAGATTTGGGGGTGTGAGAAACAAAACGAGCTATAGGAAGTTGTTCTTTAGGGAGAGCCAGATGAAGGCGAAATTGCGCATTGGAGAAAAACATGGTGACGCAGCAAAAAATTGGAAGAGGGTGATTTTAAAGGCTCCTGTCTCCAAATTGCTCAAGGCTCAACACAGGAATTATTTGACATGCTCTTTAACAGTTGCTAAAGGGTTTTTAATATTTTTATTTATTACCTTTTACATTTCATGTTTCTGAAATCCGTGCAGAATTGTGTTTCATTTTCTCATCTTTTCCAGGTGGCAGTTAAAATTCAATTAAAGTTAACTGGTTTTAATTGGGTAATAATAGCTGATACTATATTATTGAGTGCTTGTAGTGTTCTGAGTGTTTCCTTTACATTACTTCCATTAATTCTCCCACATCTGCACGAGGTGAAGGCGATTATTCTTCTTCTTCTTTTTATAGACAGAATCCTGTGATATAGAGTTTTCTTAACTTGCCCAAGAGCCCCAGCTTAAGACCAGAACCCGTTCTCTTAATTATTTAATATTTAACCTCCTACAATAAGGACAGGATCTTGTTCAAATGCAGATTTGAATTCAGTAGGGCCGCGTTTCCAACAAGCCAGGCAGCACCACGCTGCCGCTCTGTGGACCACATTTTGAGAAGCAAGAATAGGAGCACGTTCTAGAGAGTGGGATGTGTGCCTGCAGAAAGCTTGATCTGTACCCCAAGAAGGGTGTAGCTGTAGCATCCCCCCCCAGAATAACACCTAATTGGAAAATAACCTCAGGCTAAGTTTTCGGGGTGCTCACAGTATAAGCCCTACCGCCCAAATAAGCCCCTGTTAAGTTGGTCAGCCTGATGGATGTGTTCAGTATATCCACTGCAACACACAACAGATATATTGAATTATAGGACAATAGTATTAATATATAAACACAAACTAATAGTATTGACATTAATACTTAAAATAAATGATAATGTAACTTAGAATTATATACTTGTAAATAGCCAAGCAGGCACCTTTGGATGACAGGTTACACCTATGTAAACAGATGAACTTGAGACTTACTGCTGACTGACCAGTGGGAGTATAGACACAGTGTATGAACAGCATGTGCACTTGATAGCTAAAGTCTCCAGGAATTCAGGTGGGAATATAGGGTTTGAAGAGTTCTGACGATGTCCTAGAAGAAGATGGCATGGCTGTATTTGAACAAATGTAGTACCCCAGCATGTACTACAAACGTACATGAGTGAATATAGACTTTTGTACATGAGTAAATGTCCATTGTTGTATATGAAAAAATAAGACATCCCCTGTTCAAAAAAAATGCTTCATTGCATCTTTTGGAGCAAAAATTAACATACGACCCATTCTTATTTAGGGGGAAATACAGTAGTAGGGAATGCTAAGGCTAGTACTAAGTAGAAAAAGAATTTGCATTTCAGGGCTGCAGAGACATGAACTCTGGACTACTCAGCAGTACCAGGTGAGAGACTTTTGTGGCAGAAAATGTACCCCCAAAGCTTTGGGTGGGCCCAGCAGGATGAGATCCAGTTCACAGCCTGGTGGGGTAAAGGCTAGTGCAGGCACATGTTCTACCAGGGCTTCCCAGAGGATTTTGGGAACAGAACAGAAGGCAGGAAGGTGGGGGTGAGAAGCTCAGTCACCCCTGGAATTAGAACATGGTACCCTCTAGAAAGGCCTGACAATACATATGGAGCTAGAGAAACCAAGAAAGAGAGATGGGCTTTGTCACTGCACAGAAGTTGTTTTAGGGCAAAACCCCAGCTTAAACCAAAGTTCCAGTATGACTAGCACAAATCAAATTTGAGGATGAGGCCATGGTCCTATTTTCTTATTTGGATACTGTATGCAGTTGTTCTGGACAAAGGAGTTTGGAGTCATGATTCTCAATCCATATTGAAAAGCAGTTAAGGAACAGAATATCTTGATCCTAGGGTACCGCTTACCAGATTTTGATCTCATTAGTCTGATTGGAGTTAGGATTTCATTTAATTCTAAATTTCTTAATTTTTAATAAGGTAACATGTATGTGCAACTACATTAAAAAAAATTGCTCTGAAAGGATAATTCTCAATGTGCTGACTGGATCCTCAGCATTAACATGCAAATTCCTAGTCCTACCCCCAACCTAAGGAGAGCTGTGAGGGAAAGCCTAGGTGCTGTCTTGACAAATCATCTGGTGATCGGTATACAAGCCAGATTGCAAGTCAATGTTCCCAAGCCTTGCTATCTTGGCTTTGTCCACTTAGGAGCTTCTGACTTGTGTAGAACCGCTGAATCACAACAAAAGTTCATCTAAAGCCATGACGATGGATGCACACATTTGAGTTTGGGAAGTACCTTGAATTTCAGGGTGCAAATTTTAAACCTTTTTCAGTAGTAATAGGGAACAACTGAATGTGTTAAGTTTGATAATCTAACTGACTAGGACCCTAGGAAGAACTCACTAATTAGAAGTAAGGTGGAGTAAATAAAACAGGTGCTGCATAATAGAGCTGATTTGGCTCTGGAGGACTATTACAGAAAGGGGTCCATGACATTGCTCCAGAGTCCCTGAGTGGATGGATGCCACTCTCCCCTTTCAGATATGGATCCCAGAACACAGGCAAGGGAAACACTGAGTGAGGTTGGGGTCCTGGACAATGAGGAGGAAGCAAATGACAGACTTCATCAGGAAACGCACTAGGGAACCCCAGGACTCCATTGCCAAGTTCTGCTTCCTCAGTCTCACCAGGGAGCTGCAGGCCTCAGTCTCACCAGGGAATTGCAGGCCTCTACCTCCCCTCTTGTATAGTTGGAAAGACTCTACAGGGCCCCAAGTGCTGAGATGCTGTAAATTAGCAGCGTTCAGTTCCGATGAACATTAAAGGGAGTGTGCAGCTAATTCCTCCACACATGCTGGGCGCTGAGTCTCCCCGCTGGGGCTTTCCGCTTGGAGCATTACTGGCCCATTTGTTCTGCCTGGCTTCTCCACCAGGGCAGGGACCTCAAGGTGAGTTAATAGGCTTGGCTTCTCAGCACTTTATTTTAATCTGTGTTTACCATCATCATCTATATTTTTTAGAACTTCTGGTGCATGGCGTGCCATTGAGCACTGCACAAAATAGATAAGAAAGACAGGGCACTTGTCTCTGGTGGAGGGCAGCAACATTAAAACAGAGGTTGATGACATCCTGCCTTGTGCTCTGGCTTCTGAAGCTGCTTTGTCCCAGCATGCCCTGGGCTCCACCAGCCATCTTCCTGGTGCTCCCTTCTTTATTCCATCTGCAGCCACCTCCACCGTGTTGGCAGAAAGAAAGTGAGGTCATATCTATGTCATCATCACTTAGGATGATATAACCTCTGCAATCACTACCCATTCTGCTTCCTCTGTCCTCTCACTCCCATTTTCCCCCCTTAAACATTGACCCTCTGGCATGCAATGTGAAAATCCTGTTGATGGTAGCGTTCCATGAGATAACAATCTTAAATGGATGATACTTACATGGATAATAGGATAAAGTAAAACAGGATGGGCAAATTGATAATTGCAGATTAGAAAGAAATATAATTAGCAAACCAAACAAAAGGCAAAATTAGGGAATAATAAGCATGATGTGTTATAATTGTTAAGAGTGAGCTATTTCCATACGTAAGTCTTTAATCCCTGAGGTAATGCCTCGCTGATTTCTTCCTGTGTTAAAGAAATATGTCTGTAATGGTGCACTCTGCTTAAAGATGTCACATTTCCAAAGCAAAAAGAACTGTTATTGCAGATATTTCTCTCTGTCCCTGTAGGAACTAACCCAGGGAAAAATGTCATCATGGGTTATGTTATTGCCCGGACAATCAGAGGACGTGCCAGCAGCCTGAATTCTTGTTATTACTCTAATTTGTATGTAAAACCTGTCAGATATCTAGACATATTTTCAAGAATGCAAACTAATAGCCATCATCATCGGATGTGTCTGAGTCAAATATGACAATGACAATGTGTTTTTAAAGTCCATTTTTGCACTATCAAAATAATGAGACAGTGGCCTTGGCGGCCTGATAATTTCAGCTTTTAGTCAGTTTGGATTGTCACTTGCCTAACACTGTAACAGGTCCTCTATGAGCTGTTTATATACCTAGAAAAAGTCAAATTTCCTTTTTGGTGAATGCAAGATGGTACAACTTTCTTTGTGTTCCATGACCTTCTGCTTTCGCATAGTTTATACCTCTAATAGCAGCCTTCGAGGCTTACTGGGGTGGTGCAGACTTGTCACAGGGTTCATTTTCCCTGATCTAAAGGCAAAACCTCAGCTAAACTTTCTTAATATCTCAGCGCCCATGCAGACTGATTCTGCAGTGGCCCACAGAGGTGTATTTAGGGTAAGTATTTCCTCGGAGGAGCTGCTCTACCTGCTTTCTCCTCTTAAGATTGAGGCTTCTTGAAAGTGCATGAGTATTTTAATAGTATCTGGTGAATTTTAAATACTTTTTTGATGGGGTCTCAGATATGTGTCTGAGTCTTCCACTTGTCCCTGCCTCACTAGGATTTTACCAAATGGCATATGTATTTTACTTACCTCAAGTTCCTGAATTTTATTATTATTTGGTGATGTCTTTCCTTACAACTCATCACAGAATAGAAGGTCCCCATGTGAAATAATCATGATCTACCCATTTTATAAGATGTGTTACCTACAGGACTTTGCTAAAGGTTTCAGGAGGAGTGGATCAAAGGGATTTAATAAAGTTTTTAAGAAAATTAGCTTGTGCACTATTATATCTTTAATGTTTATAAACACATGAACACACTTTTGCCAGATAGGTGTAGTTGTTAAAATGTTCACACTTGTTTTCTTTTATAATTACATGAGTAATGAGTCTTTTCTCACTATGAAAGATTCAAACATTTATATAAACTTATACAACAAAATTTGCAAATTATCTTTTATCCTCCTGCCCCTTTCCCCACATGCAGTCTTTCTAGAATCGTAAGCCCATTCCAGGAATGCAAATGTCTTCCTCTAGCTCACTTCCTGTGGTTTTGCAAATACATGTACATATCTTTTAAAGCAGTAGATGAGCTCATACCATTCATACTGTCCTCATACCATACATACTGACCTCACTTTGACTATGAAGTCTGATTTAAAGGTGTCTTCTTCCAGTACATGCGTCACTATCTCATTTTCTTTCACAGCTCCCTTACTCCATACTAGAGATTAATCACAGTTTACTTGCAAATTATTCTATTGCTATGAACTTATATTTTTTAATATTTTACATATTTTAAATAATTCCAAACATTCTGGAGCTCATGTGCAAACATATCTTTAGGATGTATATTTGGTTAGCACTATTTTTACAATGTGGTATCTGTGGCAACTTTCCTGCCACAGGCTCTGTGGTGACTTCTCTGTAGGCTCCATTTTGTAGGCTCAGAGATAGGGCTACCTTTCTGGACAAGCTTTCCAGAGAGAGGCAACAGGCTCGGGACTTGGGAATCCAGCAGGCTTGAGTTTCTGCTCCTGATATCCCTAGCACTTCACTCCCTAAGAAAGTCACTCAGCCTCACTAAGGTTCAGTTTCCTTGCCCACCAAGTAAGGATTATGTTATTGATCCTTGGAGGCTTAGTGTATGACAAATGTGATAATATCTTAAAAGTACTTGGTGCATAGTAGGTGCCTGATGAGCCCATTATTAATGAGTGCAGCATGGCCTGAACTCCACACCCTCAGAAAAGGAATTCTGCAAAGCTTTTAGAGATATCCTGGGAAGAAAAATATTCAGATGAATATATGAATATATAATATATATTCATCTGAACCATTCTTCTATATATTCATATAGAAGGGACTCATTGAATTTGAATTTCACCAATGTTTTGTTTCTTTACTAATACCATGAAAAGCCACTAATTATATTTACTTCTTCAACCTTTGGTCTACCTCTGCAGTTTATTCCGAAAAGTAAACAACGGTAATAGAATTCCTAGTTCATTTCTGTATATTTGGCATTATGTGGGGGGTCACACAAGGAGTTATACTTTATTGGCTATATTTTTTCCAAGCAAATATTAAAATGAACTGACATTTCCCAAACACACATGGATGTACATGTTCAATCTAATTGATTACCTAGTCCTCTGTCTTTCTCTGTCCCACTTCCTATGACTATGGAGACCAGGTTTATGCAAATAGCTGGCTCTTCCTTGCATCTCAGCTTTGTCTATAATTTTGTGTCTGGCATTAGGTGACCTTTTTATACTGAGAGTCTTTCTACAATCACCTTTTTTTAAAAAAAAAAAAAAATTTGCCTTGTTGGATTTTCTGATTTTCAGCTATTATAGCAAAATTGCCCACATACCTGTTCATCAGACTTATTTAGAAATATTTGTCCTGTTGGCCCAAGTTGCTCAGGCAAAAGTAGGCAGTGGGACTTACTGCCACAAAACTGTCAGGGATTTGTAAATGAGGGGTAGTTTCTAAACCTTAATGTCTGGTAAAATTTCCATTGCAATAAGCCTACTTCGTCTGTTTAATTTTTCTCTCAGGTGCCTGCTGTCATTGGGATGCTTCAGGAAGCTCCTTTATTTAGTGACCTTTCATAGTTGTAGTAAGAAAGATACAGAAATAATGTGGAAACTCACAATCAGCAAGATGTTCTCAAGCAGACCTATGGCAGAGACATTAGGAGCCCTGCTAAACTGGTCAGGAAGGCCTGGAGTGGAGAGGATAGCACCATGGCCCCCACTCCATCTTGCTATTTAGCAGGTCATTGACCCTGGGGATGCTGTGTGATCTCCGAGTGCTTCATTCATTTCACCAATAAAGATGAGCTTGATTGCAGTCTCTGCCTAACAAAGTCAATATGAGGGTTAAGTGATTTTCAAAACAACAAAGCAATTGACGCCTTACTTAAAACAACTATGTATAGTCAGCTACGGGTGTTGGTATTTGAGAGCTGAAGATCTGGACCAGGCTTTTTGAATTCAAATCCTGGATCTGTTATTTATTTCTTGAGTGCCCTTGAGCAGGATACTTACCCCTTATTCATATGTGAGGTGGGGATAGTAATAGAAAGTCAAAGGAGTTTTTGAAGAGTGGATATACTCAATGTTTGGCATTTAGAGAGTATTATGAATATAAATAAGTGCATACATACAATATTTGTTTGCATTATGTTTTGTAAGCTATGTTGTATGCCCATAACAAATTTAGTTTGGTATGAGATGAACATGGATTCTCATACTATTTCTTTCTTGTAATTTCTTATATAATTAGGTGGTAATATACACCAAGAACATAGAGAATATCTGGACATGAGTGTCATTCCCTATTAATAGGTTAGAATTATGCTGACAAGTCAACATGTGACTTGTGGACCTTGGGCCTCAGACTGGGCAGTCCTTTCTGCAGTAACTAATATACCTAGCTGGAAGGTGGTTTTATCTGAAAGGTCAGTCTTTGCCATAAAGCTGGAAGAAAATCTGAGTATATTTTATTGTACATGAATATTAACATATATTCTATTATTGCTGAATCAATGGTGTTTAGATGCTTACCTGTCCACTCTGCATGGCCCACAAAATCATACATGAACACAGCCCCCACACACATGCTTTTAGGGGATGCAGGGACCAATACTCACTCCAAGTCATATAATTCTGAAAACTGACTTAATTTGCTTAGGGACTTTGATTTTGCAGGCAAGTTGTGCTGTTGAAATGAGTCCTTGCTGCATATAAGTCTTATTCCATAATTTCATTTGGCTGAGGCAGGAGACAAGTACCTCATTTTAATTAGAATTTCAAGCAAGCTACATTATGTTGTTATGTGTTACTCCAGAAGGATATACCACATCAAGGACGGCTGTTGATGACATAAAGATTCCTGTTTACTCTGCCTCAGAAATGAAAATCTTTTCTCTCACTTCACAAGCTCTCTCACTATGCTGTTCCTAACATGCCCCATGGAACAAAAAGATCTGCCCTGGAGTTCTCCAAGACAGTAAATGTGTTCAACAACATGCCAAGTAAAAATCCCTGGGCCCATGCAAGCATGACCTCATCCTGTCATCAGAGCGAGCACTGCAGGTCCTGTCCCGCTCACTCTGTCTCCTGACTCACCACAATGCTGCAGCCTCAGGGGGACTCGCTTTCTGCAAAGTCTCGGCTTGAGGAAACTATGCTGCTTGAGACCTGCAATTAAGCCACTGCTGTTCTCCAAACCAAGGAGTCCTTCCAAGTAGTAATCTAATTTATTTTTCCCATTTTCGGAGTAATGCCAGGGTAAGTATGTTCATCATTTTAGACTCACTGATTCTAATTCCTAATTCAAGCTTGTTTGTTCAGTAGAAGGTAAACAACCCCCAAGCTATCACTCACCCCCATTTCTTTGGAAAGAGAGCATTTCAATGGGAGAAGATAAATAGCATGTCAAACATGGTTTGGAGGGGCAGCAACTGAATAATTTCTAGTTTCCTGCATCTGTCTCCAGCTGTTGTGGCGCAGTGTGACTCTGGCAGCTGTGTGCTGGCTTGGCTGAGCTGCTATTTAGTCAAATCGGATCAATATTTCTAAGCATTTGTTTGATAGAATAATCTCAGGCTAGAGCAGGAATGCACACTTTGAACCTCATAGAGAGGGATGACTGGTTTCCAGTTATCTGTCTGTGCATACAAAATCAACGAGTTGATATGTGTAATCCTAAGATCCCTTAGAAAATATAAGGAAGGCCGTATTTAGAAGATGGCTGGAGTCAAATAACTCTGGGTATGAGTCAATTCAATTCCACAAACATTTATTGGGTGCTACTACAGACAAGGAAACAGGATATATAGAGATCAGTAAGATGTAGTCCCAATTCTCAAGTATAACTTAATACCAGGTTATAAAAACATCAGTAGTCAATTAATTGCATTTTAGACTTGACCTTGTTCCAAAAGGATTTAAGATGTAATATCCTTGCAAAAATATATATATACATATAATAAGTCAAAATCAAATAAATAGGATTATGTGAGAGGGATTCCTGGAAAATTAAGGGTGGGGAAGATCACATGAAGCTGGAAGTGAAAGAAGCTTAGAAGACATAAGCCATGAGAAATAAAGCTCTCCAGTAAGGGCATGTAAGTTTGTCTTAGAGCTCCCCGGACGGTTGCACAAAACCAGAAACAGAATTGATTTATTCTATGATTGACAATGTCTATATTGATCACAGTCTGGAAAGGCAGGGCTATATCAGGTATGGAAATGATACAGATCTTTCTGATATAAGGAAGACTTCAATTTTCATAGGTTGATAGAAAGGACTATCAGTTACTTACATAATAGCCACCACTGTCACCTTCTTCCCCTCTCCTAACACCATCCTTCACCACCACAGGTACTCACCGAGAGCTGAGCATGCCAGATACAGCTGCTGCAGACATCCTCCAATGTGTGGCCTAATCATGGCCAGTAGAGAGTTAAAGAGGAGGAAACTGAGAAGCTCCTGGGTCAGGCTTTCTGTTTTTGTTTCTTAATAAAAGGAAATGTTGGAAGAGAAACTTCTTTTGGTTTTGGATAGTGTTTTCTTTTTAACATTTCTTGGGAGGAAAGTATTTGTTGGTCAGCTTGCTAACATTGGGGCACATTCCCCCACATACTCACTTGAAGGAGGGGAGATTTATTTTTGCTCCTGGTTCAGAGGTCTCATTTCATGCTTGGCTGGCTCTAAGGAAAAAGCATGGTGGAAAGGCATGGTGGAGCAAAGGTATCCCATCGTGGCCAAGAAATAAAGCAATGGAAAAGCAACAGAAAAGAAGGGCCAAGGGCCAGATCTAGACCACAAGGCCATGGCTCCATCACCCACCAGGCATCCAGAAGTGGGCTGTAATATAGTCCCATAGGCAGCTCCCAAGCCAACCCAAACGACAGGTAAGCTGACCCATCACAGTAGGTCACCATCTTGTGGGCAGATCATGAATGTCTAGAGCAAGACCATACACTGAGTTGAAATGTAGGGTGAGGCTTTTCATGAAGTCAAAATTTGAACACAAACTCCAATTTCTGATACCAACCTAGGCATGGACAATAAAATTCATGCCAGAATCTGAAAAAAAAATGATGTTAACAATAAGGAAATATATCCAGATGAAAAATACCTGTCTACTCAAGTATCCTAGTGAGGACCATACAAAAAGAAGTTGTTTTCCATGGCCTAGTTAGAAAAGATAGGCATCTGCTCCACCTTTACTACATGGTGTTATTCTGTGAAATAAGATGGAGCCTGTGGGCCCTGACCTCATTCCCCACAATATCCAGGTTACAAATAAAAACAAGTGCATTTGTGAAATGACTAGATAAGAGGTGGAAAGAGAGTTTGAAAGATAGGAAGCTAAGGAAGACAGTTTTAAAATCTTAAAGGTAAAATTTATAAATGGGCATATACAGAGAAAGAATTGATTTTAGCAGTACAATCCCTTATTTTTCAAGTACTAAATCCATTTGAACAGTAGAAAAACAGCCAGTGGGCTGTAGTATAAATGCAAGTTGGTAGAACTATTCCTGTCACCTTCCTTCCATCTTGATATGTGGACCAGTCATATTTTTGTCACTGGGATAAAATAACTGATGCCAGTAACTTGGCTTATAATTTCCAAGGATTCAGTCCATGCATTACAAAGGAGAAACAATATGGTAGAGGGACGTAGTAGGAGAAAACTATTCAACTTATAGCAGCCAGCAAACAGAGAGGGAAGGGTGGAGCTGCAGAGGATTCAACCTCCTAGGTTACACCCCTAGAGACTCAGCTCTTCCAACCAGGCCCTACTCAGCAGCATGTTCAGGTATGAACTCATCAGTGGGCTAGTCTACTGGTGAGTAAGTGTGCCCATGGTCCAGTCACCTTCCAAAAGTGCTGCCTTAAAACACAGAAGACTTTGATGAGGGGGGTTATGGTCTAAACTATACCAAGATCTAACCAGGGAGTTAAACTGTCATACAACTAAGCAATAAGATAACTCATGTATCCTGTCTGTTGACAAATGACAGGGCTAGAGAAGAAAAAAATGAAACTTATGAAAAAGTACTGCATCAAAAAGAAACAGAAATATTTGACTCAAAGAAGAAGCTTATCTCTGAAAAATGATCTATAACAAATCAAAAGATAGTATCAGAGATACATTGAGAATCTCTTAAAGAATGCAGAAAGACAGGCCACTGTAAATCAGAGGCTTAGGGAGAGAAAGAGTTGAGATTAAACTTCTGAGGTTAACAAGTAAACCAAAATGAGTTAAGAAAGAGGTTGAAATTGAAAGGAACCCTAAAGAAAAGTTAATGGGACTCTCAGGGAAAAATGGAGCCTTAAAGAAAGTACACTCTGAAACACTGAGGCAGGAGGATTGAATGCTCAAGCCTGGTCTGTATAATTTAGCAATTTAATGAGGCACTGTCTCAAGATAACATGAAAGGGCTGGCCTCAGTACAAAGTCAGTACGGAGGCCATAGTTTCAATCTCCAGTGCCACTAAAAGATAGACATAGAGGGACACATCTAACTTTGGTCCCTCCCCCTCCCAAAACTATAGTAAATTGGTTTTTTTTATTTTGTATTTTTTAAATACAGAAGTCTGCTTAATTAGAGAAAATGGTGGCAAAATCTGGAAAACAGACAGACGTATGGAAAATGACTTCACAGAACTGATAGAGTCCAACCCCTTAGGTAGCAGAAGCTGAGAATCAACTCAGCTCAGGCACTAGAAGATTCAGGACCTAGCAACATGATTATTTCTAAAAGCCGAAATGTAGGAGGGCAAGGCAAAGACTTGGGAAGATCCAGAGAATTAAAAAGCATGCCTCCCACCAACCTCCTGAGCATCTCTGTGGGGTGCGGTGCCTTCCCCAGAGGGCCCAGAAGTTTCTGCCATAGTTGGGGTGAGAAAGGTAATCTGCAGGTGTGGGGACCGCAGTGAGGCTCTGTGCCAAAAGCAGGAGTGAAACATGAGTTTGCATTCTGCTTGCTGATCCAAGGTTTCTTCTTCCCTGGCTCATAGAACCCAGGCCTCTGCTTTGCAGAAAAAGGAGACTTCTTCAAGAAATACATGATCATTTCACTGTCTGAAACCCCAAAATACTGAGCATTAAAGACCATCCAGTGGTTCACAGAGAATAGCTGTGTCCAGGTGTGTGGAGCTCGCAGTCAGCCTTCCAGGGCTCTACTCTTAAATACAAATTAAAATATTAAGATTTTCCACAAAGCCAAACAGGCAGACACTGTGAAAGAAAAACAAGAGAAAGCAAGGAAAGAAAAAGGAAACTAAAAAAAGGCAATGTGCATGGAGAAGAAAACACCAAAAAAAATTAATATCTGCTAAAATCTAAAGGATTTGTATTTATGAAACAAGATCAAGAAATAAACAAAAACACATAAAGGAGCCCTTGGGGGAAAAATACAATGACAAAATTAAATTCACGTGAGTAGTGGCCCTAATGTAAATGACACTGTGAGGCTTTAAATCTGTCATAGGCAGTGTGAATTAAAAAGCCTTCCTGGGTTGCAGGAGCAAAATCAGAGATTTAAATAATAGTCAGGGAAGTTATACTGTGGAGAGCTAACACAGGTCCTGTTCTCAAAGGAGAGATGCACAGAAAGTGAAAATAAAAAGAAGCCTAAAGGTAAGAAGAGAGTAGCCATCCTGGGCTGAGAAAAGATCTGCAGTTGCAGGCCGAGTGAATGCAGTGCATCCAAGCAAAATGGATATTAAAAGACCACAGTTGAGCCACACAGTGGCCAACTTTAGGAACTGAATGAATGATGAGGTAAATTTATAATCCCCTTGAGAAAAAAATATAAATATAAAGCAGTGTAAATAAGTCTGGCTTCAAATATCCTTTCTGCAATTTGATATTATAGATGCAATGCTCAAATGTCCATAGAATTTTTAAGAGAAATCACTGTCATCTAAAAATTTTGTACATAGCCAAGTTTTGAGTATGAAGGCAACGAAGAGAATTTTCTCAAAGGTAGCCTATAAGTTCATATGAATGTCTTGCAAAACAGTTGTTGAACCTGTAACTGTAATACCTGAGAGAGAGCAGAATTTTACAAGTTTCAAAATGTGTAGATAATCATATAAAAGCTCTGGCTACATGCACTGAACTATTTAGAATTGCGAGATATCCAAATTAATTTTTGTGAATATGGTTACAAAATTGGATGCCAATTTCAAAACTTATTTTCAGGTTAGATACGTAATTATTGGAAGAAAGAAAGAGATCAAGGGAGGAAAATGAAGAGAGAGAAGGAGATTTTTGAGGAAAGGAGTGGAGGAAAGATTGCGTTTTAATGACAAAACAATGACTTCGAATTGGAAACTGAAAGTGTAAGTCTGTGGGTTTAAGCACAACTTAATGTAAGTACTGTAGTTGTTCCACTTTGTCCTGCACTGAAATTTGCTTGAGTCTTTATGAAACAAGGGTACTTGGTTTTTACCCCCATTCTCATTTAATTGATACAGGGTGCACTAAGAGCTCCTCCACTAAGCCCATTGTGCAGCAACTTTTGGGAATCACTTGCTCAACCAGTCAAGCGGGAAAGGCAGTGACATCAAGTTTATTCCCTCTTAAATCCTAGAAGTTGTTAATTGCCAATAACTACCTGTGGGTTTTGTTGATGTCATGTCGAGACTCATTGCAAAATTTCTCAGATATTTGCTATCTTTACAGGAATGACATCAAACACCAGCCATCCCTGGATTGAAGTAGATTTGTAACTAAACCATTAGTAGATTGCAAAACACTGTAGCTCCCTTCCAAAAGATCAGAGGTTAAATTAAAAACATCTATTATCAGGCCAGGGAGATGGCTCAGTAGAACAAGTGCCTCCCTGGCAAGTGCAAGAGTCTGAATTCAATCCCTGGTTCCACAAAAAAATCT
>NW_004524592.1:13259362-13266613 GCF_000260255.1 Octodon degus | reverse complement strand
AAAAAAAAAAAAAAAAAGAATGTTTTTAGATTTTATAGGAAGAAAGGAAAAGTATATGCAACATTCTCTAAAGATCCACTAGGTAAAAATTGCCTAATAAAAACATATAAAATAATTAAAAAGTGAGCAAATTTATCAGGCAAATGCAACCTGAAACAGTCCCAATACTAACAACAAACATGTAGAAATTAAAGTAGAAGTATTAAATGGGAAAAAGATGTTCTGTCTCCATTTTTCACAATGATTATAAAACTGTCATGAAGTTTTATATATCAGATAACATTACATCAAAAGTGAAAACTGCTATAAATTAGGAGAAATGGACAGAAATACACTGTTAAAGTCTTGATGTACTTTTTTTGATAGCTGATGAAAAATGTAAATCAAAGTTCATACCTACAGATCTATAGATTATAATTTTATCTTTAATTTCAATGAAAAATCAACCAAAAATATCAAGAGTACACATAAATAGAATTATAAAAGTGTAAAATGTAGAGCACATATTGACTAGAAGAAATTAATTACTGAGTCAAGCCAGAAATCCATACAGCAATTACAAAAAAGTTTAAAAACTAACCATAAATATATTACATATCAAAATTTATGTGATACAACCAGAGTAGTATGCAGAAGGAAATTAATAGATTTCTTTTTTAAAAATAATTTTATTGAGAAACAAATAGTAATGAGACAGTTTCAAAACCGATTAGTAGGACAGTTTCAATAATTAATACATTGCATATTATTGTCTTAGTAGTTATTCATTGTGCATGATGCAGACATGATATCCTGTCCACAGATACTATTAGTACAAATCTTTCTTCTCACTGAATTAAGAGAAAGTAGCTGTATAACTATCCTATTTTGAATATACAGATGCAAAATGATTGTTCATTTGTATCCCCTTTTATAGATTTCAATGTATGTTTTTTTTTCTTAATAAAGAAAAGGGAGAATAAATCCATTTCCACTAATATGACTATGAGAGGATTATCATGCTAAGAGGGGAGTCCAGGTTGGTATCTAAGGCTGTAGTGGTTTCATTGTATGAAATCTATGACGCTTTTTATAGTCTTTCTTCTAATCCTAGGGCTGCAGTGATACTTCTTGTTATTCTGTCAATTCCAGTACAGGTGAAAAACTTAGAGTTTGTACATGGGTTTTTATTTTTTGTCCTACATCAAGTTAATTAGCATTTGAATCTTATGAGAATTAATAAGAAGTTACTACAGTACAGTTCCTAAAACCATATTAAAATAGGTTATTTCTAAACTCATCAAACCCTTCATGTTGGGCTAATTATGTCTCTTTGGGGAAGGAGGGGGTGCTACTTTCCAAAGACACTGAAAGAAAAATGTGCTCTGTCAAATAAATTACATTTTCTCCCAACCAAGCTGCCTAAAAAATAATACATCATAGCTTCTTAAACATGTAATAGAATAAATATAAAATGGAAAACTAAATGATTTCTAGTATTGAAAATGTATATAACCTTTGGTTTGGTGATGAGTTTTTAATGTAATACCAAACATGACCCATGAAAGAAAAATAAAAACTTTGTATTTTACTAAAATTAGACTTTACTAAAACTGGACTTTTTACATATTTGGATTTTATTAAAATTTAAAAATTCTTCTCTGTGAAGGCATTGTTAACAGAATGAAAAACAAAACCCACCATGTAGGAGAAAAATATTTGCAAAACATATGCCTGATAAAGCACTTGTAACCAAAATATACAAAAAAGTCTTCAAACTTAACATTAAGAAAGGAAATAACTCAAGTAAAAAATGGGCAAAAGATCTGAACAGACAGTTTCATCATGGAAGACACACAGATGGTCAATAAGCATAAATAAATGGTGCTCAACACCATTTATAATCAGGAAAATACAAAATGACACAACAAAGCCACACTAATAGCTAAATGACAAAAATCTGAAAAACAAAAGCTAAAATACAAACTGCCATTGAGGATACTTGATGCATTGCTAGTTGTTAGAGTTTGTATCTAAATATCCCCCAATGCCTTATGCATTCACAGGTGGGTTTTGGGGAAGTGACTAGATCACAAGGGTGTGATACCCAAAAGTGGGTTAGCCCATGGATGAGTTCCACCTTTCTCCCTTGACCTCTCTCTGCTTCCTGCCACCATGCCCTGAGCAACTCTCCTCCGCCACGACCCCTCCCATGCTGTCTTTCCTGAGATCCAAATGACCATGGACTGAAATCTCTACAGACTATGAGCCAAAATGAGCCTTTCCTTCTTAGAGCTGTGGGTAGTGGATATTGTGTTTCAGCTATGAGGAAACAAATAAGGCTCTGGTGGAAATGCAAAATGCACAGCCATTTGGAAGGTAGCTTTTTTCTTATAAAGCTAATCATAGCTTCTCCATACAACATAGCAATTTTGCTCCTTGATAATTATCAACTGATTTGAAAACACTCACATTGAAAAATTGTGTGCAAATCTCCATAATGCCTTTATTCACCAAATATTAGAAGCAATCCAGGTGTCTTTCAATAGGCCAATTGGTAAATAAACCACAAAACACTTATATAACATTCAGTAATACTGTTTATTAATTAAAAGAATGAGCTATCAAGTTATGCAAAGACACTGATGTACTTTAAACTGATGTCCTATGTCAAATAAGCCAACCTATAAAAGAATATACACTATTTGATTCACTTATATGACATTTTGGAAGTGGCAAAACTACAGAAATGGTAAATCAGTAGTTGCTGTTGTTTCTACGCTGGAGAGAAATAGAGAAAGATAGAACAAGTGAAGCACAGTGGATAGCATTGGGATGGTGAAACCATTTTGTATGACACTGTAATGGTGGCTACCTGGCATGATATATTTGTCACAATTCGTAAGAATCTACAGCAAGAAGAATGAACCTTAATTGTGTACATTTTTAACAACTAATTTAAGCAGTTGAGACATCCTAGAATACAATGTCAAAAGACTGTATATTACAAATGCATGGAGCAACTTCACTGAAAAGGGTAGGGAGAATGGATACTAACATAAGCAACTGTGCATCAGTAGAGTTTGCAAGCAAATAGAGCTGTATACAAACACTGTGCTCAAGTTGATAAAATGTGGAACAATATGCATACCTACTGGAGTTGAGCAATTACAGTAACTATAGTATAGTAAGTAGATGTCACAGGTGGGATGCAGGTTTCTCCTGGTAGGGTATGGGGTACAAGTGAGCACAGAGAGAAGGTAAAAATGGGCCTGAATTGGAGACATTAGTATGAACTCAGGTTTATCTGAAGGAAGGGGAGAGAAAGAAAAATATTTATAAATATGTTTATGTACATGAATTAACATGCATGCACACATTTCCTTGCACTTTCACGTTGAGAGGGACTAGAAACAATGGCAGTCCAGTAGCCACAGTTCTATTCAGCAGTCAGATTTTGTTTCTAGTGCTATTTTCTAATAGAAGAAATCACGACTTAGGAGAAAAATGTCTGTATGAGGACAAAGAAGGAAACATCAATGTGGGTCGGGAGCATCTTGTACTTCTAGAATATAGAATTTATTTTCTTTAATAAGGAGATAGGAATAAATCCCATTTTATAAATGTGGGTTGTGCATGGTACTCTTCCCTTCAAAGAGTACTGCTATAATTTGGAACTTGAATGTCTTCTGAATGCTCCTATGCTGGAGGCTTGACCTGCAGGAAGCTGCTAGAGTCCTAGGCAGGAACTAGTGGGAGATCTTTAGGTGATGTGATGAAGCAGTGCGCTCTTGAAGGGGATTGTGGGCCCCTGGGCCTTCTGAACGTTCTCTTTTTGTGTCCTTGCCATGAAGTAAGTACTTTTTCTCTGCCACGCTCTTTTGCAATGATGCAAAAGGCCAAAGCAACAGGCCAATCAGTCAGGGACAGGAATCACCAAAGTGCTGAGCTCAACCAATCCTATTTTATCTTTATAAATTGGTAATTCTTACAGTAGAAAGCTTATTAAAAAGTACATTATGGATGAGGACAGAAAAAAATATAACTTTACAGTGAAGAAAATCAACAGAACCAATCTCACCAGGACATCAAGGTTAACTAGTGGCAAGTCATGTTGAGGTGATGTTCTCTTGTTGCAATGAGAGGATATCAGCTTTACCTCTCTGATCTTCCTCCCTCCAACCCATAACACCCATGAAATCATGAGGAGAACGTCAGATGATTACACTCGAGGTTCAGTCTGCAATATGCTAGCGCAGTGCTCCTTAAAACTGTCAAGGACATCAAAAACAATGAAAGTCTGGGAACTCTCCCCACCAGTAGGAACCCAAGGATAATGATGATTAGCTTTAATGTGACATTCTTCAAAGAATCCTGAAACAAGAAAACAACATTAAATAAACATTAGAGATATATGAATATAGTACAGGATTTAGTTAATAAACGATCAATATGGGTTCATCAATTATAGCAAATGTGCCATATAAATATAAAATACAATAGGGGAAGCTGGGTATAGGGGATAAGAGAATACTCTATATTCAAAACTTTTCTGTGAATTTGCATCTGTTTGGAAATTTAATCAAAAATACAAAACTTATTTAAAAATCTTTAATGAGGGCTAAAACCTGAACCTCTGCAATACAAAACCTTTAGATTCCATCACAGTGATATTATGTGGCTAATGTTTGCCTCCCATAGTGTCACCTCACCACTGTGCAGAAAGAACCCATCCAGAGCCTGGACCAATGAATGCCAGGCTCTGTACTGAGTTACATGCATGGAAATTTTTACTGTGCATGTGTTTAATGCTGTAAACATTCCTTGTATCATCCCTAGTGAATGTGCTAAAATGAAATCTGAAATCAAGAACTGCTGCTATTCCAAATTGCCTGCCACTGCTCCCCTCCCAATCTCTCTAACCACTTTCCCGAAGCACTCTCCAGTCATGGGCAGTAGCACAAATCTGATTTAAGGCTAGGCTCCTTATCAGTGAGTTGGTTAACCAAATAAAAATTCTGACATTGGGACGGGGAGATGTCTCAGTGGAATAAGCGCTTTCCTGCCAAGTGCAAGGGCCTGAGCTCAATCCCCGGTTCCGCAAAAAAAAAAAAAAAAAAAATTCTGACATTGCCAGTAATGGCAATGTACATTTACTGCACAACTAAATGTTGTGTTCAGATTGTTGAATGTCTATATTACTCATTCTTATAATAATATTCCATACTATGGTATCTACAATATGCCTGTCTTCTTACCTGTTCATAGATATGTGCACTGTGCTAGTTGTTATTTCTTTAAATCTGCTATAAACACATATTTACTAGTCTTTGTGTGGCTTCTCCCCCACCCCTGCCCTCAGGTAAAATCTTAACAGTAGAATATTTTAATTTTTATATTAATTTTATTCATAAAGAAGTAGCAATGAGACAGTTTCAAAACAGATTAGTAGGACAGTTACAATAATTAATATATAACATATTGTTGTCTTCACAGTAGTTATTCAGAGTACAAGATGCAGACTTGATATCTTGTTTAAGCACTATTAATTCAAAACTTTCTTCTTAATGAACTAAGAGAAAGTAGCTGTATATCTATCCTATTTTGCATATATATATATATATATATATATTTCACTACAAAATGGTCCTTCATTTATATTTCCCTTTTTTGTATAGTTTTGTCAGAGACGGGTATTCCACTGCCATTCATATATTGTAGGTGCACGAATTCAGCAAAGTAACCCAGTATAGTCCAGTAGTCTATAATAGTAGTGGGTCATTCACAGGACTGGCAATGTCAGAAGTTGTTAACTTGAGCCTTTTACAGCTCAGCATATTAATATCACTTTACTTTTTATACCTCGTTTTCATACTTTTTTGCTGGATGGTTAAGACCAAGATAAAGCAAGACCTCTATAACAAAAAATGTAACTTTTGCATCTGACAATAAAGTTAGGGTTTTTTTTTTCTGTAATTAAGGGAAGGGTCTACAGGGTGTTCAGCATCTAACTACTAGATCAGACTCATAGTGATCTGTTTACAGCCTCCCAAGAGCTGGGATTACAAGCATGTACCACCATGCCCATTAATAGTAGAATATTTTTAGTTATGCAGTAAATGTACAGAAAATGCTAGTTTTTATTTTTCAAAGTGACTGTACAGTCTACATTCCCAACAAGATTTGGTGAGGGTTTCAGTGGCTCCACATCTTTCCTAATACTTTGTGCATCATTTCAGCCAATTTAAACTGTGCATGTTTGCCTTTAACTTACATTTTCCTGATGAGGAATACAATAAAGATTTTTATGTGCTCAACGTCCATTCATATATGTATATATTTGGCTGGGGATTGAATCTAGGGCCTTTACATTGACCTACATTCCTAGTCCTTTTTAAATCTTTCTTATTTCTGATTTTTATTTGATAAAAAAAACAAAATTTCATACCAAAATAATAAGAAAATAACAATAAGGCAATGAACTGTATTTCATTATCTTCCAAATAGAAATAAAAATAAAGATTCTCTCTTAACAAAGAACAAATAAACAGATAATAGCAAAACTACCTTTTCGAGAAACTAATAATATAAAGGAAATGAATTAGCATATATATTAAATTATCCTATATATTTATATAGTGGAATAGGTAATTTGGGGAAATATTTAATTTTTCTTTACTTGTGTATTTATCTTAAACTTTGCTCTTTATTTTTATATTTTCTCATATGAGGACTATATGATACTTGTGTGTCTGACTCATTTCACTTAACATTATATTCTCAAATTGTATCCATTTACCTATAAATACCTCAAGTTTCTCTTTTTTTTGTGACAGAGAAGTGCTCTTTTGTGTATAAATACTTCATTTTCCTTATCCATTCATCTGTTGATGCACACATACACTGTTCCCAAAATTTCACTATTATAAACTGTACTGATATCGATATGAATATGCATGGAATGCCTACTTTTTGGGTTTTGAAGAATCCCAACACTAATTTCCATTGTGGTCATATTAGTTTATGTTCCAACCAACAATGAAGAAGAGGGTTTTTTTTTTAATTGCACATCCTTGTCACCATTTGTTCTTAGATTTTTTTATGATAGCCATTCTTTTTTTTTTTTTTAGAAATGTACCATTTTATTACAAAGAGTCTCACAAAAAATGAAAGTATCTCAAAAAAGGAAGCTAGACTACCAACCTCCACCTGCAGAACTGGGGAAGACAGGGCAGTGTGAGCTGCTTAGCTCATTTGGGCCCAGTGTAAAGG
>NW_004524592.1:13243145-13258482 GCF_000260255.1 Octodon degus | reverse complement strand
GAATGGTGTAACCACCTCCTCCCAGCATCAGCATAGGCAGGTTAAAGCTTTTGACAAACTCCACACACTTGGCATGCCCTTTGATGGTTAGATTGAAGCAACCTAGCCAATCCCCAGAGAGGGAGTCTGAGCTACACTGTAAGACCACCGCACTAGGCTGGAACATCTCCATTACTTTGGACATGACCGGCTTGAAAATGGCCTCATAGGATTCGTCATCAATCCCATCTCGGAGTGGGTAGTTAACAGCATAATACTTGCCTTTGCCAGCCCCAATATCCCATAGGTCCCCAGTTCCTGGGAAGTACTCTCCATATTTATGAAAGGACACAGTCATGACCTGGTCTGTGGTATAGAAGGCCTCTTCCATGCCATCGCCATGGTGAATAACAATGTTAATATACAGCACTCTCTGGTGATATGTTAGCAGTTCCAGGATGGCCAAGATGATATCACTGACGTAACAGAAGCCAGATGCCTCAGACTTCTTTGCATGGTGCAGGCCCCCAGTCCAGTTCACAGCGATGTCCGTCTGCTGCTTATTAAGTTTCACAGCACTTGCTACAGAGCCACCAGTGGATAACTGACAGAACTCAAACAGGCCATTAACTACTGGACAGTCCTCACCAACGTTGAATCTCTGCATCTGCTTGCTGTACTCAGACATGTTATTGGGACGGATGGAGTGCAAGAACTTAATGCAGTCATCGCTGTGGTACTTAGTCATCTCCTCAGCATTGGCCTTGTGAGGGCGATAGATTTCCATCTTTCGGTAGAGGCCATAGTTGAGTAGCAGATTGTGAGTCATGCGGATTCGGTGAGGCTTCATTGGATGGCCTTGTCCATAATAGTAATTTCCAACATCCCCATCGTAGTAGTAACAGACTTTCCTCCTGGTACCCTGAGTCTGCGCCATCTTGCTGCTTCCAGTCGCTTCAGTCAGTCGGTCCCGCCATTCTTTTTTAATATATCATTTTTTTTTCTTGAACAAGGACTTGAATTCAGGACCTTACTCTTACTAGGCAGGCACCATGCCACTGAGTTATACCCCTGGCCCTATGATAGCCATATGTTCTGGAGTCAGATGGCATATCAATGTAGTTTTAATTAGCATTTTTTAATGACCAGCAATGATGAGCATTTTGCACATACTTTTTGGCTATTTGTATTTCTTCTGGGAAGTGTCTGTTCATTTTGATTGTCCATTTTTTAAAATTATGTCTTTTATTATGAGGAGTCAAATTCTTTCACTTCTTTATACATGGTAGATGTTCGTTCCTCATCTGAGGAACAGCTGGCAAAAAATTTATCATTGTGGGCAGAAGCATTTTAATTTAATATGATCATGTCTATTGATGCTCAGTATTATTTCTTGTGCCTCTGGGGTTCTGTTCAGAAACTCCTTGCCTATACCTGTGTTTTTAAGACTTGTACCTATTTTATATTCTAATAGATTAAATGTTTCTGTTCCAATATTGAGATCTTTAGCCATTTTGATTTCAATACATAGTGATATATATATAGGCCTAGAGTCAATCTTCTGCATGTAGATATCCAAATTTGTCAGCATCATTTATTGAAAATTTTGTTTTTCCTCCAAAATACTTTTGGCCTTTTGTCAAAGATCAAGCCTGTATGTGCCTGGGGTTATTTCTGCTTCTTCTACTCTCTTCTTTGAACCACGTGCCTATTTTTGTGTCACTTGTGTGCTTTTTAATCACAATAGCTTTATAATATAACTTCAAACCTGTTGTTGAGATGCTAGCTACTTTGCATTTGGTACCTAAGATTGCTATTGCTATTCTGAGTCTCTTCTTGTTCCGTACAAATTTAAGGATTTCTCTTTTTTGAGACATGTGAAGGATACCATTGATATTTTAATTGGTATTACAGTAAATCTATTCTTCAGTTTTGGAAATATAGCCATTTTGATTATATTGGTTCTTCCTATCCAGGAACGGAGGAGATCTTTGCATTTTCTGATATCCTTCTTAATTTCCTTTTACAGAGTGATATAACTTTCACTGTGGAGGTTTTTCACTTCCTTGGGCTGATTAATACCTAAGTACTTAATTTTTTGATGCTATTGCAAATGGTTTTGTTTTCCTCATTTCTTTTTCAGTGAATTCATTGTTAGTGTTTGCTATTACTTGTGTGTTGATTTTAAATCCAGCTACACTGGTGAATTTTTTTTATTAGTTCTAGGAGTCTTTTGGTAGGGTTTTCTTTGGTCTGATAAACCAAAGTTCATGTCATCTGCAAATAATATTTTGACTTCATCATTTCCTGTCTGTTTCCCTTTTATTTCTTTCTCTTCCTTGATTGCTCTGTCTAATGCTTTAAGGACTGGAATGGTGATAGTGACCATCCTTCTCTTGTTCCTGATTTTTAAAAAGCAGAAAAGCTTTCAGTTTTTTTCCATTTAGTATGATGTGGGTGGTAGGTTGGTCTCAAAAAGCTTTTATCAGGTTGAAATAAAGTCTTTTCATGTCTATTATCTTTAGCATTTTAATCATTAATAGGTGTTGACTTTTGTCTAAGGCTTTTGCTGCATCTATTAGATGGCCAAGTAAATTTTGGTGTTTTTGTTTATGTAATGAATTACATTTACTGATTTGCATGTGTTGAGCCATCCCTGCATCCCTGAGATAAAACATACTTGGTCATGGTGTATAATAATTTTTATGATTTGTTTGCTCTCTATTTTGCAATATTTTGTCAAGGATTTTTGCATCTAAGTTCATTAGAGAGATGGGTCTGAAGTTTGTTATTTTGGCTGGCTCTTCATCTGCTTTTGGGAAAAAGGGATTACTAACTTCCAAGAATGATTCTGGGAATACTTCCTTGCCTTGACTTCATTAAAGAGTTTGAGGAATATTGGTGTTAGATGTTTCTTGAGGTTCTTGTGGAATTTGGCAGTCATCCATTATGTTCTGAGCTTTTCTTAGTTGCTAGCATTTTTATTACTGCTTAAATTACATTATGTTATTGGTTTGTTCAAGAATTTTATTGTTTCTTGGTTTGATTTTGGTAATACATCTGTATCAACTAATTTCTATTTCTTCTGAATTTTCAATTTTTTTGATATATATGTTTATAAAGTAGTTTCTATTAATTTTCTAGAATTCAGCATTGTCCACTGAGATTTCATCTTTTCATTTCTAATTATATTGGTTTTTATATTTCCTTTCATTTTTAGGCAGGAATGATGAAAGGTTTGTCTTTTGTTTATTCTTTCACAGAAATAGCTCTTAGGTTCATTATTTTGTTGTACTTTTTAGTCTCCATTTCATTGATTTCTTATGATTTTCTTTGTGGAATGAACTCCAGATTTGGAGTATTCTTGTTTTTCTTAGACCTAGAGATGCATTATTAATGTATTTATTTGAACTTGTTCTATTTTTGTGATGCAGGCATTCACTGCAATAAACCTCCCTTGTAAGACTGCTTTCATCTTGTCCCAGACGTTCTGGTGTGTTACGCTGGCATTATTAGTCAATTCTAGGAACTGCCTTTTCTCCTTCCTCATTAATTCTCTCTATAAACTATTTTTATTCAAGAGTATGTTGTTTGATTTCCATATATTTTCATAGTTTCTGTACAACTTATTTATTTCTAGTTTTATTGCTGTTTATTTCTAGTTTCCTTGCACTGTGATTGGATAACATACATGGTAAATTTTTTATTCTTTTGCATTTATGTATGCAAGCTTTATTAGCTATTGTGTGGTCTATTTTTGAAGAAGTACTATTTGCAGCTTAAAAGATTTTATTTTCTATTGTTTTGAGGTGGACCACCATATATCTATAAAATTCATTTGTCCAAGATTAGAAGAGGCAGAAACAACTTCAAACACACTCAGTCATCTTATTTTTGAGGACAAATACGTTTACTGGAAGAAAGATAGCCTCTTTAAAACATGGTGATGGAAAACTGGCTTTCACATGCTGAATACTAAACTAGACCTTTGTGACTGAGTGCCATTAAAAAAAGATAAGCTTGAGAAATTTTTACCTAAGTAAAGGGACATTGAGACCCTACTCAGGTGAAATAAATCAGACACATATGTGTAAATATTACATTGTCTGTCTGGTGTGAGAAATTGAAAATATAAATAAAACCAAAATGTGTAATACATTTTGTGCAATAGGAAGTAATTGTTCAAAAGGAAAGGGGAGTTGAGGGATGGAAGGGAAAAGAAAAAATGAGAAAATAAAGGACAAAATGGAAAGAAAACATGGCAAATAAAAGGGTGAAGAAGAGTTGAAATGGGGGGGAGAATGGGGAAAAAGGAAGTAAGATATATCATGTAGAAGTCCGAGTTCTCTATGATGGATATAATCATTATGCATATCTTAATTATATCAATAAACTTAATTATAAAAACTCCTGAATTAAAAAATAAAATAAAATTCATTGGTTCAAAGTTGGGTTCAATTCTTTAACTTTTCATTAATTTTTGTTTAGTTGATCTTTCTATTTGTGATAGAATATTGAGGTCCCCCGCGGCAACCATACTGATGTTTACTTGATCTTGTATGTCATGTACTGTTTGTCTTATGAAGTTGAGTGCTCCATGATTTGGTACATATTTGTTTAAAATTGTTATCTCTTCTTTGAATATTTCCATTTAACGAATGTTTAGTGTAGCTACTCTTGCTTATTTTCAGGTTCCTGTTGCATGAAATATTATTTCAAATTGGTTTTTAGTCCATGAATTTCTTTTCTCATTTTCAATAGGACAAAAACAAGAACAAATAACAAGAACAAAGACAAAAACAAAGCAACATAAAACAACAAAATAATACATAATTTCAAAACAAGAATAGAAAATTAATAATGATTTTTATAGTACATATTTCTATCATCAAAATTTTGCTTGGATAACATGATACAGGCATATAAGATTGATCAAATAATTAAATATCAGTTCTTCCTTTCAATAAACCTTAATTTTTCCCTTGTTCAGTTTGTTTTTCAAAATTTATTTTATTTTATGTTTTAAAATTTTTTCCATAATTTTATTGAGAAATAAATAGCAATGAGACAGTTTCAAACCAAATTAATAGGACAATTTCAATAATTAACACATTGCATACATTCTTCCTAGTGGTTATTTGCTGTACAAGATGCGGACATGATATCCTATTTACAAACACTATTAGAACAAATCCCTCTATTCATTAAGAGAATGTAACTATATATCTATCCTAACCATTTTGAATACACAGATACAAAATGGAAATTCATCTGTATCCCCTTTTTTGTTTAGTTCTGTCATTTGAATATTATAGGTGTGTTAACTCAGCAAAATATTCTAAAAGAATCCAGTGGTCCATAATAGTATTGAGTCTTCTGCTTGACTGGCAGTGTCAGAAATTGTTGACCTGAGTCCCCTACAGTTCAACAATACAGCATGGCTTTACTTCTTATACTTTGTTTTTATACTTTTCTGTTGGATAGTTAAGACTAAGGTAAAGCAGGGCCTGTGCAACAAGAGTTGTAGCTTTTGGGTCTGATAAGGTCAGTATAATCCCCTCAGGATTTATCCTGAGATCCTGTACCTCAGATTGTAGATCCTTTGTCAGTGTCAGCCATGTGGATGAGTCACTGTCATTGCTTGGCCAGTGTGTTCTCTGTGAAAGCCTGAGAGAATGTTTTCTCTCCATGTGACTCTGCTTAGGCACACTAAAATTTATTTTAAAGAGTATATAAAAACAATGGATAAGGCATTATAAACAATAAATACTTTTAAAAACAAAATGAAAAATATTCAACAGTGGTTATTGTATTGTTCATTGCTGTCTTCAGTGTAGTTGCTCAGACTACAGATACTAGCACAAAAAATTGGTCAAAGTAAAATTTTTAAACATAAACTGCTACTTTAAAAAAAAACTGATAGAGGGGCTGGAGAGATAGCTCAGTAGAATAAGCTCTTGCCTGGCAAGCGCAAGGTCCTGAGCTCAATCCCTAATACAAAAAAAAAAAAGGAAAAGGAAAAAAAAAACTGATAGAAATTAATAGTACAATCATCTTAGCTATCCTATGTGTATATTTACATGATGTATGAATTTTTTGTGTTCTGTGGAGAGATCTTCTCTCCACAGATTCATGTGTGCTGGTAAATTTGTTGGAATTTGTTTGAAAATGCAAACTCCTTACTTATAGAACTCTTCAGATTTTGTTGTATGTAGCATAAAGTTGGATATTGTTTTTTTCTTTATTAAAATTAGTGATGCAGGGTCTCACTATGCAGCTCAGACTCATAGCGATCCTCCCGTTTCAGCCTCCTTAGCTCTACAATAATAGGCATGCATCACCATGCCCAGTTTCAGTGGTCAGCATGGCACACCTGGGGGTTCTAGGGCCAGCATGGCCTGTGGTACCAGGAATCAAACTAGAGTGCTTGCACTTGCCAGTCAGGCGCTTAGAGCCCTAAGCCATTTCCCCAGACCTAGATGTTATTTCTTGATTTATTCTAATTTGTGTTTTTGATTGCCAAGTAGAATCGATTTATGCTGATAGTTACTACTGATAGATATTGACTTATTCCTGTCACTGTTTTACTTTCCTGTAACTGGTTTACTTTCTTTCCCTTCTACTTAATTATTAGCCCTACCAGATGCATACATTACATTGGACATTTTGACATTTTTAACTTCATTGTCTCCTAAAATATGCTTCAAAAATTTTTGCAAAAAAAAAGGGATATAGATGAATGTCCATTTTGTATCTGTGTATTCAGAATGGTTAGGATAGATATATAGTTACATTCTCTTAATGAATAGAGGGATTTGTTCTAATAGTGTTTGTAAATAGGATATCATGTCTGCATCTTGTACAGCAATTAACCACTAAGAAGAATGTATGCAATATGCTAATTATTGAAACTGTCCTACCAATTTGGTTTGAAAAAAAAATAATGTATGAAAAAAATATAAAACTGTAACAAAAAAATAGGGTAACTAGAAAGGTAACATGTAATCTTTTCCTTTACATATACTGAACAGAACATAGTTGTAAAGAGATCTTCTCTCCACAGATTCATGTGTGCTGGTAAATTTGTTGGAATTTGTTTGAAAATGCAAACTCCTTACTTATAGAACTCTTCAGATTTTATATTTTCATTAAGTCAGGTTTGGGTGCTTCTAGAAAATTTTCTATTTCCTCTAGGTAATCTCAGTTGTTGTTGTACAACTTTTTATAATATTCTCTTATAATTATTTTTATTTCTGTAGGGTTGATAGTTAGGTCACCACTGTTAATAAGTTAGTATTTTGAATCTTTTATCTATTGTCATTGATCAGTCTGACCATATTTTAGAAATGCTATGATCTTTCAAAGGAAAAAAATAAAAAAGACTCAACCAAAATGCTACAAATCAGTCGCGAGTGTTGTCTAAGAACCTCGAGGGTGAGGCTTGCAGGCTTACAAGGGTATCACCAGCTTTCTATTTGAAATCAAACTGTATTAAAGATTGAACTAATAAGGAATAAGAAGAGTGGCAATCTAACAATGATTGCTGTTACATGCCTGCTTAAAATTATCATGTCTGGGAAAAGGTAGTACTGGAAATGTCAAACGCTGGATAACAGATTGGAGGCCTGCCTCATTAGTTCCATATTTATTTTTGTTCATACTCATTTTTCACATATTGAAAATCACAGTTAATCACAAGTAATTTTTCTCAGGTACCTTCTGGAATATGAAATAAATTGTCCAGTAAAACAAAAAAGACAAACAAAAAAATTATTTTTCAGAGTTGGTTCAGTGTTCATCAACATTCTTGGGTTCTCTTTCTCATGGAAATGTCTTATTTCTTCATTAGTTTTGAAAGATACTTTTACAGGACATGATAGTCTTGGTTTTAAATTGTTTGCTTTTGGAGCTTGAAAGACTTTATTATATGTTTTCCTTGCTTTAAAATTTGTTTTGAGAAGTCTATTTTAATTCTAATGGGTTTCCCTTTGAAGTCATCTGATTCTTTTCTCTATCAGCTTTTTAAGTCTGTTCTTTTGTTATATTTCTGGCATTTTAAGTATTACAAGATGTGGAGGATTTTTAAAAATTCTGTTCCTGTCTATTTGGGCTTCTCCATGCCTCACTTATCTCTGTATTAAGTTCTTTTTACATGTCTGGAACATTTTCTGCTATTATTTCTGTAAACAAGTTTTTTATAGTCTTTATGCTGTCGTTAGAATTTTTGTTAATTCCAATTAGTCGTATTTGTCTACTTTGATGTAGATGTTGGATCCATTTATTCATGTTATCATAATGATTTTAAAGTGCCTCTCATTAATTGATCATTAACAACTGCCCCGTCTTCTAAGATCTTACACTGTCTTCACATTGGCTGCTTCTGCTACTCATATTTTTAGTTGTATTTTTTTTTTTGTCTTCTTGATCTGTTTGTAACTTTTTTATGCTGGGCCTTTGTGCTTTGCATCTCTTTCTTTAGATATACTAGTCTTCTTTAGGGTCTTCTGCAGACTCACTGACCATTTGTCTTATCAGGGCTGTTATTTGATTAGTTATATCATCTTCAAATTCACCAAGCACTGAACTGAACTGTTTTACTTCAATTGGTTACGTTTTAAACCTTTTTGATGTGTGGCTTATGATTTCTTCTCCCTTAATGATCTCCCCCCAAAAAAAAATTTCTGGAGGTATTTAGGAGTTATTGAAGGCATTTCGTTGCCTTGTCCTTTCATGTTTTTATGTTTTTTGTTTGTATGTTTTCTCTTGCTCCAGGGTTTTCAGCTTCTTTGGTTCAGTGACCTGTTCTTCAGGAGGGAGCCACAGGATTATTTATTACCCACAGGCAATCCACATGCTGGCATAGAGAGAAAACCTATTGACAGCAACTACTATGTCACTTGGTTATAGTAAAGTTAATTTAACAACAATGGCATCAAATATTTACTGAATAATGACAAACACTAAGAGCCAATGATGCTCTGCACTTAACCAGAACAAAGAAGTATTTGATTTTATTTTTGTTTTTATTTATTTACTTATTTTTATTTTAGGGAATGGTCTACAGGGTGTTCTTGGTCTCACTACTAGATCAGACTCATAGTGATCCGCCTGTTTACAGCCTCCCAAGAGCTGGGATTACAGGCAAGAGCCACCACACCTAGTCTCAATTACTGTCTCAGCACGCTCCAGGGGCGGGGCCAGCATTGTAATTGATTTTAGTGAAAATGCTTAAGCCAAACATTTATTTAAGACCACTAATTTATGTTGACTGTAAGAAAGTTGTGCAAGAGCTCAAACATCCCACAGGATGTTAAAATTAAACCCACCAAATCTGGCCTCATTCAACAGAATGCAAGTCCATGATCTTGATGGCTGAGTTCAGACTTCCCCACAGCTTCCAGGAGGTTCCTGTTTCTCTCTTTTCTTTTCAAGTCCATCTCCCGTGGCTATCTCTCTCCCAGCCTCTGTGATGTGGTAATACTTCAGTCTTGTGGTGAAATGCTCCTCTTGGACATTGGTCTTGTCTTTGATCAGGTATGGTTTTTGGTTGTCACTTCTCCTGCCCTGTCTTCTGGAGAACCCAGGAGCAGAGTTGGCTTGGATTTGAGAGTTTGGCAGTTTTCTTCCTCTTCCGTGAGAGATATCCAGGGCTTGGGCAGAAGGTAGTGTTAGCAGGGTGTGGGGTATGTGGATCCTGTGTCCTCTTGCCTCCAGCATGCATCACCAGGGCTACTTTTTATTTTGAGACAGGGCCTCATTATGTTGTCAGTCTGGAACTTGAAGTTGCAGTCCTCCTGTCCCAGCCTTCCAGAGTATGAGGTTATAGGTGTGTGCCAACATGTGTAAGTATAGCATATGTGCAATATAGATCTTATTTTACAAAATATTGGTTCAAATTTGTTGTCTCTTTTCCTTTGCATTGTTTTCTAATTTAATTGTGTTCTTCATACATTGTGAGTACAAGTCCTTTGTTAAAGGTATTTATTATGATTGCTAACTACATGTGGTTTACCCTTCTATTTCAACAATGCTAAACAAAACAAAACTCTTTTGTCCATATTTTCTGAAGTTTATGATATTGTCAGTCATTATGTGTGAAAATATGATCTATTTAAAGAGTGCAGGTATAAGGAAACTATCAAATTTGCTTCATCTTCAGACTTCTAGTTTCCAGTTTGTTTGTTTGATTGTTTTTTGTAGTACCGGGGACTGAACTCAGGACCCTGTGCTTACCAGGCAAGCTCTTACTCAACTGAGCTATCTCCCTGGCTCTAGTTTCCAGTTTTTAATCATTAGTCAGAAGGCTTTACATTCCCTCTTGAATTCCCGAGGCATCTTTATCAGCAATCTGAAGCAGTACTCTCCATTATTATTTATTGATTTGTGTGTTTATTCTCACAATACACTTATGTTGGTTAATTTTGCTTTTTAATAAGTCCTAAAATCAAAGAAATATTCCAAATTGCTCTTTTTTCTCTCAAATTGTTTTAGCTATTTTAGTTCTTTTAATTTCAATATAAATTATAGAATTAACTTGTGAATTCTGTATAATTCCTGTTGGTATTTCTTTTCATCCCTGAAATGTTCTCTTACGTAGCTCAATTTTTTTCTGCTTTTTTCCATCTACCTTTATTTATTTTAGTACTTTATAAATCACTATGAAGCTAATTCTGTATCTACAAATTAACAGGCTAATAGATCAAAGAACATATAGAACACATGAGACTATTATACTAAATCAAGGTACATTTTTAGATACATTCTCCATGCTAAATAACAGCAGCCTTTTCCTCTTTTATCTTATTTTATTTCACACTTTATTCATATATTGAATTTTTCATATGCAATATTTAAGCTTGTGCATCTGATTTATATCACTTAACATCATGGTTTCAAGTTATAACCATTTTCCTTCAAATGACTCAAATTTGTCAATCTTTGTGACAGACTAGTACTCCATTGTATAAGAATACCATATTTTCTTTATCCATTCATCTGTTGATCAACAATAGGTTGCTTCAAAGATTTAGCTATCATGAACTTTGCTGCTATAAACATGGGAGTGTATACATCTCTATAATGTGATGTCTATAATTCTTTTGGGAAGATTTCTAGAAAGAGAATACCTAGGTCAAATGGAATTTCTACATCTGGTGTTTGAGGAATCTCTATGCTGATTTTCATAGTAATTGTATCAGCTTACACTCTCACTAACAATGAAGGAGTGTTTCTTTTTCCCCACACAACCTTGGAAGCATTTATTATTGATTGATTTCTTGCTGATCACCATTCTTTTTAAAGTGAGATGGAATTTCATGTTGTTTAAACTTGTATTTATTGGATGGCCAGCAATGTTGAACATTTTTTTTTGGTCATTTGTATTTCTCCTCTTAGAAGTGTCTATTCCTTTCAGAAGTCCATTTTTTTACATTTTTAAACTGTGTATATAGATCTAATTTTGCAGTTCTTTATGTATTCTAGATATTATTCATTTTTCTAAGTAGTAGCAATTTTTTTCCCATTCTGTAGGTTGTCTCTTTCATTTAATTGGTAGTTTCCTTTGCTGTGAAGAAACTTTATAATTTGATGGGATCCATTTTGTTGATTCTTAGTATTTCTTACAGCTTGTATCTATATGTTCCCCAAAGCCTCATGTAATAGGAGGTTATTTTTCAGAAGCAATTGGACTATTGTGTATAAATTTGAATTGTAGTGTGCTACTAGGGCTAAGTGTGTGGTATTGGGATTTAAGGTGTGATATTGGCACTAAGAGTGCACTATTCTTAATATACCATTCAACTACACACACCCACATGCAGATGTGCACACACATACATGCACATATATGCACACTCTTGCCCCCCTCAATAATCTTGCAACCTCAGTAGAATATAAAAGAGACAGAAAGAAGGCAATCTGCTGCTTCTGCTGCTTGCTGCTTCTGCCACTTGCTATTTGCTGTTGCCTATTGCCCTTTGCCTATCCTGCTATGCTGTTTCTCCTCTGAAATGCCCTTTGCCATGCCATCTTCCCTTGGATTCACCTGGTTATGGATTGAAACCTCCACTAACTGTGAGCTGAAATAAACCTTTCTGTTTTAAACTTTAGGTGTTGAGCATTTTTATCTCAGCAATGAGAAAAGTATATAATTTAAGACAGATTTTAGGGGCCGGGGAGATGGCTCAGTGGAATAAGTGCTTCCCTGGCAAGCACAAGGGCCTGAGTTCAATCCCCAGTTCCACACACACACACACACACACACACACACACACACACACACAAAAGATAGATTTTGGTACCAGAAGAATGAGTTCATTCATGTGACTGTACCTGATCATGTGGTATCTGAGCCTTTGGAACTAACTTGTGAGAAGAGTTTGGAAAAGTTTGGAGATGCCAGTTGAAGGAGTAGTCCTGGGATTCTGTAAGTGGAATGTGATGGGAAATACAGTCAGAGTTCAGAAGACAAGAATCCTGATAGAAATGCAGCCATTAAAGATTGACAGTCTCAGGAAGTTTCAGGTAAGATCAAGGACTCATTAGCTGTTGGACTGCAGACCATGTGTATTACACTTTGGCAGAATATTTATCTGTGTTTTGCTCTTTTCCAGAGACTTTTCCTGGGACTGAGATTAAGGATGATGGACTAGTTAATCTGGTGGAAGTAATTTCAAGGCATTCTAGTGTTGAGACAATAGCATAGATATGGTTAGGGACTTTAAACAGTACAATGTTGAGAATGAAAAGCAAAGATCCCAGAAGAATCTTTAAAAAGATTTAGATTTTTAATCAGAAAGGAAGCCCTAGCAAATCTGTGGACTGAAAAGATAGAGCAGAGGATAACTTGCTTGCAAAGGAACAAGATAATGGGTAAAATGGCCTGAAGACATCACAAGGAATAGAAAGACTCCAGACTTTGCAGCCTTAAGGTAGCAAAAGTGAAAGAATTCTCTTTGGCAAGAAAGCCCCAGGGTATGATGTTCCAGAATGGCTGTGGTCTAGAGAATTTGTTCCTTAAGATTGAGTTCAGAGTTTTCAGCAGTTCAGGCACAGAACCTCTACAGCTAAGAGAGAAGGCAGCCTGGATACTGCTTTAGGTGTTCACAGATGTTGATTTTATCACATGGTCCCAGCTTTAGGTGCATCCACAATCCAAGAGTTGTAGGGAAAGGAAGGCTTCCACGCAGATTTCAGAATAACTGTGGTCCTAGGTAGTGTGCCCCTGAGATGGCAGTTTGTGAAACTGTGAGTATGAAATGGAAAGTACAGTTGAGGTCCCAAAAGTTTAGAAAAATCAGGAACATAGATCACCTGAGGAAAGCTGCAAGGAATAAGCAAAGCTGGTCCAAAAGAGGAGCCCTAGGAGTTACGACCATCTTCAAACACTCTGGAATTTACATCTTGTCAGACTTCCTCAATTGCTGGACATGAATTAGAAGTATTAATGCTTTCCCTGCTGGATTTTGAAATTTTTCAAAAGTTTTCCAAAATTGTTCCTTTACATCCCTTTATTTGGAATGGAATGTTTATCTTGTGACATTGGTACATTAGAAGTATTTAACTTTCTTTTCATTTGTACATGGGCTTGCAACTAGGTATTTGTCTTAAATCTGAGAGGAGAATTTGGACTTGAACTTTAAAGCAATGCTGAAGCTGTTTGGACTTTGGCAACTCTTGGAGATGAACTAAATGCCTTTTGCACAAGGTGATGCACTTGAGTTGAATATTATGATGTTTATATTATGGTTTATATTTAGATGTCCCTATGAAACCTCATGCAGTCACAAATGGGGAGTTTTGCAGGTGGTTTTACTAGGGAGTTTAAATGTGGATGAAGGGTGTGGTACTAGGATTAAAGGTGTGGTGCTTGGGTGTGGTTCCCCTGGGTGTGAGTGGCACCATTTAATAAGCTTGTATTTTTGGCAGAATATGAAAGGAAGAGAAAGAAGACAGCCTGCTACTGATTCTGCTGCTTGCTGTTTCTGCTGTTTGCTTCTTTCTGCATTCTGCCTGCCTTGCCACACCAAGGACTGTTGCCTCTCTGCAGTGACCCTCTCCCATGGCATCCTGCCTTGGAGCAAGCCCACTATATATTAAAACCTCTACAATGTGTAAGCTGAATTAAACTTTTCCTCCTTTTACTTTGGGTATTGGACTTTTTGTTGAGCAACAAGAAAAATTAACTAAAACAATATTATTTCTTGTGCAACCAGGTTTTTGTTCAGAAAGTCTGTCTATTCATATGCCTTTAAGTGTTTCACCTTTTTTGTCTTATAGTCATTTAAGGATATTTGTTCTAATGTTTAAATATTTGATCCATGATTTTGGTTTCATGCATGGTGAGATATGAAGTTCTAGGTTTAATATTCAGCATGTAGAAAGCCAGTTTTCCTAGCACTACTTGTTTAAAAGGCTGTTTTTCCTACAGGGAAAGTATTTCATCCCTTTACAAAGATAAAATAGAGGAGTGTGCCTGGGCTTGTTTCTGTATATTCTATTCTGCTGAATTTACCCACAAGTCTGTTTTCCTTCCTTGTGTTTTGTTTTAGTTTTAGTTTTTTTCCTATATCATAATGATTTTAGCACTATTGCTTTGTAGTATAACTTGAAGTTTGGGAAAATGATATCCCAGCTTTATCCCTGTTGCCCAGAATTGCTTTTATTATTATGGATCTCTTCTGATTCCATATATATTTAAGGATTGCTTTCTCTAGTTTTTAAAGTAATGATATTGACATTTTTATTTGGATTGTATTGAATCTACCTAACAGTTTTAGAGGTATGATTATTTTGACAATATTGATCCTTTCTATCCAAGAGCAGGGGTTATCTTTCAATTTTCTGATATCTTCTTTGATCTCCCTTTTCATTGTACTTAGTTCTCATTTTAGTGATGCTTCATATCCTTGCTTGTTAATTTTTATGTATTTCATTTTTGGGGGGCTACTGTGGAAGATATTGTTTCCCTAATTTCCTTCTTGGTGAGTTATTATTGATATATGAAAGTTTTATTTCTTTTTTAGTGTTAACTTTATATCCTGCTATGCTACTGAATTTGGTTATCACTTTTGTGAATATTTTGGGAGTATTCTACATAGAGAATCATTATCTGCAAATAGTCATAAATTTAATTTCTTCCTTAATTATCCATATTCTTTGTATTTATTTCTCTTGTCTAATTGGTCTAGGTAGTATTTAAAGAACTATGTTGAGCAGAAGTGGTGAGAGCATAAATCTTTATTATTTATTTTAGAGGAAAATCTTTCAACTTCTTTCTGATAGGTTTTTGATGGTGTCACAGCAGAGAAACAGGCAGAAGGAAAAAGGGAAAGGGACTTTATTATAAAGGGAAAGGGGC
>NW_004524592.1:13231236-13238965 GCF_000260255.1 Octodon degus | reverse complement strand
CTGCATCTTGTATAGCAATTAACCACTAGGAAGAATGTATGCAATGTGTTAATTATTAAAACTGTTCTACCAATTTGGTTTGAAACTGTGTCATTGCTATTTGTTTCTCAAAAAATTATGAAAAAAAAGAATAATGGTCTTACTGGAAGCTAGGAGCATCTTTATGCAATTCAGTAAAAATGAGTGAAAAAATTAGGAAGAAATAGAAGACAAAATAGAGGGAGAAAAATATAGAAAGAAAAAATGAGAGAAATGATTATGGGATACATTGATTAAAATGGGAAGAAGAAGAAATAGAGAAAAAATAAGAAAACAAGATAAGAAGTGGAGAGCAAAGGAAGATTTCCAAAGCCTCAGGAAACTGGTGAAGGAATGAAAGATTGAAGGAAAACTAAAAGTAATGCATACACACACACACACACAAAAAAAAAAACAAAATAAAATAAAAACAAAAACAAAAAAAAAACAAAATAAACCATCAAGAATGAATCAAAAAAGGGGGAGGAGAAAAGATGTTTACCTGTGATTTCAAGAGTATGCTTTTCTTTCATGGTCCAGTTTTGAGACAGTGCCAAATTCAAGATGTGTGCTTATTATTGGTAGATGAAAAAGATGCCATGACCAGATACATGCTATGTCAAAGATGAGGGCTATGGAATGCTTGTTCTGAGACTCTCAAATCCACTGAGATTCATTTCGATCCTGGCCTCCAGCTGTGGTGGTTGGGCCTTAGATCATTCAGCTTAAACACCCTTGAGTTCTTTTGCCAGCTTGACCATGGCTCCAACTTGTATGTGTCTTGTGTCTGTCTCTCATTCAGTAACTGTAGGGCCATAACACTGAGAGCTCTGCCTGAAATAAAGCCAACCCATGGCTTCTCTGCATCCTGGGTTAAGTTGACCTCGCTGGGCAATGGCATCCAACCACTCTCTCCAGGGAACGGCAGGCATTCGGACTGGAATCACTGACCAGTAGTTGGAACAGACAGCCCCCACTGGGTTTCACCATGAAGGTTTCTCAAGTCCCCTACTTTCCCTGTGTTTTGTAGCTTCACTATCCCTTTCTTACTAGCCACAAGTCAGGAGTTGGAGAGTAAGTGTAGATTGCCCCTTTCATTTTTCTCACTCGTACCTTAGACTTCAATGTCTCTCTAGCCTCCAGTCTTCCCATGAGGCCTTTCTTTGGCCTTCATTCTGAATCATAGAAAGGTTGATTTCTTGTTGCTTACCACTCTGCCATTTTCCTGGAAGTATAACTCTGCTGATATTTTGACTGAGATGTAAAATTGATATAAAAATCTATTTAGGGAATATATTTTACTTGATTTTTGATATATTTTTACTCCTACTTAAATCATATTTAATTTTTCTCAGCAATTTTTGTAGTTTTCAATATGCAAATTTTAACCCAACTTGTCGAAATTATATTTCCATATTTCATGTAGTTTGATTTTTAATGATGTTTATGAAATTATTTTTCAGTTATTTGATAATTGTACATTGAAATATAACTGATGTTTACAGTTGGCCTCATATACACTGTAAATAAATACATTTACATTATGCACATTTTATTTATTTATTTATTTATTTATTTATTTATTGGCAGAATGAGGGATTGCACTCAAACCCTTGTGTTTGCCAGGGAAGCGCTTATTCTACTAAGCCATCTCCCTGGCCCTTATTTATTTTTCATATAAAGCAAAAACAATATATAAAAGTACAGTATATCAAAGTAAATGACATGCATTTGACCTTGATAAATTGTTATTTCTAGTTTCTTTTCTCCAGCTTGCTATGTACTTTATGATTTTCTACATCCATGATTTATAAATGAAGAAGTTGTTTTGGCATCCTTTTCAAATCTGTGGGTTAATTTTTTTTTCTTGTCTTGTTATACCAGCTATGTCTTCTACCATAGTCTTAAACATAAATGGTGAGTTTGAACCATCTTTCTGATAAAAAGGAAAGCCATTTTTTCTTTTCATCATTAAGAATGATACTTACTGTTTTTTAGCAGATACCTTTTTGTCAGACTGAAAATATGCTCTTCTATTTCCAGTTTTCTGTGACTATCAAGAAGTGGTGCTGCATTTTGTCACCAGGTCTTCTGCTTCCATTAAGAGACTCACCTAACCCTACCTTATATACTCTGTTGCTGTAAGATTATATTAATTTTTTTTCAAGTGTTAAAGCAAGCTTGCTCCTGAGTATCCTATTTGGCTCTGCTATAATTTATGTTGTATATATTGCTTTTGCTCTGAATCAAGAATATATCAAATGCTCATATTACAAACCTGAGAACAACCACACATGCATACATGTGCACACATACACCAGAGTCTTAAGGAATAAGACAATAGTAGAAATGAAGCTCCTTATTAGAACCATACCTCTATATCTTTCTCTTCTCCAGTAGTTTGTCTTGCAAGGCAAATATCAGTGGCCTCAGCAGGCCCAAGCTAATCATTGCCTTTCTAACTGAACATGACTTCCATGCCGAAGTCTGGAAACATAGTCTGGAAAATGCATTTAGGTAAGTTCTAGAGCTCACATGTATCCTTGCCTTTTTTCATGGATTACAGTCCAGTTCTGCTTCTTTTCTGGTGTCTTTTGTAAAGTATACCATTTTCTTATTATCTATAGTGGAGGCCAAAGCTGATACCAGTAATTGCAATATTGTCAAAAATGAAAACCACAAGTTAGTTATTGTTAACAGCATGGGCTTTCTCTAAGTGCTGATGCACAAGTGGGTAATATTTAAATGTAAGAAAACTGTATTACTCTTGTCTGGATTCTTCAACCTCAATAATTCAGAACTCTTATAACAAAGACAATTTTAAAACAGCACACTATTAACATCTTTGCCACAGTTTTGAAGCCTCCCTCTAAATATAGTATGAGAGAAATGATGGCTTAGGGAGAAAAGTGAAAGCCTAGATTGGACAGCTGTCCTTTAAAAATTAGTGAAAAGAAGCATCCAATTGAGAAAGAAGACATGAGTTAGCCAATTAAACACATATATGCTAATTAAAGAGAAATGGTGACCAAAATGGGCCTTTTTTGAAAGATAAAAGTAAGAACAAAAATTAACTACTTTGAAGTAAGACACTAAGGGGAAGAAATGACGATCATTAGTCTGGGGCCATTTAGGTACCGGCAGAGGGTTACCAACGCAGACCCCTGGAAAACTTCTCTGGTTTAAGATTCCATGATTAAAAACAAAACTTTAAAAAGCTATTACATTAGTAGAACTCATTTATAAACCATCAACTAAAGTATTGCCTTATGGACATCTTGTTTCTAGTTTTCAAGAAAAAGAAAAAAAAAGTTTTTCAAGAAAAAATCCTTCTTCCTTTTATAGTGCATGTATGTATTTGGGTATTACTAATCAAAGGCGACAAATATAGATTGAACTGCAGATACATTTTGTATGATAGAACATCACATCACTATTAGAAACACCACTTTACTTGCTTTCCTATATTCCATCTCATTAATTCTTCTCTACTTGTTTGTTTTTAAAGAAAAGCAAGAAGGGAATTTTCTTCACAATTCTCCATTCCTTTAATTCTTACTTTTTCTCATTTTTAAACTGTACCCATAGCTATCAGAAAATGGCTAAGTAGTGCAATCTCTATCTTTAGGAAAAAAAAACAGTTAAAGTTACTTTACATTCTTGAGCTTATTTTTCCATTTTTTAAAAACTGGGTTGGAATAAAAAATAGATTTAATATTTAATGCCAAATCTTAATCAGTGGTGGTGGCTGATTTGATTTCTGTATTGAGAAAAAGGGAATGCTTTCTGATCAGTTAGAATAATTATCAATTGCTCCTGTCCCAGGATAAAGAAGAAAGCAGTACAAAGGTATATTGATATCTCTTGACAAGTTATGCTGCTTGATTCAAGGTACATTATACCAAATTATACCAAATCCTGTTTCTTAGACTAGTGTAGAATAATTCTGTCACTAATGATAACTATATGAATAACAGTATATGAATCAGGGTTAGTTCATAAGAATAGAAATCAGCTCCAGGCACTTCAGGTAGGCAGGAATTTATTGGAAGAATTTTATAAATCTGTTGGAGAAGCTGAAGGAAAGAAGACCTGGGACAGTTATTTCCTAATGTCAGCTTTGCAGTACCTTTCAGCGAGTGAGGAAGTTGCAAAAATACAAAGAAGTGCTCCTGAGGGTGATAGCAGCCTTCCCCCTGCCCCCCCCCCCCCCCCCCAGGCTTGAAGACTGAGATCCAGAGAAGTGCAGCCATTCCTTCTGAGTCACCCACTGGCCAGGCACAGGGCTAAGGCCTGACTGTCAGTGCCACAATCTTTCCACAGCATAGCCTTATTTCTTCACATTAAACTCAGTCTTTTACTCTATTAAATACACAACCTTGTCTTACTATTTTCCTGTGTTGTCTTCTCTTATTTTGAAGTGTTAGTTTTGTTTTTTACAAAAGAAGGAAAAGGAAAAGGAAAGAAATGGTTCATCTGCCTCTACTGGTCAAAATTTTATAGGAACTCTTACTTCTGAATATCTGCCCTGTACCGAATCAAATGTATTAATATGATTCTACTTTAGGGGCAAAAAATGTAAATTTGCTTTGAAAGTAATTTGGCTACAGATAACTAGCTTAATTTGAAGTTGGCTATGATTTCTTGGCAATCACTTTACATAGTTGGAAATTCTTGCAAAGTGAGAAAAATGTAGCTCCAAATTGTTTTAAGTGTAATGAAATATTTAGGAGTAGTATACATGACGACTAATGAAGTTGGTCCAATGTTACATTTTGTGGATGTTTAAACATTTATTGAATTCAATTTTGCAGTTTTCTTTTGGAAACCAATGTTATTTATTTTCAGGTCTGAAACGCTAACTTTTGGCCTTTCTAGTTTTGGATGGCAAGAATGGGCCAGAGCCCTGCATATGTCTGTGACAGCTCCTGCTGCCTCCCTCTGGACATCACCAAGGGGAAGTTTTGGAAAACATGTGTCTCTGTGCATACTTCTCCCACTGACTGGAATGACACCCATTGCCCCCACTCTGCCATGAATGGGACACACACTCCAGGTTTACTTTCTCTTTGGTGTCTCTTAAATCAACTCACCACCACCTTCCTGCATGGTTGAGCTCTCCCAATCTTATCAAAGATGCTGAATTTTGATTGAGAATATTTTTTGAGGTTTGCTTCCCAAGATGGAGATAATTTAATGCCCTTCTGAATATATTTAGGCATCAGACTCCAAGATTGTGGACCACACTCCTAAAATACAGTGTATTGATATAAATTCATTAAATAGTATTCAAGTACCTTCTAAATGCAATATAGTATAGGGGATGTCCAATAAAAGTTTAATACTATCCTTATCTTTCAGATACTTCCAATTTTTGTTTGTAAGTTTTAGCACAGAAGATAATGATAAATTTCAATCCTTAGCCACTAGACCAGTTATATTCATAATTTTAAGTGTAAATATTTCTGATTTATTTTCATATGGTTACTTTGTATAAAATTCACTAAGAAGTGTATAAATAAAACAATGTGATACAATCATTAATGCTTTCTTGTAGAACATTTTAGACTATTAAAATATATTCAGGTACATAAATTTTTGTGATCCATACAGAAATCTGACAAAAATAAAGCTGGCAATATCACCCCATTTCACAGATGAAGAAATAGAGGCTTCCAGAGTCTCAGGAGAAGCAGGATCAGGTCTTAGGTTAACATCCAAGCCTATCATGACACTCCGATCCCAGAATGCTCAATTGAAGTCAGACTGGTGACAAATTAACATTGTGGATAATTCAGCCATGAATGTAAATGAGTTATAAGATAAATGACATTTAGTGACATTAATTAACTGATTAAATTAAACCTGATATTTTAATCAGACTTTGTTTGTGCAAAGTGCTACATAAAATGAAATGTAGTTTAACCTAGTTACTTTAAAAAATTCCAGTTACCATAACAACTTCTTGTGATTTCAATTAAAGGTGGTCTTTTCTTTATATTATTTTTAGAACTTTAGTTTCCATAACAACCAGATGCCATGTATTTGATCAGTTAAATCATACCCAAAGAGTTGAAATATGGTGTTCTCCTAGAAACAATCAAACTACAATAAGTGGAGTGTCAGGAATTAATGCTCAAATGGTGGCGCAGACTCAGTTTTTCAAGGAGCGTACATGTGAAACCAAAGACCAATGAATCTTCCTTTGTATGTTGGGCTTGTGATGTTTCTCAGTTACAGAAATCAAAAAGAGATTATTTATCAACTGGAGGAAAGTGGAGATGTCAGTTCCTAGGGTAATATGAATTGTCAGAGTTACAAAGAGAAATGATGTTAATGATAAACGTATCATCACTGGATTGGGGGGGGTTGCTAGAAACAACACTGCCAGAGCCTTGCCCAAGCTGGGGGGAGGGGAGAGGCATGTGGCTTTACACAACTGATAGCATTTGAAAACAGCACTCCTCTCTGTGTTCAATTTCCCTCTCCACCCTCCGCTTCTTAGAGAATTTTTAAAGGAGTCTGCTTGTGGTCTGACTAACTGGTTTTCTCTCATCAATGAAGAAAGCCACCAAGCACTAGTATTCTGCAATTAGAAACTGGGAGTCAAAGAGTTCAAACATGGGAGAAGGCAGCCAGGAAAGATAAAAGCAAGAGCAGGCGGAAGGGTGAAAGTGCAAGACAGGAGGGCAAAAGAGAAAGAGGGGCCGCATGGGAGATGCACTCTCATGAGTGGCCATCTGGCCCTGCTGAGAAATACACAGGCATAATAAGTTAAAAATGCACGTGGCTATCCATGTCCCATCATGTGGAAATATTCCTGACACATTGGGCGTAAATGCGTGGTGCAATAACATCAGGAAAATTCCCTTGCTTTCAGAATCCACATCCTCACCTGTTTGAGATAAATGTGCCCTTCGGAGCAGGTGTCTTGCTTTATTTGAGAGGCAGCCATCCACGCTGGAGGTGGTCGGTCAGGAGGAGAGACACATCTGGTTGCCCTGAAGGGAGGGCCAAGTTGTCTATTAAGTGACAAATAAAGATGGCCTCTCCCCCGTTACTCTCTGCCCATAAAATGTGGAGGAAGAAGTCGGTTTTTCACCCACTCGAGCCAGTCACAGGAGCAATAGACTGATGGTAGGAGTGTCACTGTGGATTCCAGGTTTAATTATAGTCCTCTTGCTTAATGAGGTTTCCCAAGGAGGAGGAGGTGGGGGATTGGTGTGTGCTTATGTGGCTAAGGGTTATTTAATTAAAAAACAATAAAGCTGCCAGCTGCTGCTGGTTAACAATCTGGAGCCCACCCCTTCCTCCTCAAAGACTTGAGCACAACACTGAGATGAAATCTGTCTGGCCTGCCATGTACTGAGGCCCTGTTAGCACCCCCAGATCGAGTCAGCTCCTTCCCTTCCCAAGCTGCTTTGGCTGCTGAAACATTTTGATCAGGTAGACGTAAAGATTCCCTTATGGCCAAATTATGAAAGGTAAACAAATATCAGATCTGCTCTCTTTCCTAGGTACTTATTTTGAGACAAAAAAGAAAAAAATAATCAACAACAGAACAAACCATGTGTTCTCCAGCTCCTTTCTGCTCTGCGTATCCTCACTGCATGGAAAGCAGGGAAGGTTTCTTCACCCTAAATTCTTCAGAGAAAAGAGGATGGTTTCCAGTCTTCAATTTTCCTGACTTTAGATAATCACCCAGGGAAAT
>NW_004524592.1:13229473-13231136 GCF_000260255.1 Octodon degus | reverse complement strand
GGGGTGGGGTCTGAGGGGGATGTTTAGATAGACCTGAGGAGCTGATTGGGGCCCTCCTTGAGGTGGCTGGAAAGGTGAAAGGAAATTGCACCCTGGGCTGAGTTGGAGAACAAGGGGGGAGGTGGTCTCTGGGAAGCTGTTGTTTTAAGATCTTCAGTCATATTAGATGACCACCATAATAATTCAGCAATTCATACTAGGATCATAACACATCATTCTCATATTTTGGTTGTTATAAAAGGGGTGATATGTCTCTTAGACTGCTTCCTGATGAACTGGAATATTGCCTTGGGGGTGAAGGGAGTTGACAGGATGACAGTTCAAGCCCATGTGGAAGTCAGTGCCAGGTGTCTCAGCAAGGACTAGAAATTTATCGTTAGTGATGGCTCATATCAGAGACTGAAGAAACCTTGAAAAAAGTTTAAAAAGACAGCATGTTATGAAAACATGTCATCATGATTAAAGGACACAGGAGGAGAAGCAAGGGGGGGAGTCTATGATCAGAATGTGTCACTCTCCTCTTAGTATAACACTTGGTGTTGATTTGTCATAGATGAATTACTACATATTACCAATCAATCACTTTTCTCTGTGGCCCCATAATCTCCTGGATCAGAAAATTTGCAATACAACTGAGTTACATGATATTACAGTACAGGTTCTCCTATGTCCTGAGTCCTCACAGACCTTGAAAGGCTAGGGTCAAAACGTTGGCTGTCTTTGCAGCCCTTCTTTTTCTCTAATTTTTGATCTGCAAACTTAAGTTTTTAACCCTCCAGAAGAAAAGCTTATTATTATTACCCTATAACATAGGCAGTTGAGCTTAACTTCACTATCTGTCTGAATATCAAACATCTTAGACATAACATGAAACAGGTATTTTCCATCAGGTATTGATATGTTAAACTTTAGGTCCCTATAGAATATGAAAAAAATTAAAAAATAAAAAACAATTTTGAAAAGACTAATAAACCATTACATATTTTTATACAGAAATTTAGAAATCTAACCATATACAGCATTGTAGCAGGACAGTCCTATATATTCAAAATAGGATAGATATACAGCTACTTTCTCTTAATTCAATGAATAGAAAGATTTGTTCTAATAGTGTTTGTGGACAGGATATCATGTTTGCACCTTGTACTATGAATAACCACAAAGAAGACAACAACATGCAATGTATTAATTATTGAAACTGTCCTACTAATCAGTTTTGAAACTGTCTCATTGCTACTTATTTCTCAATAAAATTATTTTTTACAAAAAAGAAATGGTTAAAAAAAACCAAAAAAGAAGAAAATGAAATAACTTGGAATTAATCTAACTAAAGAAGTCAAAGATCTTTTCAAGGAAAAATACAGTACTCTTAAAAAAACAGATTGTAGAGGATTTCAGAAAATGGAAAGATATTCCATGCTCCTGGATAGGAAGAAATAACATTGTGAAGATGGCTATACTCCCAAAATTGCTGTACAGATTTAAGGCAATCCCTGTAAGACTACCACTAACTTACCTCACAGAGACAGAGAAATCATTCCTAAAATTTATCTGGAACCAGAAAAGACCTAGAATAGCAAAGGCAATATTGGGCAATAAAGACAAGGCAGGAGGCATTAAAATTCCTGACTTGAAATTATACTACAAGGCTACTGTGATAAAA
>NW_004524592.1:13206049-13218800 GCF_000260255.1 Octodon degus | reverse complement strand
TTTTTTAGTAAGGCTCTATAGGGTCTCACTATGTAGAACAGACTCATAGTGATTCTCCTGTGCTCAGCCTCCCAAGAGCTGAGATTACAGGCCAGCGCCACCATGCCTAATCTCAATAACTGTCTCAGTGTGCCCCAGGGGCAGGGCTGGCACAGCAAGCTGGGGATCAAATCCCAGCCTCTGTGTCTGCCTAAGCAGACAAATAGCTCACAGTTAATCTGCTGAGCTATTTGGCCAGCCCAAGAAATTCCTTTCTGTTCACAGAAAAGACCAGACCAGGGAAAGGAGGGAGAGGCTGACCCAGAAAGGCTCTTCCACAATGGTTATTTGGCCTCTGACACATTTCACTGCTGCTGACAAAGAGCCAAAGCCTTCTGTGAGTTCCCTGTCTTCTGACACCTCTAACTCAGCTAGTGAGAAAGCGGTATAACAAAACTACTAGTGTGTCTCCAAGGAGAAAAAGCTCCCTAGGAATTAGCCGTGCTGTCCAGTAACGTTTCTGCTCCCACCAGAAGTTGAAGGACTCTGTGGCAACTCACTGATGCAGTATCATGGGCCTTGAACCTGGGCTCCCTTACTTATGGATCAAGTTCATGTTCAGGCTTTAAGGTTTCCCTCTGTCCTAGGTGACAACCATCCCCTTTAGTGTGGTACTATCTCTGGCATAGCTTTGAAAATCACATTCAGACAAAGCAGGGCTCCAGTCACCCCGCATCAGGCTCATACCATTAGCCATAAATTAGACATGAGAGATGGGAACTAGCTGTCCATCTTGGGATGTTCAAGGCTCAAGTGTGAATTCTCTGCACTGTAATTAGCACTCTATTCTCAATCTTATCTTCTCTAGCCCTGATGAACTGGCTTGGGATTCAGTAACTGTTCAGCTGCCAATCACTGTTTTTCCTGGTAAATAGTCTTCTAGACTGAGAGTCCTGTTCTGCAAATCAAGATTCTCCCTGGATTTGTGTGTGCCCCTTTAAGTCCACCAAGTGGGCTGACCTGGGATTAAATCATCTTTAGTTACATTTTATTTGCATTTCTAATGTGCAATTTGCATGACAATTGCTTATGCTTCAGTCAGATTGACTCTGAATTAATCCATGTTTATGAAAGACAGAGAGAGAGAGAGAGAGAGAGAGAGAGAGAGAGAGAGAGAGAGAGATTTTAAAAGCAGAACACTGTGGGCTCCTGCTCAGAGGAACTGACTCCAAATTCTGGCCTTCCCATTTGCAGCCTCAGCAACCTTTGATCAATTAGTTTTGCTTTGTGAGGAATAGAGATGGCATTATATGTTCTACTGTGTCATCCCAAAATTATACTGTATGTTGAAGTCCTCACATCTAGTTCTCAGAACGTGGGCTTACTTGGAAATCAGGTAAGTGAAGACCTGTTTTAGCTGGTTTGAGTCCATACTCATCTAATTCAAGTCCATCACATTGGAGTAGGGGGGAGCTCCTTTATCTACAAAGACCAGTGACCCTATGGAAAAGGGAAATCTGAAGACAGACACAGGTGCAAGAAGGCCATGAGAAGCCTGGGTTATAGGGACACAGTCAAAAGCCTATGAGAAGGCAGTGCCACAAACCAGTGGGAGGGAAACCTGAGAGGAGAAAACTTTCCTTACACTGCAAAGGAAATATGGCCCTGCCAAACCTTGGTCTTGAAATTGCAGCCTCCAGACAGAGATTTCTGTATAGAAATATGTTTCTGTTGTTTAAGATACAGTTTGTGGTAATCTATTATGGCATCCCTAGCCAGCTAATAAATGATAACACTGGTGTGAGAGGGTTCACTGAGGATTAAACATACAAGGGTGTTTTTTTTTTTATGTTAAAGTACTTAGCACATAGAAGTTACTGCTGGAGAAGGAGCCTTTGAGGGAGGCATAAGTGGGTAGGTTGTATGCTTGTATTCTTGGAGTTACAGAACAATGGTTTAAATTCCATTTCCTGCCTAACATGCATGACAACTGCAAATCACGTCAGCCTCCAGGCTCTTTGATCCTTGTTGCCCATCTAGAAAAATGAACGCACTGGTATAAACTTTGTAAGATGCTTTGATGCCTGAGGAAGAGAAGATGTGAAAGTGCATGAGCCAGCTGTGCAACACAAGCCATACTGACAGAGAAAGCACAAAAAACGTGCCCTTATTCTCTCAGCACCCCTATCTTGCCCTTTCAGTGCAGCTCCGAGATCATGAGCTAAGAGCTGAGGGACAGATGAGCTTGAGACCCTGTCAGCCCCTGCTTTGGGGAAAGATGAGGCCACTGGAGAGACTTCTTTCCTCCCTTCTCACTCCCATTTGTGAATAACTTTCTTATTTATTTTCCTGAGGATCAAAAGAGATATAACTCTGATAGTTAATGATTTATGCCCACTTTCCTTTCTCTTTTGGAAGGAACAATTTGATAGCTATAATTATTCCTGAAGACTCAACTATTTTCACAGAAATTAAATATGTCCCTACTAGTACTGCAATAGATCGACATGTTTGCAACATTATCAAAACCACTTTTTTCCCCCTGCTATGTTGAAGAAATGAACAGTTGATTGCCAAACTGCAGAACTCAGGTTTGTTTAATATTTACTGTGAGTGGGCCCATTTACTCTTAACAAAGCATAGATCTGGGCTGCTAATATCTAACAAAACCTATGATTGCAATTCACATACAATCCTCCTGCAGGACTAAGCCTCCACATATTGAAATATTTGTTCTAAAATGAATGTCCAAGGCCTTAAATTGTGAATGCCTCTTTACCCAATGACTCTATTTATAGAAATGTATCTTAAGGAATTATTAACATAGTAATGCAATGATGATTTGTATAACAAGTATATTCAGTGGAGCTTACAGTTTTTTATAAACAAAATCCTAAATTCTAATAGTAGAGAATTGACTACATGAAATACAATTCATCTTATCCATTATATAAGACTGGTGAGACTTTTCAGCTACATTGTGAAAAGTGAATGAGTTATGGCATCAGATCCATAAACACAAGCGCTGACCAGATAGTTCAGTGGACTAAAGTGCAGGGATCAGGGTTCAAACCTCAGTGTGCCCTGCCAGCCCCACCCTTGGGGCTCACTGAGAGGATTAATGAAACTTGGTGTGGTGGCATGCACCTGTAATCCCAGCATTTGGGAGGCTGAAAACAGGAGGATCACTACAAGTCTGATCTGTGCAGTGAGACCCTGTAGACCCTGTACTAAATACATTTTTTTTTAAATCCCTAAGTACTTCACCATCAACTGGCATCTCTCCCCACTTCTATTTTGTACTACTTCCTGGATGATGATAGAATCCATGCCATGGAATTTTCTGGAAATGCCAATAACCTAAAGGAAAAATGGAGATTTTGAAGAGACCTATTACCTCTCTTGGCTAATTTTTTTTTCTCTAGCTTATATCTCATCAATCAAGTGACATCTGTCTCATATGTTGCTATTAGTTACCAGAAAATTTTGCTGAGAATTTAACTGGAAATATCAATGCTGGCATTCCAGTCTCTTTTTAAATGTGATAAAAATCCTATCCAAAAAGAATTCATGCTGTACTTGTACACCATGTATCAAGAGGCCTACGATCCATCTACTGATGTGGTATATAATTTCTAGCTACAAGTATGCATTGTGTATTCATAAGTGTAGTTGAACAGAAAGGGCTGGTTGAGCTCCATATACTGGTAGAACAAAGTAAGTCAAAAAATGACAGTTATCAACTTAGATACCTGTCTAGGTTACAAATCCAGGCCATGTGAGGCATAGGAAATAAGTCAAAGAAGCATAAGATACAGGCCATATTCCCTACAGATTTGCAACCATCTTGTGGATTAGAGGGTATGTTACTACTTACCTGTTTGTCTTTCTATCCATCTATCCAGCTTAATCTTCTAATAGCAGTTGTTTGTGATAGGTGCCCTATGTCTTGAGTACAAGCAATATTCTCAAATGCAAACTTGTGTCCCCAGTTCTTACCACTAAATACACTTAAGTAGTTGCTTCTCTCTGGTCTAGGAGTTTAAAATGGAGATAAATTAAAACAACCCTTGTTCAAAATTGAAGATTGCTCCAGATCAAGATTTTTCAGTCTAATGTTTTGGATCTTATGATTCTCTGGTGACAGGGTGTCTTGTACATTGTAACATGTTTAATAGCATCCTTGTCTTCTATGTACTAGATGTCAATAGTTTCTTCCTACTTGTGGCAACCAAGTAGTGTGTCAAGGCAGGACTAAACATCCTCTGGAAAGCAAAATCACCCCATGTGGGAATCATTACACCAAATGAATCATATAGTAGGCCACTGTGCTTTGTCAACTTAGTTGAACTGAAGCTAGTTCCCTCCACAATTCTTCTCACCTTGGTGGCACCAAAATAGTTTCACCAGATCTACTCCCTTAGGTGCTGAGCTTTTCTTCCCAAGTGTTGATCTAGCTTTCCAAGCATGGCTTCAGAGCACATGCTAGACACAGAGGTTGCAGCTTGTATGGGCTATGTTGTCAGCTCCCACAGTTGTGTTGCTTGTGGTGGTTTTGCTTCTTGGATTGGACCCTTAAAGATATTATAAGTGAGGACTTCATGTCGAAGTGATATTTTAGAAAAGAACCAGAAGAGATTTTGTTTGTTTGATTTTTTTTTTTTTTTGAGACAGTGTCTCACTTTGTAGTACAGGTTGGTCTTGAATTCATTATGTAGCCTAAAATGGCCTCAAACTCATGACAGTCCTCCTGCCTCTGCCTTCCAAGAACTCAGGTTATATGCATTTGAACCATGGCCTGAAGATACTGGGGGATTTCTCAACATTTATTTAATGCCAGATAATTACTCTATGCAAAGCCTGGCCATTATTTCTCTTTTGCCAGGGATTGGTTCAGAGCTGGTCACATCTAAGTCAGTTTAAGCCAATGAAATTCAAGAAAAGGGTCACTTGCAGATTCTGGAAGAAAAAAATGAGACTGCTTCAATTCAATTGAAATAAACACAGAAGTTTGCTTTACCTGTTGCTGCTAGCATCCATCATGTGACTATCATGCAGAAAACCTGCTTTTGGATAAAGAGAAAGTCAAAAAGTATCTAGACCTGAAAATATCTTTGGGTTATGCAATCAATAAACCCTAGAGCCTTCCCTGCTACTGAGTTTCCTTTTGCATTTGATAATAAATTTCCCAATGGTTTCAATCAGTCTGGCTGGAATTATTTTCTTAAATTAGCTTTGCTTTAAACTTCAAATGCAAATTATTCTTACTTCTGAAAGATGATTTGACTTATTGCTCACCTTGAGATGAATCTGTGTCTTCTTCAAATGTATTGCAGTCTTCTAGGCACCACAGACCTGGGGATCTGGATGATTCTATTTTGCTGCTACTATCAATTTTGCCTGAGTCCTTGGTAGGAGGAGGAATCAATCCTTGGTGTAAACTGTCATCATCAAACTTCTTGTAGCACTTCTGAATTAAGAGCATAGGACAAACAAAACTCAGCAAAGCAATATCAGGAAATGTGGGTATACATGGTCTTGTTCCCTCAGTTCAAGGACTCCTGGAAGGTTTGGCCCTTCTGCAGCTGCTATCAACACTAAATGCTGGCCACCCATACCAGCTGGAAACAAACATCCAGTGATAGGGCAGCTGGGCAAAACACTTCCTGGACCCTCTGGAATCCTCTTTTCTGGAGCTGAGTTCTTAGGTATCATTAACCCCTTGGATTCCATATGTGGATACCTACTCTTTCGACACTGAGTCCACAGGGATAAAGTAGCACAGTCATGCAATCCTGCTGCCAAAAAAAGGTGTCCAAATTGCCAGTGTGGTGCAGAAAGTCCTGGCTGGATGCTACCACCTCTGCACCAGGACCCAACTGTTCAGTGCAAAGCCCTTCCCTAAGTAATGGCCTGGCCAAGAAGGTGGGATCAAGATAAATTAAGTTCTAAATCCTTTCACTTTTACCAGAAAATGGACACATTATGCATCTTCTTAGAGACTTACTGTCTCACCAATCAAATGAGAATATCAATACTTATCCTCATGCCCTCATGATAGAAACCCAGTAAGTGCTTTCTTTGTCTTCTCTTTTCCCACCCCAGTTTCAGCTGGCCTCTCTGGCCCAGCATCTCCTCCTCCTGTGTACTTGCTGGACTCTGCAGCTCAGCTGGATGGCTAGTCCTGCCCATAGCTGCCCATACTCTGACAGCTAAATGTACTCCTAGTAGGAAAAGCCTACTATCTGTGTTCAAAGCAAGCCAGGAACATTCCTAGACTTCTAAGTAGAGGAGACACACAGCCCCCAGGGTCAGAATGTCTCTCTTCTCAGGGGAGAAATGAAGTTGTCAGGAGAACCTGCTTCAGCGCACCACTGGTGCCTTCGCCACATTCATATCATTCCTAACTGGGCCACTGAAGCCTAATGTTTCAAACCAATGATCTTGAAGTTCACTCACAGACTAATGGCTTTAGAGAAGCATAATATGCACATGGCTGTGATCCAGCAACCCTGAGCTTAATCCTGCTCTAGTGTTGATTAACTGTGTGACTTCAGATAAGCCATTTCAGCTCAGTTTCCTCCAGCACCTAATTGGGGGATTATCTCATATGGTCTCAGATCCTGTATCATTTGGGGGCAGAGGTGGGATGAGTGCATTATGAAAAATGCCCTTCTCTAGCCTGTTTCAAGGATTCTGCATCTTTAGACCAGATAATCCCATGAAAGTCTTAGTTTCCTCAAGAGTCAAACAAAGTGTGCTAACCTCCAGCACTGAGGTGTAGCCTCATACTTGGTTAATTGAATATCATTACGTGCTTTGAAACTGTCTCTGCATTTCAAATAGCCTGTTTCTTATTAGGAACAAATGTATATAATCATTCAAAAATGTGCGATAAGAAAGTAGCTGTGTTAAGAATATTTCTGCAGAGAAGCCAATTGTTTGGGAATTGTGGTGTGTCCTGCTACTTGTGAAAAGAAGGGGGAGGGAGGGAGGGAAGGAGGGAAAGAGAGAGAGAGAAAGAGAGAGAGAAATATATTGACAGATGAGAATAATAAATGTTTTGTTGCACGTAACATGGGGAGGTGTTACACACACCAAATTATGACATAATTGTTGAAACAATGGTTGTAGCTTTTGCCTTTGTAAAGTGACCACAATACCTACTCTCATAAACCAAGCAACATGTTCAAGTCACTTCATACAATGAGGATGGCCTAATCCCATGCTGTGTGAACTCTGTCAGATGTAGCCATATCACAGCAACAGGATCCAGCCAGGAATAATCACATCCTTAGGAAAAAAAAAATCCCCTGTGTAACACACCAATTTCTCTCTGAAACAAAGCAAGCATGTGAATCTGCCAGTGGACAGGAAAATTCCTTGGCAAATTGCCAAGGAAGAGCACAGGGTAAACAGTCCATATGTCCACCCCCCCATTTCTGTGGCATAGTAACACTGGAGAGAAAGTCTGACCTTGGTGAACCAGGAAGATGTGGCTGGGCTATATTCTTCCTTTCATTTCAACATTTGATTGTACAATAAATATTTCCTCAGGATCTGCTGAATGCCAGGCTCAGAGTATGTACTAGAAATACATATCTCACCAAGGGAGGTAAACATTGAACAAAAAAAGAAAAGGAATAATTACTTTCCTGAAATTGTAATGCCTTTTTAAAGAAGGATCTGACTTTTCTGAGTGTAGACTACAGACAATATTCTCTTTGAGGGGAGGCTAAAATCTTCAAGCTTGCAATCACTATAAGCCTACTTTGAATAGCAAGAGACTTGGGAGTTGGTACCCAGGGAATGAGAAGTTCCATTGAGGATTTTTTAAAAAATTGTTTCTTAACATTTTATTTTATAACCTGTTCCTGTCATTGAATATTCAAAATTTGTCAGGGAACATGTCAGAACTCTCTTCTCAATTTGGCAAGTGCAAAGCACTAAAAGTAACTGTAGATATGGGGAATATCCTTTCTATTTAAAAAATCTACTTTTGTATAATAGAGAATGCATGTCTCTAGCTGAATAGGTTTGTGCAGCAGCCAAGAACATGGCTGTAATCGGACTGCCTGGGTTCCGCATCTGCCTCCACCACTGTAGATCGAGAAGGTAACTTTCTTAAGCTTCTGAGCCATGTTGCCTCATTGCTAAGAGAATAAGCCTATTAATTCTTCTGTAGGCTTGTTGTGAGGATGAAGTAATTCAGGATACTTTAACCATTTCAAGTAGCAGTCATGTTAAATATTGTGTTAAGGTTCCTAATATTACTATTAGTTGAACCCAAATTAGGGCTCTCCACTTCAGCTAATTATGTCTTTCCTAAATATTTCTTTTTTAATCTGGAAATCATTAAAATTTAGCTTGTTCCTTGATCTCGATCCTAGATCTCTCTTCTTCCAGATGTGAAAATTTCTTGGCCTTTATGCAATCCTTAATTGTTTTCACTTGATCATTTATAAAACACAGCCAAACATATAATCCATCCTCGAATGATCATGTTCTCATTTCTCAGGTTTTGACTGGAATGGTTTTGCTAACTTCATCATCTTTTCCTGGGTCAGAAGCCACAAGGCAAAGGCACACAAGATAGTTCCCTGAGTGCAGTTTCATTGTTGAGCTAAAATTAAGTAGAAGACTGTTCCACCAAATTCCCTAAACTTCCCCCCACTCCTAACCACATGGTCCTCACCCTACTCAGTGGTCACATGGACCTTATCCCCTTCCCAGGTCGCCTTCACAGAATGAAAAAAATTAAAAACCTTGGAAAGGTCAAATAGCAGAGTACATATCCTTTGTCCCTGAGGACTGAAGCCAGGTGTAGTAAGCCCTGTCTCCCCGACAACTGAAAGCAAAAGTCTTAGGAAGTCAGGCAGATGATCAGCTGGTTGGCCTTTAGCTTATAGTCCTGGGAGAGTCAAGGGCATCTTTGACATTTTGAAGGTTGTTAGATGAACCATTTGACTTTCTTGAGTCAAGGGCAGAGTCAGTTTTGCTGAGCTGTAATCATCTGTGTATTCACAAGCTCTTCCACCCAAACGGACTGTGAATGAAAACAACTCTGGACATGTGCAAGCATTCTGGTTAATTGCAAATGCAGTAAACACTGTTCATTGTTGAAGAAACAGTTCACTGTTTTTTCACTGGGAGTATAGAACAGGAAAGACAGGAACACTGTGGAGCAGGTTGCAGGAAAATCATTCAAAGCCTTTTAGAAGGACAGATGAAAACAATTTTGGCTTTGTTTTGTAAGTCTCCACTATATTCCTGTGTTTGTCCTTTCCTTTCTCTTTCTCTATTTCTTTTCTGCTTATCCTTCTTAACTTTTTGCAGTAGAATTTTCCCAAAGAGAGTCTGAGTGAGGCAGCAAATTAATTATTTTTTCAACACTATTTCTAGAGCTGAACTCTGACCTCCTGGTAGCTCTACAAAATATCTTGTTACATTTTTCATTCACCCGAAAATGATTCTAGAAAAGACGATTAAATAAAAACCAGGGGAAACCGTGCTGTCTCGAGAGAGACATAGCCTAGCAAAATCATTCAGACCCAATTTTGGAGCACTCGGCATTGCTTCCTTTCTGGTACAGAAGCCCTAGGGAAACCTGCCACATGTTGCAACTCAGCAGAAAGCCTCATTTGGATAAAGGCAGCTAGGGAAGGCTGCTTCATACCCACACACTTGCTGCATGTTGAAATCCACCCTGCTCTCCTGACTTTTCCTCTTGATTTGCCAAAACAAAGGCAAGGCACTGCTCAACAGGTGCCACTCACCTGTGGCTGGGCCGGCTCCTGGTAATGTTCGCCCATCGCTGCCACTGTTCTGAAGGACACCTGCTGCCTTCATACAACAGTCACAGACTTTCTTCTGGACACGCCGCCTTCCCTCTTATTTTTGACTCCTCCAGAAAAAAAATTTCTTTTCTTTCCGGTGTCTTTCTGGTGCAAAATATTGTTGGACATTATTTTCTGCTTGATGAAATAATTAAAGTGGCATACATGCTACTTGGCAATGTGGAAGGAGAAAAAATTCCTTTATAAGGATAAAACATACAGCTTCAAACCTTCCAACTCACTCAGGCTCTAGGATGCGATCTCTTTTGCAGTTAAATATAGTTCTACCCATATTGGAGAACCTCTGTCAGTGACCACTAATAATGGACAAATAAAGAATTTTCCTTCCAAGGAAATATGACATCATAAAATCTGCGCCCTTTTCTGTGGTGCAACAATACTCATCACACGGATAAAAGATTGGGTCCATGGTTGCTGGGGATTAAATTCCAGTGTAATTGGTCTCTTGTACATTCACTGCATAATGATACCATCGTGTGCCCGATGGGCCCAAATGAACTTGCACACATGTGATATCTGCTGTTACAGGAGACTAAACACACTGGAAAATGTGGAGGCATTCATCCTCCCGAAAACTGCTTTTCATGTCCACTCAGAACAGGATGTTCTGCAATGTTTCTCATTACAGAATTATGAAATGGGAATCTTTTTTTCTTATGAATAATAAATAGACTCATGAAAACTAAAAGAATATGCTAGGATCCTGTTAGGGGGGTTGACACTTTGTTAGCAGAAGTAGAAGGGGCAAAATTACTAAAAAAAAAAAAAAAAAAAAAAAAAAAAAAAAAAAGAATGCTTTGTGAAACTTTGCATATTTTTAATTCACTCACAACAGATAATTAGCTCGTATATTTAAATTGCCCTGCTGAATTTTATTCAGCAAGCTTTAAAGGAGATCACATGCTATTTTATTGTTGTGTTAGTTGAGTAACTGATGCAGTACAGAGTAAACACCTGACACCCTCTGAACTCCAGTCTGTCCTTACCAGGCTGTTGAGGGCTCCACTTCTCGCCAGATGACCTGAACAGTTGTCTCACAATGCTCTCCTTCTCTTTTCCAGAGCTGTTTAACTAGTTTCAAGGAAGAGACAGAGGGAGCCTATGGAATGAGCTTCACCACACTGGAATGTGGGTGTTTTGGAGAGTGTGTGTGGTCAGTGCAATGGGAACACTGCACTGTGAGAAAGCCTTGCCAGCCAGAAATTCTTTCAGGAGACATTGGCTATAGGGGCATGGTAGACAGCATTGTCTCCTGAAGAAGCAACTTTAAGAGCAGTGAATCATTGAATTAAAAATATACTGAAGGAGTTTTGGGGGGATGAAAGGTAAATTTTTCCATCTTGCTTAGGAGGGCTTGGGTTTGCTTTGCAGTCTTGCTTTGGGTTCTAAGGCACAGAGAACTAATTATAGATCATTATTCACAAACATCATGCAACATTTTAATTTTATAGGATTGTCTTGACATTTCACTTTTTTGTCTCTTTTTCTGTATGAATTCGAGGTTCGCTTCTCTCATCACCCTCATCTCCTTTATTTCCAGTGCTTCTGTTCCCCACCCCAGTGCAGATATTGCTGATGTCTCTCTTCTGTTTCTGGTCTGTCCTTCAGGAATCCAGTGCCCTCCCTTCCCACCCTCCCAGTCATGCACCCCCACTCAAATGAGAGCTGCTAGGCACCTTCTCAGCAGGCAGGGCACATCATGAACTGTCTATATTAAGGGAGGGAGGACAAGATTGTTTACTTTCTCAGAAGGCTAAACATCTCAGCTGGGAGTCCTTGACTGCCTGCTTTAGGACACAGACAGAAAGGACAAAGAGCAGCAGAAAGTGCTCCCACCACCGTGATTTGCATCTGAGTTCAATTCAACTCTGCTTTAAGGAGTCTCATTTGAATACACAGTACATTAGCTCCATTCCTGCTTCCTCTCCAATATTGGAAATACATTCATGGCTCTGTAACCTCTTCCCCACCCAGTCCAGACAGTTGGGGAGAGTGGGGAGGGGCACCCAACAACAGCAGAGAAATTGTATTTCAAATGAATATCTTTTCGTCAAATGCCTATGTATCCCTCAGCTGTGCTCTGTGAGATTTGCATATTTTTCTTCCTAATGGAAATATATATGGGATGAATATTTTGTTTTGTCCGTTTCAAAATGCTGCTTTGCTGCATGTGCTTGAGGGCTTCAAAATTCATGATAGGAAGAAATGATTTGTTAGGCTAAAGAAAATCAGAAGAATTTTAGATGACATGCCTACCATTATCATCTCTGAAGAACTCCGCATAGAAATTGCCTCCAGAATACTTTCCTGCCAAAAATTAATAAGTAGATTTATAATGTAAAGATATGTGAATGTAGTCATGTGAAGGACCGCTGATCTAAACCAAATCAGCCTGTAGAGAGGACTAAATTATGCAGGAGGCCTTTATGACATTAATGTACATTGTCTATTCCCATTCTTTTCCTTTTTCTGTGAATGCATATATATTTTGGGATCTTTGTGCATATTTTCTTAACTCTTTTTCTTTTTCATTCTGGAAAAGCAAGAGTGTAACTATAAAGGAGTGTGTTTAAGAGTATACAAAGCATTATACTGCCTAGTAATATGTGAACCCTGGCACATATTTATCTGATGCTTACATATTTAAAATAAATAATAGTAAGACTGACTTTTTAAAAAATCAACCATGCCGGAATTTATAAACATATACACATTCCAGACTTTTACATGACAGTCCTTAAAAACAGACACACTTGGAGTGCCTGTCATTCTGGTCTTCTGAATACGGGCTGCTTGTCATGACATGCCAGTTGCTGCTGTGCTATCTCTTGGGTAGATGATTGTTCAAAAAGAGGGGGTTGGTATATGAAGGCAAGAGACTGGAAAAGGAATGTTCTGGGACTGTCCTGCTTCAA
>NW_004524592.1:13203992-13205450 GCF_000260255.1 Octodon degus | reverse complement strand
TCAGACCCAAAAGCTACAACTCTTGTTGCATAGGTCTTGCTTTATCTTGGTCTTAACCATCCAGCAGAAAAGTATAAAAAAGAAGTATAAGAAGTAAAGCCATGCTGTTATGTTGAGCTGTGGGAGACTCAGGTCAACAATTTCTGACATTGCCAGTGAAGTGGAAGACCCAATACTATTATGGACTACTAGACTCTTTTAGAATATTTTGCTGAGTTAACACACCTATAGGATTCAAATAATGAATCTAAACAAAAAAAAGGGATACAAATGAATGTCTATTTTGTATCTGTATATTCAAAATGGTTAGGATAGATATAAAGTTACATTCTCTTAATGAATAGAGGGATTTGTTCTAGTGTTGTTTGTAAATAGGATATCATGTCCACATCTTGTACAGCAATTAATCACTAGGAAGAATGTATGCAATGTATTAATTATTGAAACTTTCCTACCAATTTGATTTGAAACTGTCTCATTGCTATTTATTTCTCAATCAAATTATGGGAAAAATTTTTTTAAAAAACAGACACCTTAAGAAGCTAAGATGTTTTTATCATTTAAGCTTTTAGTTTTACACAGAGGTTCTTCTTTTTAATTTTGATTCATTGTAACACCATAATTGATATTGCTACTCAACCTATAACATTTTCTATTGACTATTTGCAATAGAAAAAAAAATCACTTAAAGGTGGCTTGATTTTGACAAAATTTCCATATTATTTGCATGCAAAGTAATAAGTGAATAAGCAGATAAATGAGTTATGTTAAATAAGATTCTTCAAAAAACTAGAATGAGAAGTCCCATTCAGCCCAACTATTTCCCTCCTGTATATTTTTCCAGAAGAACTAAAATTACCATACCACAGCAATTTATGTTAACCCATGTTTATGGCAGCACAATTTGTCATAGCTAAATCTTGGAAACAACCCAAATGCCCACCAACTGAGGAATGAATAAGAAAAGATGTGATATTTTTACACAATGGAGTATTACTCATCTATAAGAAAAAGATAAACTATAGGCTTTTATAGGTAAACGAATGCAACTAGGGACCATACTCGTAAGTGAAATAAATCAGACCCACACATATAAGCATCATATTGTCTCAAGAGTATAAGAACCTGAAAGAGTAAATAAAATCTGAAAAGTACAACAGATACTGTGAAAGGGAAAGAAACTGATCAAAGGGAAGGAACAGCTGGGATGAGGGAAAGGAGAAAAGAAAGAAAAAAAAAGGGCAAGAGAAAAGAAAAAATATATCTATACACATACAGGCTAGCTTGGATAACTATACTGCTGATTTCTGCTAGTTTATGGAAAGAAGAAGTTAATTAATAATTATGTTTCTCTTCTTTTAAATTTTTATAATTGTTTGACCAATTTTGCATCCTTATATCTGCAATCTGAACAACTAATTTGAAAACAATAATACGCATATAACAACCAATGTTGAA
>NW_004524592.1:13202376-13203102 GCF_000260255.1 Octodon degus | reverse complement strand
AAAAGGGTAAAATTACCACAGACCCAGTGGAAAGTCAGAACACTTCAAACCTACTTTCAGATTCTTTGCTCTCACAGGATAGAAGACACAGAAGAAATGGACAGATCCTTACAAAGGTACAAATTACCAAACTGAGTAAAGAAGATAAAGCACTCTCAATAACACAGTAACAGCCAATGAAATACAAAATGTAATAATAAAAAAAAAAAAAACCTACCGACAAAGAAAAGTCCAGGTCCTGATGGATTCACAGTTGAATTTTACAAGAAATTTACAGAAGATATAATACCAATACTCCTCAAACTCTTCAATGAAACTGAAAAGGAAACAATCCTCCCAAAATCATTCCTGGAAGCAAAATATTATACTGATACCACAACCAAGGAAAGACATAAGTAAAAAAGAAAAGTACAGGCCAATCTCACTCATGAACATAGATGCAAAAATCCTCAATAAAATCCTTGCAAATAGAATATGGAAAATCATCAAGAAGATTACATACCATGACCAGGTAGGATTCATCCCAGGGATACAAGGATGATTGAATATACACAAATCTAAAAATGTAACACACTATATCAATACAGCCAAATATAAAAACCACATGATCATCTCCATTGATGCAGAAAAGGCTTTTGACAAAGTCCAGCACTCATTCATGTTCGAAGTCCTACAGAAAATTGCAATACATGGCCTCTACTTCAATCTGGTAAAAGCCATCTATGA
>NW_004524592.1:13198052-13201618 GCF_000260255.1 Octodon degus | reverse complement strand
GAAATAGACCGGAGGATCAATGGAATTGATTAGAAGACACTGAAGCAACTGCAAACACACTCAGCCACCTTATCTTTGAAAAAGGGGCCAAATTTTTTTTTTTTTGCAGAACAGGGGATTGAACTCAGGCCCTTGCACTTGCCAGGGAAGCGCTTATTCCACTGAGCCATCTCCCCAGCCCTGAGCCAAACAATCTTACTAGAAGAAAGATAGCCTCTTTAAGAAATGATGCTAGAAAAACTGACTCTTTACATGCCAAAAACTGAAACTTCACCCAGGTCTATCATCATGCACTAAACTAAAATCAAAATGATTTAAGATCTAAACATTAAAACAGAAACACTAAATCTCTTGGAAGAGGAAGTCGGAGAAACTCTTGAAGACATAGGGGTAGGCAGAGTTCATGAAGAAAAATCAAACTGAATGGGTAGTTTTTGAAAGAATTAACACCTTGGCCCTCCTCCTATTGAGAAGTTTTTGCACATCAAAAGAAATTACAAACAGAGTGAAAAGAAAACCCACAAATTTGGAAAAAAATCTTAACTAATAAGCACTGAGACAAAGATGTTCTATCTAGAATTTATAAAGAACTAAATAGTGGAAATCCTATTCAATCCAGCTACCCCACTACTGGGAGTTTTCCCAAAAGAACTGAAAACATCATATCATAGTAATATATGTACACCTATGTTTATACCAGCACAATTTGTGATAGCCAAATCTTGGAAGCAACCAAAATGCCTATCACCTGAGGAATGGATGGAATAGTTGTGGTGTTTTTATACAATGGAGTATTACTCAGCTATAAAGAATGAGAAACTCAAAGCCTTGCTATATAAGTGGATGCAACTTGAATATATACTCATAAGTGAAATAAACCAGACCCACTTGTATAAATATCATATTGTCTCCCTAGTCTAAGAACTCAAAAAACCAAAATAAATAGCACAACTAAATGGAAAGTGAGAAGTTAAGGATTAAACAATGAAGAGAGGGCAAGGAGAAAAGCTAGGAAACAAGGCAAGGGCAAAACCATACATTTATATACACAAGATGGTTAAGACAATGGTCCTGAGAATCTCCATCAGGTTTTTGAAACTAGCAGTTAATTGGTAGAATTCTCACCCTGACAATATATGCTGCTACCTGTGCACTAAGCAACTGCACTGAGGATAGTAATGTGTAATACTAGGGCCATGCTTGGAATGCCTGTCATTCTGGTCTTCTAAATATATACTGCTTCTAATGTCATGTCAATTACTCCTATACTCTCTCTCAAGGAAATGTTTGTTTTTTAAAAAAGGTAATAAAAGAAAACAAGAGACAAGAAAAAAATATCATAGGACTGTTCTACTACAATGTTGTATATGGTTAGATTTCTAAATTTCTGTGTAAAAATGTGTAATTGTTTATTTATTTATTTTTCTAGTTTTTTCACATTCTATAGGGATTTAAAGTTTAACAGATTAACTATTGTTGGAAAATACCTGTTTCGGGGCTGGAGAGATGGCTTAGTGGAATAAGCTCTTCCCTGGCAAGCACAAGGGCCTGAGTTCAATCCCCAGTTCTGAAAAAAAAAAAAAAGGATAGCAAATATTTTGAGAAAAAGATTTGTACTAATAGTGTTTAGACAAGATATCATGTCTTCATCTTGTACTGTGAATGACTACTATGAAGACAACAATATGCAATGTATTAATTATTGTAACCATCCTACTAATCTATTTTGAAACTGACTCATTGCTATTTCTTTCTCAATAAAATTAATTTTAAAAAATGATCTATGGAGTTTAGTTAAGTTTCTTCTAGAAACTATAAAATAAGTAGAAATTCATACTTATCTGACAATCCCCCATGTCTTTAATCAAAGAATTACAGCAGTAGAGCAAACCTTGGAAGTTACTGAATTCAATCTCTTAAGATTAATGAAATGACAATAGTGGTGAAATTTTACTTAAAATACTTTTTCTTGATGGGAGATGTTTAAGTAAATACATTTTTTTCTTGTTATTTCTTTTTTACTGGGAATATTAGGATGCTGTTAGTGCGTGCATGTGTGTGTGTGTGTGTGGGGAGGGTGTTAAATGGCATTGTGTTTGTATCTGAGGGACATATTTCCAGGGCATCAATCCCACTTCCTTTGGGACCATCTTTCTCTATCTTAAATGTCATCACTGAAGTCATAGTTTGAGCCCCTGTCAATCATCTTACTACTGTGAAATCTATCCTTGGAGAAGCCTAATTGGCCCAGCAGTAATGGCTGATGCAAGTTGGGACAATATAACCTTTTTCTGGGAATTTGGAAATTTTTCAACCTGGTGGTATCTGAACCACCAAGACTCAGAAATTATAAATTTCTAATAGTTTCCGTAAGAACTGAGAAGACAAGAAAGCTTGTCTAGAGAGAAAGAAAAATAAATTAATTTGAACACAGACAAAACTGTCTGAAAGCTGCAGTTTCCAGTTAGCAGAATCCTCTCTGGTATCTGATTGTATCACTGCACTTAAAGTTCCTCGAGCCACCAACACATCCCTAAATGATACACGTTAAATCTTTATTTTTTATTAGGTTAGATTGAGTTGATTTTGTTACTTTCCATCCACCAGATTATAGATCCAGACTCACTCCCAAGAGGAAACTGAACCATTCTGCCCCTTGGAGAATGTGCATTTATAGTTTCATGAGGACTTGGTAGGTTCTTTTAAAAACATAGGAATAAGTAAAGGGTCAGGGCCTGGGTCATGCGGCTAGAGTCACCTGCCAACTGCAGCTCTCCAAAGGAATCCAGAGATCAGCAAGAGCCCCTCTGACATGAAGGAGCTGAGCACCAGCACAAGAGCACTACTTACCTTACACGTCTGCATTATTGCTCTCCTTTGTACCCTTTGTAAGTCTGTGTGTGTTTTCTGTCCAGCTAAACTGTGAACAGCATGAAGGAAAGAATCATTTCTTATTCACCACCAAATATCCAGCAATGAACAATACTGGGTGCTCAATTACTAATCTGTAGCAGATTTTCTGGTAGGTAGCACCACAAAAATGTTCAATTAAATGTGGAAAGAAATGAACTGAAATTGTAAAGTCATTTTCTGAGGAAGCTCTAAAGTATTTGTTATTTAATCATCTCCTACCTTGGTGAAAGTAATTGTTGGAATGTCATATATCTTAAACCAGTTATCTTCTACTTCTCCAAGAGGTCAAGTAGATGTTACAAACAGGAGAGCTATTTAAATCTGTGCTGACTCTTGGGAGGCATTTATGTGGGAGGAGTCCATTCCAGTTTGGGAACTGTAATAGTGAGTGAAAATGCCAATGATTTTTCCCTTAGTTCATCTGACTCTCCTTAATAATACTGGAAGATACAAGTGTGGAGACTCAGGTTTGATCCCCAGTATCGCATCCTGTGACGGCCCCGGAACTCTGGGCGCACTGTGCTGGCTACCGAAACCAGCCTGATGGTGCATGCCTGTAATCCCAGTGCTGGGGAGGCTGAGACAGGAGGATCACTCTAAGTCCAAACTGCATATTGAGATTGTGTAACAAATAAATAAATGATAAAAAATAA
>NW_004524592.1:13190637-13193937 GCF_000260255.1 Octodon degus | reverse complement strand
GCAGTGTATTATTTGTTGAAACTGTACTTTCGATTTGATTTGAAACTGTCTCATTGCTATCTGTTTATCAATAAAACTTTGAAAAGAAAAGAAAAGAAAATAATACAAAGAATTAATAAACCAAAGACTTGGTTCTTTGAAAGAATAAATAAGATGAGTAAATCTTTAGCCATACTTATCAAAAAAAGGAGAACAAAGACTCAAATTCATGTATTGAGGAATAAAAAGGTTGATATCACTAGAGATCCTGTGGAAATTCAGAAGGTCATTAAAACCTACTTCTAAATTCTTAAGTCTCATAGTATGAAAAGCACAGAAGAAATGGACATATTTCCTAGATACCTATAAAATATCAAAGCTAAATAAAGAAGATACAAAAAAACTCAATAACCCAATATCAGTCAATGAAATTGAAAATTCAATTAAAACTTTACCAACAAAGAAAAGCCCAAGTCCTGATGGATTCACTGCTTAATTCTACAAGAAATTCAGAGAAGATTTAACATTAATACTCTTCAAACTCTTTAATGAAATTGCAAGGGAAACAATACTCCCAACACATTCCTAGAGGCAGGTATTACCCTGACATCAAAACCAGAAGGACCCAACCAATAAAGAGAGGTACAAGCCAATATTTCTAATGGACATAAATATAAAATCCTCAATAAGACACTATGAAACAGAATTTAGCAAGAGGGATTCATCCCAAGAATGCAGAGATGGTTCAATATGTGCAAATAAATAAATGTGATGCACCATACTAACATAGTCAGAGAAAGAGTCATACGATCATCTCAGAGATGATCAGCACAAAAAGCTTTTTAAATTACAACACTCATTTATAATAAAAACCCTTCAGAAAATCAGAATGGATGGTCTTTACCTCAGTCTGATAAAAGCCATCTATGTCAAACTGATAGCTAACATTATACTAAATGGACAAAAATTGAAAGCTTTCACTCAAAAATAAGGAACAAGACAAGAATGTCCACTGCCAACATTCTTATTCAATACAATTCTGTAAACATTAGTGAGAGCAATTAGACAAGAGAGAGAAATAACAGAAATAAAATTGGAAAGAAAGAAGTGTTATTATCATTAATTCACAAATGACACAATACTCCACATAAAAGACCCCCAAAGAATTCTAAGTTTAATACTCAAATTGAGTTATTTAGCTGGATACAAAGTCAACACTCAAAATCAATAGCATTCCTATACACAAACAATAAAATCACTGGCAGAGAAATTAGGGAATCCAAACTCTTTACAATAGTACTCAAAAATATGAAACAGTTTGAAAGCAATCTAACAAAGGAAGTAAAATATCTATATTTTGAAAGTGATAGTATTCTGAAAAACATAGGTTGAAGATGACATTAGAAAATGGAAAGATATCCCTTGTCCATGGATAGAAAGAACCAATATAGTGAAAATGGCTATATTCTAAAAACTGATATCCAGATTTAATGCAATTCCAATCTAAATACCATCAGCTTACCTCACAGAACTAGAGAAAGCATTCCTAAAATTCATTTAGAAACAGAGGAAACCTAGAACATCAAAGGCAATCCTGAGCAACAAAGGCAAGGTAGAAGATACCATAATTGACTTGAAAATTATATTGCACAGCTACTGTGATAAAATTAGCATGGTACTGGTGTTAAAAAAAAGACATAAAGATCAGTGGAATGGATTACAAGATGCAGACACAACTACAAATACATTCAGCCACATTTTTTTTGACAAAAGAGGAAAACAGTTTCACTGAAAGAAAGATAACCTCATTAATAAGTGATGCTGAGAAAACAAGCTTTCCATATACCAAGTACTAAAACTAGACCTATGTCTATCACTATGCATTAAATTAAAGTGAAAATGGATCAAAGATCTAAATATTAAAAGAGAAACACTAAATTTACTGGAAAAGAAAGTAGGAAGAAATCTTAAAGACATAGGTGTAGGCAAAGAGTTCATGAACAAAACCTAGACCACATGGGAACTACTTCAAAGAAACAACTAAGATCTCATCTTATTAAAAAGCTTTTGCACATCAAAAGAATTCACTAACAGGGTGAAAAGATAACCCACAGAGCAGGAAAATAATTTATCCAATTGTCATGCAGACAAATGACTTCTATCTAGAGCATATAAAAAAACTGAAAGCATCAGGCTCACTAAATTCAAAGACCCAAACCAAGAATGGCATATGAGATTACAACATACTTTTCAGATGGAGAAATAGAAATGGCAAATAAATAGATGGAAAAGTGCTCCACATCATTGATTATTCCAGAAATGCAAATTGAAGTAGCACTGAGATTCCATCTCACCCAAAAAAGAATGGCTAGCTTCAAGAAATGAACCAATAACAAGTGCTGGAAGGCTTTTGGGGAAAAAAGGAACCCTTCTCAACTGTTGGTGGGAATGTATATCAGTGCAATCAGTACAGAAATCAGGATGGAGATTCCTCATAAAGCTAGGATGAGAAATTCTTTTTGACCCAGCTATATCCTTTCTAGATATCTTCCTAAAAGAATTAAAAACATCATACCACAGTGATATATGTGCACCCATGTATATAGCACAAATTGCAAATAGCTAAATCTTGGAAATAATGCAAATGCACATCAAACAAACAATGAATAAAAAAGATGTGGTCTTTTAATACGATGGAGTATTGCTTGACCATTAAAAAGGATAAACTTGAACTTTCTTAGGTAAATGAATGTAACTTGAAACCATACTCACAAGTGAAATAAACCAGATTCACATGTATAAAATCATATAGTCTCCTTATTGTGAGAAACTGAAACAGTACAGAAGACATTGGGAAATGGTAAGAAATTGTTCAAAAAGAAAAAGGAAAAAAGAACTATGATGGGAGAAAGGGGGCAAGGATGGAAGCAAAAAGGATAAAAAATGCAAGACAGTTATTCTATTAATATCAGCTCAGTGCAAAAAAAATTTTGCCCAAATATCAATTGGAGAAATTTTAAGCCCATATCTTGTATTCTGAAAAGCTACTTTATTTTTTTTTAAGTTTTATTGATAAACAGCAATGAGACAGTTTCAAATCAAATCACTAGGACAGTTTCAACAAATAATACACTGCATATATTCTTCTTAGTGGTTAATTGCTGTACAAGATGCGAACTTGAGATCCTATTTACAAACACCATTAGAACAAATCAGTCTATTCATTAAGAGACTGCAACTATGTATCTATCCCAACCACTTTGAATACACAGATACAAAATGGACATTCATCGGTATACCCCATTTTTTCTAAGTTCCGTT
>NW_004524592.1:13178665-13190537 GCF_000260255.1 Octodon degus | reverse complement strand
AAATAAATAAATGATAAAAAATAAATCAACAAATATATTAGTGTAAAGAAAAACAGGGATGAAGAGAAAGCGAAAGAAAAAAAATGAATGTAGAATATTATAAATAAATTTTTAAATGATTTGAGAAAAACTAAATGTATCTTCTAAAGTGAATTACTCATAACTAAACCACAACTTGGTATCAACACACTTAGCAAAGTGTGTGAAGTTTGCTGTGCAACATATTGTCACAGGTATTGGAGAAGTCTGATTTTAGTGGTCCTAGGCCATGCACACACTCAGGATGTGGCTCTATTTCTTCTTCCATGCTGCTCTCCTTGGCAACCCCACACCAGGCACTAGTGCTTTGGTGCAGTCATTATAACTGGACTCTCAGCCCTGGAGCTACGATTTCTTCCCAAGGTTACAGAGCTCACACAGTGTACAGCAAAATCCACCTACAGCTTGTGACACTGGAGTAGTGGGAGTGCAATAAAGACAAACATTTGCTAAAGCGCTCTCTTCTCTCAAAATATCTCCCACTTTTGTACCAAAGAAGCAGTGTAGATATTCTTGGCTGTAGGAGCACCTACTCACAAAGAATACCCTTGAGGCGTAGTGTGTCCCCTCATTGAAATTCCTTTAGCGGTAATTGTTCCCTACCTCACTTCTACATCCTACCTTGGCATTGGAACTTAAAAATAACAACTGTTCAACAAAATATTACTTTCAAGTTTTTCCAGTTCATAGTCTTGTATTAGTGACAGTTGCATTAAATTCTGAAATAGAATAATAGAAGGGTTGAGCTATGGAGATGATATGAAAGATAATTAAATAAAAAATTGTAATTTTATAATGAACTTATCTCAATCCCAGAGAAAACCACACTTAAAAAGCAGAAGTAGATCCTGTGCCAGAGCAAAGAAAAAACTGCCACTTATTTTCAAGGGCAGGTGTTCATTTTATGTGCTATATAGGTATAACACAGGGAAGGCTAAGTATTAGTACATGTTGTGACAGTGAAAGAGGTCAAGTTCTTCTAAGGTCTTAGATGAAACCTAAAGGAAAATGCTGATGGCATGCAGAGTAGTGAAGAGGAAGTTCTCAAATCCTCACTGAGATTTTCCATCTAAGATTTGTTGTATGACCTTCCAAAAATGAACTTATCTGACGCTTATTATTCTGATCCCTAAAAGGAATACAAGGACCTAAATCAGATAGATATTTTGAAAACTAAATGGCAATGCACATAAAACATTAACATGTTTATACACATAGCAAGCACTCTAGATAGCAGAGTCATATCTTAACACCTTTGATGTGAATAAATTTAGCTCAATGTACATACTCAACAGATCAAGAAAAAGAAAGAAAATATCTGTTTAATTTGTGTGGTTGCCAAATGAATGCAGTATTTGGAATGAGATTGAGGAGCTCATGAATCTTATGAATTTCTCAGCATGTTTTTCATACCACAAGCATCTCCCAACCCTGAGGGGGATCTGTAAAGCACATCTTTGTTATACACCATTCCTCTAAATATGGGCCAGTTACTCCATCTGGTACACACATGAGAAAACATAAATCTGCTCTGATTTCAGATAAAAACTAGATATGTTATGCTTATATAGAGCTAAGGGTTGATATTTTCATTGGTTTGTTCTCTAGCATGACTATGTAAGATATCAAGGACAATTTTGATGAATACTATTTTTTTGTTAACTTTGACTTTGTATTGTGATCCTCTCATTAGATATATAGGCACTTTAAATACCACCATTGTCAACATCAACATAATCAACACTGTCTTCACTGAGAACTTGTTCCAAGTACCCTCCTCTGACATTGTGCTCAGAGTTTCTCTTATACACTGCATTTAGAAAATCTTTGCTTTATACACTGTGATCAAAATCACTCAGAAAGCATCTTGGAGTGGGCCTTCTTGCCACTAGCAATTGATCAGTCCAGTGATCTGTGTTCCTCTCTCAGGGCTGGGCATAAGGGGAAATCAGTGAAGAACTTGCTTTATGCATACACTTTAAGGGAGCACAAACATCTCAATGGTCAAATAATATCTAAATGTAATAGTTAAAAAATAAAAGTCACACAAAAAAATTTTGTGAAGAAGAAAACATAAAAATGTTAGAGAAAGACCAGTATCCAAATAGCTTGTCCTATTATTTACCTTAATTTCTGGACCCCTTGCACTCCTCTAAGCATACTCTCCAAATTGTTCATGCTTCATAGCTTCTCCTGTGATTAGGGAATAAAAAATTCAACTTTATTTGGTCATTTATTGCCAAAATTGTACTTTAAGCCAAGTACAATTCAAAGAACTAGAGATTCTCAGTAAATAACCCAGACACTTTGTTTCAATGGAGTTTGCATTTAAAGGTAGAAACTGTCAACACATAAATAAATACAGCATAGTATCTCAGATGTATTAGATAAAGGGACTATGTTAGAAACTGCAATCTTGAAATGCAAAGAGTAAGAGATAAATTGCCTAGGGAAAAGTACAATATTCCCCCACCACCACCACAGGACCCACCAGGGGAAGTAGCTGGAAGATCTTTTTCCCAGGAGAGGACCATGAAACACAATAGCTTCCCAGCCAGAGGGGAGGGATTCATGTATGTAGCTGGAGGACATAGGACCATTTCTGGAACTATTGGCCATAAAAATAGTAAACAAAAGAGGGCTGAATTAGAAGCAAATAGTGTAAGACTTAGGAATTTTTTTAATCTATTTTTTAGTAAAACTGTGATATGGTATATGTTGGAAGAAAAATTGTCTATATGGAGGTAGTAATACTGACTGAGAAAGTAGAAAGTAATGTAAAACAGCACTGAGTTTAGGGAAAATGGTGACTGTTCTTCACTTTGTTCATTCTTTCTGGTGATTAAAAAGCAGAAACCAGGCCAATGATTGGAGCAAATAACTGCTGATATGCCCTCAATTTCACACCAAGGAGACTGTTTATAATTCCACACTGTCTAACAGCATTCATCCTTGTCCATATACCATTGCTCACAAGACCATAGTGCATAGTAATGGAATATGCAATATTGAATACAATTTGGATGCCTCAAGCCTTATAAACAAGCTGGTTGATGTAAGCAAAGATGTGGCTGTCATATCAGTGGTAAGTTGGAAAATAAACAATTCCAGATATATGGGTGACATAGATTACTGCAATGGATATACAGTCATTGTTCCTGACTTCTTTTATAGTAAAAGCTACAGTATCCTAATAAATATTCATATTCCTAGATTTCAGTCAATAAAAGCCAGTTAATATAACATGAAATAATACTATTACTTCCCCATTATTTGTTATTGGATTTTGCCACATATAAATATAAATATTTATATTTATCTTCTCCATCATTTGGTGATAAAACATCTAGCATTTCAGGTAACAGTGTCAGTTTACAGCACTGTCAAATATTTTGAAGACATGTACAGCTTCAAGAACCCTACACTGTCCATTTCTTATTGAATACAATGCTGTTTTTTGTCTTGAGCAGCTCTCTCTTTTGACCCAAAAGATGGAAGCACACTGTTAATTTTTTTTATAGTGAAAGGTCAGAGATTTGTGCATGGATAGGGAGAATATTATAAACAGAAAGACATACTTCATAGCGAGAAAGCAAGAAAAAATCTAATAGAGTGACTAAACCAATACTTTTAGTAGTGGCATATTATAACTTTTCAAACAGCTTTCCTCTAAGAATTGCTTAGAAACAAACCTTTGGATTTAATTTTCAGTTTATATAAATTGCAATCTCACAAAATTCTAAGATTTTATTTCACCTTACCCATAATTTCTACTATGAATTGAAAAAAAAAACACTGCTTTCATCCATCCCTGATTTGTTTAGAGTGACCTAAATGTGTCACTTCAACCTCTGGAAGGCACAATAAGGCTTCAAAACCATTCATTTCCCTAGGCTTCACAGACATCATGGTATAAAATTTCCCTGGTAAGGAAAAAATTTTGACATACAGTTAAGAAAGGCATATAGAACTACAATTAGTCATAATCAAAAAAATTTACAGCTCAGCGTATCATAGTCAATATTCCAGAAATTCAACACAAGAATAATGTATTAAAAGTTGTAAAGGAAAAGAAACAAATCCCCTATAAAGGAAAGACCATCAGAATCACAGCTGACTTTTCAGCACAAACCCTCAAGTAAAGAAGACCCTGGAGTGAAGTGTTTAAAGCTCTAAAGGAAAACAAATTTCAGTGCATATTGATGTAGCCCTCAAAACTACCTTTCAAAATCAACAGAGAAGTAAAATACTTCTATGATAAACAACAACTGTGGCAATTTATAACCACCAAACTAGCACTCTATAATGTTTTGAAGGACAGTATAGAGAGAAATAACAAGGACCATAACATCATGAACACTAACAGAAGGAATCCACTGGGCCAGGCAAATAATTAAATGGGGGTGGGAAGAAACAACTGGAAAATACCATGACAAGGATAAGTTAATACATATCAGTTATAATTGTTAATGGTCTCAATTCACCAATCAAAAGACACAGACTGGCAGAACAAATTAGGAAGCAAGATCTATCAATGTTCTGCATACGAGAAACACATTTAATTGAAAAGTAAATTTTTAGACTGAAAGTCAAAGAATAGAAAATAATATTCCAGGAGACAGAAGTCCAGAAGAAAGCAGAGTTATCTATTTTATTTGCAGACAAAGTGAATTTCAATCCAAGACTGATTAAGAGAGACAAAGAAGGGCACTCCATCCTTGCATTGGGAACAGTCCAAGTGGAAGAAGTTACAATTATAAATATATATGCAACAAATGCCAGGGAAACTAACTTCAGATATGAAAAAATCACATAAGCACTAATGCAATTGTATGGGGTTTCTTTGATATCCCACTGTCACAAAAAGACAGATCAATGAGACAAAAAATCAACAATGAAATATTAGAACTGAACCATACTTTTGAACAAATGGACTTAGTAGATGTCCATAGAGTATCCCACAGAACAACATCAAAATATATATTCTTCTCAACTGCACACAGGAAATTGTCTAAAATAGACTACCTACTAGCCCATAGAATATGTTTAAGTAGATGCAAAGGAATTGAAATTATTCCATGCATATTATCAGACCATAGTACAATGAAATTGGAAATCAATGACAAAAGAAACTGCAAGAACTTCATAAATACATGGAAATTAAGTAACACCCTGTTGAACATCAATGGGTCACAGATGAAATTAAAGAAGAAATTAAAAAATTTCTATAATTAAATGACAATGACAATACAAGATACCAGCACTTAGGAGACATAATGAAAGCAGTCCTAAGAGAGAAACTTATAGCAGTGAATATCCATATTAGGAAAACTAAGCAAATGCAAATGAACAACTTAATGTTGAATCTCAAACTTCTAGGACAAAAAACTGGCCAAGCCTAAAGCTCCAACAAGGGAGGAAATTATAAAAGTCAGAGCAGAAATTAATATATTGGAGACTGAGAAAACAACACAAAGAATCAATGAATTGGAGATTTGCTCCTCTGAAAGATTAAATACCCTTAGCCAGCTTTATCAAAAAAGAAAGAAAGTAAGTAAGAAAGAAAGAGAATTGAAATGATGTAATTAGGAATGAAAAGGGTGAATACCCTAGGCTTCAAATGAACCTTTTGAAAAATTCCTTATATCACTAATGGCCTCTGATAGGAGAAGCGTCATTAGAAGAGGTTGTTACATTCACATTTGTAAATAAACCTTAAAAGTTCAGTGACTTAATGTCATAAATGTTGTTTCCTGCTCCAAAGTTGAGTGTTTCTCTTTTATTTTGTCTACTCACAATCAAGAAGGCAAGAATTCTCAGGTCACTGTGATAGATACATAAGATCATGATGAGTGATACTCTATACCTAGTGGTTGTAACATAGTCACCTAATCCCCACCTAACCAGTTGCCCTCGAAATTCAAAAGAGCATATGCACAGAGTACTACAAATCTCCATTTGATGTGTAATTTTCATATATCCCTTGCTCCTTTCATCTTCACACCAAGAAAGCCAATGTACACACCCAACTATATTCAACTTAAAGTCTGATGTAATGTATATTAGTTATTGTCAAGATTAGATGTGTTTCTTCATGATCCAAAAGCCCATGAACTATAAAAAGACTAATTATCTGCTCCACTCAACATAGAGTGGTAGAATGGTTGCACAAGACCATCAGAATCATTGCTCCATTTAGAAAAAAAAAAGCAGAGGCACAAACAATCATAGATCTGGAGTTCTGAAAGCCTACTAGACACATTTGAAGACTCTATTCTCCATGGTGAGGGAGTTGCCTTCATTAGCCCTGATCTGTCTTCTCTTATGTATTATCTTCTACCACTTCCAAAATTGTCAGGCTGGTGAGATAGCTCAGCCTTCTAAAGTGCCTGATTAGGCAAGCTTAGGCAAGCACACAGGGACCATGGTTCAATCCCTAGCACCACATGTCTACCAGCCCCAGCCCCAGGGTAGGCTGAGCTGGCCAGAAAAAAAAAAAGTGTCACCTTCAGACTGGATAGCCTTCCATGCCTGTTTCAGCTTATGGATGACTGAAGACTATCAGCTGCTATAGCTAATCCATTAAAGGCCTTTTGTGGCCGGGGATAGAGCTCAGTGGCATAAGTGCCTGCCTGGCAAGTGCAAGGTCCTAAGTTTGATCTCTGGTACTGAAAAGAAAAAAAAAAAAAGTCTTTTGTATTCCAAGCTCATAAGTTTTGGTTTTGGGGGAAGATTCCATTCACTCAAGAATTCAGTACATTTTTAATCTAGTTGATTCTAATCAGCTCCATATGCTAATAAACAGACCCAATATTTTCTGTAAATATTTCTCAAGGCTTTTTTTCTTTTTCTTGTTTTTTTTCTTTCTCTCTTTGTCTCTGTCTCTCTATGTGTCTGTCTTTCATTCTCTCTCTCTCTTTCTTTCCTTCCTTTCTTCTTTCTTCTTTCTTTCTTTCTTGCTTGCTTGCTTGCTTGCTTGCTTGCTTGAGATAGCTTCTCACTGTGAAGCCCAAGCTGGCCTTGAACTTCTGATCCTGTACCAGAAAATACTCCCTCAGTCAATATACTTCAGTTTATTAGTTGCTCAGGTAAATAGTTCCTGTTCCAGATCCAGTTGCTTTTGTCTCTTTGAAAGTGCTGGTCACACTGTATAAAAAAAATCCTTAATTAACAAGCCATTCTGCCTCTGTATTTCCTCCTTACATATCCAATATGAGACCTATATTGCTATAGATCAGGATCTGATATTCTGGGTGATCCCAATCAGTACCAATCAATATAAGCTACCTCCAAATCCTTGGGATCATTTCAGTGTTTCTGCTTGCTGTTGTATTCGGTGCATTCAGCAGGAAGACCAACTCTGTGTTCACCCATTGTGGCCCTCCAGTACGGAGCAAGGACTTCTCCATGTTCCAATAGAAAGGTGTATCCTCTAGATTTCTTGAGTTCCTTCAGAGGCCTGGAAGAGGATTCCTGGCTCCCTGTCTGTGTGCCTCACTTTATACCCCAAAAGGAGAAGGATACAATCTGTCTATCTGTTTGCTTGCCCTCCTGCCTTATTCCAGTAAGACCCCCGCAGGGGCACCCCAGTTAGTCTATCACTACTGCTCAATTTTAGCAGAAGAGCTTGATGAACCTGTGTTAGTTTAGGTCACCCACAGGAGAAAGGGTGTTGGAAAGTTTAACCTCTGAGTGCCTGGTGAATAAATGTGTGAGTGAGTGGAATGGACAGCATAAGAAATAGGCTGCTCTGTCTGTGCACCCAAGACTAGAAATCACTGGTCCCAGTGATTTGTTGGGCCCTCACCTGCAGTTCTGTGGTGACTGACACATGACATAACTGAGGCCTTGCACCCTCTGTAGATAAGTCACATCTAAGTTCCCATGAAAGGCACCAGCCAGTCAGGCATCTAAATGATCTCTGTCTGAGGGGCACCCACCTTTTGTCTGTTGTACTGTTGTTCAAGGATACACAATATATACTATAGATAGAAAGAATGGAAACTAATCAATTAAAATACACAGTCCCTGACTGCAGGAAAAGGAGCTTTTACAGAGTTAAAAATGAAACCAAATCACTCCCTGCACCTCAAAGAAAAAAAAAAGGCAAAAGAGGCCCCATTTTTCTTTAGTTCCACTTTGGCACCCTCATAGGCTGTCACAGCTGCTGCCAACATACATTACTTCACTCTTCACTCCCAACTCATCTACTTCCAGCCAGTTGAACTGGTTCCAGCTAGCCATTGCCTGTATTCAGAGGCCCTCCCTCCAGAGCTTTCTGCTTTAGGCCTATCCTGGACAGATGGTGTCATCTAACACTCACCCTAGATGACTGTCAATAATTCCTTCTGAGTTCCACATTTTTACTAAGGAAAAATTGGACTGTCAGCCCTGACAAATAAGTTGTGCCCTGTCAGGCCTAAAGAGATCAGACAGATAGAGCTCAATTGAATTGGGCCCCTACCATGGTTACTTTTCTCTTGTTGTTGAGACTAAATACCTGACACCTAAAATTAAGGAATGAAAGGCTTATTTAGTTCAGTATGTGGAAGTTTCAGTCCATAACTGGCTGGTTCCTAGGCAAGATAACATGGTGAGGGGTAACAGTTCATGGCAGCAGAAAATACCAGAAGCAGCAAGAGCAAAAGGGAAAGAAGCAAGTCTCTTATTCTTTATATTGTAAGCGAACTACCCTGCAACACACACACACACACACACACACACACACACACACACTCACAGCAGAAGTAGCACTCACACCATCTATATTCCCTTACACAGTCTCAGGATGTTTACAAAGTAAGGACCTTGGTCCCCTGCTCAGTCAGTTAGTTAAACTTCTAAAATTTTCAACTGGACACATTTATCAACCATAACAGCCCCCAGGAGCTCCAGGTCATTAAAAAAGTCAGGGGCAAACCTGTGACTTTCCTGGTAGACAATGAAACAGAAGTTTCTGCCTTCAAAAGTTTCCTCTGTCAAAAGTCACCATCATCAGGGTAACTGGGACTCATGCCTTTTGCCCCTTCTGCTGGGCACAAACTTAGAGCCCTGGAGGACATCTTCTTTGCACTAAGCCAGCCAGCCTTGGTCTTGTTTAACCCTGCATATTCAACTTTAGCTAGTCACAAAAAAAAAAAAAAAAAAGATGCCTGCATTACCAGAGACAGACAATTGCAATCCCCCCCCCACTTTCTTTGTATTTTAGGGAAGGGTCTAGAGGATGTTCAGGGTCTCACTACTAGATCTCACTGGTAGTCATCTGCCTGTTTACAGCCATCCAACAGCTGGGATTACATCCAACACCACCTTGCCCAGTCTCAATTGCTGGTTCAGCATGCCTTGGCTGGGCTGGTACAGCAGGCCTGGGGATTGAATCCCTGGCCCCTGTGCCTGTTTGCAGGCACTTTAATCCACTGAGCTCTTTGACTGTCCCAACAATTGCAATCTTGAAGTTCTAAAATCTCTCCTCCCACAGGTATAGACTAAAGGCCTCTGGGCCTGGACATCAACCATGTTACCTCACCATGACCCCCACCACTATCAGATATCATGGAAGGCACAAATAGTCATCCAGCCACACATCAACCTGATAGACTGTCAATCACCTTGGGCAAAATCTCCATGCTGTCAAAAATGCAGAGAGGTTGTCTTCTTTTGCTTGAAGTTGCTCCCATAAACCCCTTCAACTGGAAAAATGCTGAGATAAAAAGACCAGTTCACTTGGACTCAATTGCCATAAAGGGCTAAAATCTCTTCCATCTTGGCTCCACACCTTTGTCCTGCACAACAAAGCCATCCTAGTCATGAAAACAGAGCTACAAGGCTGTCTGAGAGACTGATACATGCAGTCAAAGACAGAAAAACATTATCCTGCTCTGCCCAAGGACCATACATCCAACTTGCCTCCTCCTTACTTTCATCAACCCCAAGCTGCTCAACCAACTATGATGCCACCGCCACCAGTTCTGACTTATGAACCATAGCTCCTGCTCTCCTAGAATAATTCACTTGGACCCAATTACTACAAATGGCTAAAAACTCTTCCACCATGGTTCCACACCTGTGAACACGTCAGCCAACATAGGACAACTATTTCATGGGCCAATTCCTCTGACTTTATTTAATACGGAAGGATTCCTACTTAAATTTAGATGGAGCCCAAGCCTGGTTATAGTCAAAAGTCCCAGCCACTGTGGTTCATTCTGACACCTGAGAGAACACACTCCTCCCACAGTCATGTCCAAACTGTGATTGTAATGCAACAGAAGTCCTTGAAGCCTGCAATCTGTGCCACACTGCTATTCTGACAGACCTCAAAGAGGGAGGCAAGAAGACAATAAACATGTCTAAAGTTACTAAAGTACTAGAGCCCCCACTTAAAAAAAAATCTGCCAAAACAGATCCTGTGAGATTGATGGACACTTTCTCAAACATAAATTCCTTTACATGTTTCAGTGCCCTATACCTCTCCTGGGATTTGACCAGCCTCCTCCATACTTGCATCCACTATCTAGAACTTGTTATCAACTTTGACTGTACCCCAGGAAGAAGAATAGACCTATATCAGCCTGAAATGCCTGAGAATCATAACCCTATAATTAAAAAAAAATTGTTTCCAAAATATGGACAAAGGACTCGCCCTGAGGGTTTCCTAAAAATCATGCCTCTTTGGTAGACAAGCTCTATAACCAATACAACCCCCACCTGTATCAAACAATATACCACTCCTGCTTGCAAAGCCAGTTCCAAGCTGCCAATGCTACCTCAGTTGCCTTCTTGGGTGTCAGTGAAGATGGGCCTTGTAAAGCAATGAGAGGGAAGGTACCACTTTCCTCTAGGGAGAGGAGTAAGAATTGGGACTTAGCAACCTTGGAAAGCAAAGGAGGACACAGCAACCCAACCCTTCCAGCCACAAATGACCTGAGAGGACAGAGACTGGCCAGTGGAAGAGAAATGCAGAAGGCCCAGTAAGAACCAAGAGCCATCAGTCAAACAGGGCTGGAAACAGGACCGTTTCTTTGACTGAAAAAAGTACAGCAATGAGAGAGGGAAAGAGAGAGATGCTGAGAGAAACAGGATAAGGAAAGAGGCTACTAAGGCACACAATGAAAGGATGGGCTGAAGACTCTAGTCCCAGGCCCCATACCGAGAGGTCAAGATCAGCCTCAAATGCAGCACAAACTTTACTGTGGGTTTGGCAGTGTTATCCAATAATTTTGGGTTCTCAATGAAGACTAGAGGAACATTTAAAAAAATTATGTTTCTTCTTTCTTTATGGTTTGTTTCCTGTTCTTTTTTTGTTTTTTATTTGTGTCTTTTATCCATATTTTTGTCCTGGTCTATTTGTCTTTTGCTCCCACCTTTCCTCAATTTACCTCTATAGACTTAATAAACATATTTTCATATGTTTATTAAGCCCAAAGAATGAAGGAAATTATAAAGTAGAAGTTAATTGAGACTAAGAAAATAATACAGGAGCTTCCTGCTACCCTGCGCTGGCGGGACTAGTCCCAGCCCAGGCGCAGCGTGGGCCGGACCCTCTCCCACCCCCTCTGGCCGCCCTCACCACTCCGCAGTACCTCCCCCACCCCTCCTGCCCAGTAGGAATTTCTGCCGACTTCCGGGAACCCCCAGACCCAGGCCTAGCCCAGGTCCGGTGAGTGTGTGGAGAGCTTCCTGCTAACCTACGCTGGCGGGACCAATCCCAGCCCAAGCGCAGCGTGGGCTGCTCCCCACCACTCCGCAATACCTCCCCCACCCCTCCTGCCCAGTAGGAATTTCTGCCGACTTCCAGGAACCCCCAGACCCAGTCCTAGCCCAGGTCCGCAGC
>NW_004524592.1:13166579-13171232 GCF_000260255.1 Octodon degus | reverse complement strand
CCATAATAGCATTGGGTCTTCTGTTTAACTGGCAATGTCAGAAATTATTGACCTGAGTCCCCCACAGCTCAACATAACAACATGGCTTTACTTCTTATATTTCATCTTCATACTTTTCCACTTGATGGTTAAGACCAAGGTAAAGCAGGACCTGTGCAACAAGAGTTGTAGCTTGAAAAGCCACTTTAAAGATAACAACATGCATGACAATTGGATAAATTATTTTCCTGCTCTGTGGGTTATCTTTTCACCCTGTTAGTGAATTCTTTTGATGTGCAACATTAACTGTTGTTATTTTATTATTTGATTATTAAATTTTGTTTTACCTTTTTTCCATAAAATAAAATTTACAAAAAAAGAGTGTGATGCTGAAATTAAGGGTGTCTCACCCCATGTGTGGGTTGCCCCACCCAAAATTTAGATAGCTTGGATGGAATAGAAACAGACAGAGGAAAGGCTAGCTGCTGCTGCAGCAGCCACTTCCCTGCTTGCTCACTTCTGCCTGTCCTGCCACACCATGAACTGCTTTGCTTATGCCTGCCCATCTGCCACACCACCCTGCCTCAGAGCCAGACATCTATAGACTGAAACTTGCTCAAAGTGTGAGCTAAAATCAACTTTTATACCTTTAACTTTGGTTGTTTCATATTTTGTCTCTGCAACAAAGAAAGTAACATAGATAGATGCCCTCAGATACCTGGGAACATCTACGAATGACCTCTAGAATGGCCTGGAGAGACTGAGATCAACAGCATAGAACCTATGCTGAAAACAATTCTCCTTGAAATCTCTATATTACCAGGCTCCTACATTCATAATTCCTTACAAGTATCTCCTTTTTATTTCTGCCAACATGTGAGTGCTCCTTAAAATTTGAAAACTATGATTTCTGACAAGGAGTGAAAAAGAAAGTTTTGCTTTCCTTCCAGCCTCTTGTGTTACTTCTTTGGAATGGGTCCAATCATTCATCTCCTTCTTGATCTATATTTTTAAAGTGCTAAATTTTCCTTCTTTGGCAGAAGGGGATCAAAGGACTTTAGCCTGAAAAGCTGGTATATTCATGATAAATGCAAAGACAATGACGTGGCTCCCCTCTGCAGATGGAGGGAGGATGGTGATTGCTGAGTCTTAAAAACCAAAGCCAGATTACTTAAGCATTTACCTTGTGGATACACCCAGAATTCATATATCAGGGAGAGAGGTGAGAAGTTGTTGGCTGAGGGTCAATGGGAAAACACAATTACACAGAAATTCTTGCTGTTTCCAATTCTGTCCTGAGAATCAGTGAGATAGTTGTACAGGGCTAAGCTCCCAAGGCTCAGAATCCAGGCTAGCACAGAGAGTAGGAGTTGCTAGCTTTTTATACATTCCATGCACAATTCCATCTCAACCATTCCTTCCAGCTTATCATTTTTATTATATTTTAACTAGCTTTGTTTTTTTAGTTTTTTCTTGGCTTAAAATGTTTCCTTGGGTTAGAGTTTCCTTTCTATTCTGAATTAAAAAGTTATACTCTTCATAACTCAAACAACAACATTTTGGCAGGAAGTTAGCAGAAACATATGGGCCTCAGCATTTTGATGCCCAGACTGGCTTCTGCCAAAACATTTCTTTGCTGTCATATAGATAGCAGCAATGTTTGGGACTGTTGGGGAATCATCTCACACAGCTCAGACTGGGGACTACGGCTGCATAATGGCCTTTGTGCAGGCCAAAGGACTCCCCACCCTGAGGATAAGAGTTTTCAGGAGTGGAAGAGAGGGTAGCAGGCAGTGTCTGCTCCTTCATGCTGCACACGCTCCAAACAATGTCCTCTAACTTTGGCAGCTTAGAAGCAGTGGTAGGGTAGCAGGGAAAGGAGTGGGAAGGTACTTGTCTGACACCAAATCAGAAAGCAGAAGACACTCTCCTCTTAGGAAGAGGCGATGTACTACAAGCGATTGGTTAGACAGGTCATGGGAGAACTGATAAACAAGTGACAATAAGGCAACCCAGAGCTTAGCCAGAGTAAGGATCCATTCTTACCCTCAAGCGAAACACAGTGCTGAAGGCATTACTGGAGCTCAGTGGAAATCAGAGGTATGGGCCTTTGCAGGGAAAAGAAAAGACTCTCCAAATCCTTTTCGTGAGCTACAGACTTCCCTCTTTCCACATTCTCCTCTTTTTCCTGTGCCTCAATAACTCAAAAGACAACAGGCATGGGAGCCCAGAACATTAGCCTGTGATACAGAACTGAACAAGGGAAGGGCTGTGATCGATCTGATAACCCATAGTCCAGGACAAACTGCCTAGGGTGGGAGGACTTGACAGCTGCAATGGAACATACCTTCTACCCTGAACTTAAGCTAGATACTATATAAAAATTCCTGGATAATTTTCTGGACTTAATTCAGTGCATGGAACGTTGGCACAAGAATAAAAATTTACAGAACTATGATGGAGCTTTTTTCATGTGGTCACCTACTTACGTGATCTTCACTGCATTCCGATACCGTAGGAGCGTTCCAATTAGCACGTGAGAAAGTGGAGGCAAAAGAAGTTACAGTTTGTCTGAGGAAGTGGTTGAACAGTGTTCACTCCGTCACCTCCCACAACTTTAGACCCCACTCCACCTGCCTCCTCTGTGCTCTGTGATCTCTGCTCCTCACTCACCATTGGCAGCAGGGCTTTAGTTCCCACTGTGACTTACAGGCCCCTTCTGAGAGTCTCCTCTGAAAAGTTACCTTTAGAACTATTCTAGCCCAGAATCATGATTCTTGGTTCTTCTGTTTCTCCACTGCTTGTTGTTTCCTATTATGTTTATACATTTCTGGCTCTTTTCGCTTTGTAGCAGAGGCTTATAGTTATGGGGTTGGAGGTAGGGAATGTTCAGTTTTTCCATCTTCTAATTATAAAACTGTCTGATTTTCTCTTTTAGTTCCTGCCAAGGTTTTCTGCAGGATATGTACTTCAGTTACAACCTTAAAATTATAGATTGATAACCATGCAGCTATACCAAACTCTTGGTATACTGGTTGTGCTGCAGTTTCATTTCTAGACAACTCAGGCCACATAGACCACCTACTGTACTATAAAGGTGGCAAGCAGAGGCTAGTGGGTGGCAAAGGACAGAGGCTGCCTAAAATTTTCATCAGGTAACTGGTGGAACTCTGAGCTGAAATAGACTGGTTCTGTGGATTTCAGGAATAGAACATTGTCTGCAGGGAGGTCCAAATCTCTAGACCAGTGCTTATTTCTTCAAAGACATGGAGTCTGGCTTCAGAAAGTGGGGTAGTAGCGGAATACATAGGAACCACATCATGACTGTTTATGTATGGTAACATCAGACTACTCAAGGGAGAGGAGGAGGACCGGGGATATAACTTAGTGGCACAGTGCCTGCCTGGCAAGTGCAAGTTCGAATTCAATTCCTGGTAGGAAAAAAGGAAAGAAAAGATATAAGAGGAACTAGAATGTCATGTTAAAACACAATTTCTCAGGCAAATGTCAGAATAGTCAGATTCATTAAGAAAGGAGCTCAGCTGTGAAGAAGGGTCCTCATTCAGTCACCCATCACACAGGTGCCACTCAGTCTAGAGAGGCCAGAGATGAAAAGGCCAAAGTGTGCTCACCCCTAAGGAGTCTGCCATGTCACAGGGGATGGCAGAAGTAAACACAAGTAAACAACAGGGGTTTTGGGGGCGCCAAAAGAAGCATCTCAATTCTCTGGAAGTAAGAAGAGCACACAAGAAGTTTCTTAAGTGAGAGAGATGTGGATCACCCAGGGAAATGCACATGGAAGTTAGCAGGTAAAGCACAAAGGAAATGAACTGGAATCCATCTGCTAAAAGGTTTCATATATGAAAAGATGTGCTTTCTTTTCCCCAAAGCTAGGGGAATGTGCTTCAAAAGTTTTAAGTGGAAAAGGCACATGACAAATGTGACTTTAGAGAGATGATGCTAACAATAAGAGAGATGATGGATTGAAAATTAATCAACCAAAAGCAGGAAAGAAGTTAAAGTGGTGCTTCAATAAACAGGCAAAAAATAAGAAAGACCTGGAATGAGATATTAGGAGTGGATGTGGATCGAAGAGATTAGGGCTGAAAGTGAGACTGGGAGAGAAGTTTATGTTCAATTTTCAGATATAAGAACTTCAGGCTTCATTTTCTGTATCAAAACAACAGTTTTAGGTAGGTTGGGTTTGTGCTGTTTGGTATAGTGCATGTGAAGATCCTGCTAGACAATTAGGAGACTACCTGAACTAGTGATGAATATTTGGAGAGTCACTAGCATAGGCTTGGGTCACTAGAGTGGAGAAAGGTTGTTACCCAAGGAAGACATTGGTGACAAGGACAATGAGATTAAAACTCTCAGAAATTCCAACACTTAAAAGAGATAAGAGAAGTGGAAAGAAAAGGCCAGAGGGAAAAGAGAAAATTTTCAATGTCTTGGGAGTCAGGGGAGAAGATCTTCAATATTATAGTTAACATCACTAAGATATTGACATGAGGTAGCGGCTAAAATGTTTCTACTGATTTTGGTAAATAAGAAGTAACTGGGTCTCTCAGGTAGGTGGATATTCAAGAAGAAGGGGGTGGTGAATGAAAGCAAGAGACAGGAAAAGGAATATTGTGGGACTGTCCTGCTTCAAGGTTGTATATGGTGAGATTT
>NW_004524592.1:13150401-13165469 GCF_000260255.1 Octodon degus | reverse complement strand
AAAAAGTCACTGGTGGGCAGAGGAGGTAGCTTAGTGGTCTAAGCACCTGCCTGGCAAGCATAAGGACCAGGATTCTATCCCCGGTACCACATGCCAGACTGGCCCTCCCCTAGGCCAGTTCTGGGCATGGTGGCACATGCCTGTAATACCAGCACTGAGAAGGCTGAAATAGGAGGATCACTACAAGTCTGAGCTGCGTAGTGAGACCCTGTACCAAATACATAAATTTTAAAAAGTCACTGAGTCTGGTTTGTTTGTTTACTCTACATGCACAGGAATTGGGCTATCTGACCTTGAATAAGTAATTTAATAATCATATCTACTTCATTTACCTTCCTAAAAGTTAAATGAAATCTCTTCCCATCAGATAGGTCCTGTCTGGAATTTATTTCCTTTAAACTTCATTGCAACCACAGTGGATACATTTTCAAAATACATTTTCAAAATATATGATCTTGGGGGAAAAGATGGTCTTTTTAGACATTCATATTTTTTTAAGCTAGAGGTGTAGTTCAAGTGGTAGAATGTTGGTTTATAGTATGTAATGCCCTGGGTTTGATCCCTTGCACTGAAAAAAATAAAAAGAATGTAGATATTATGCTCTTCATAAGAATTAACTCACAATGTATCACAGACTTAAATGTAAATCACAAATCTATAAAACTCCTAGAAGTTTACATCAGTGAAAACCCATCTGACCTAGAGTATAAAGAAAATGCTTGGATTTCATACTGAAGATGTGATCGGTAAAAAGGAACAATTGACAATCTGGTTTTCACTAAATGACAAAACTTCTGTTTCACAGGTTCAGAGAATACATTTTGTTTGTTTTTTTTAAATTTATGGAGTACAAAATAGTATTAAAATAGAAAAATTACAAGTGATACAGAATTTCACTTAACAAAGTATTATGAATTTCACAATATTTGTTGTACTGCATAGTGGTGTTGGCTTCCAACCAGTTATTCATATTACCAGATATATGCACACAAATTAGAATAAAAAATAAATAAATATATGAGAAATTAAGGGTTGAGGAGATAGCTCCGTGGTCTAAGTGCTGGCCAGGCAAGTGAAAGGACCTGGGTTTTATTCTTAGTACTGCGTGTGGCTGGCCCTGCCCCAGTCCTTCTGGGCTGACCACCAAAAGTAGGCATGGTGGCTCAAGCCTATAATCTCAGTGCTGGGGAGGCTGAAACAGGAGGATCACTATGAATCCAAGCTGAGTAGCAAGACCCTGTATCAAATACATATATTTTTTTAAAAAAGATAAATTAAAAAGAGAAAAAGGAGAAATAATTGAAAAAAGGAGACAAAACAAATTAAGCATTTTCTACTCCTTTCCATCAGCCAGCATACATCTACAGTACAGTTTTCCAAACCAACAGAGAATATATTTGTAAGACATCTAGGAAATTTTTGGAGTCTCTTTTATAAAAGGGCCAATATCACTTATGAGGCCTTCATGCATATAACTTAAATACCTATCAAAACATCTGCTCCTGCTACCATGACACAGTAAGAAATAGCAATAAGAAAATGAGCAGTTTGATTTTAAAATGGCTAGAAAACCTGAAAAGATACCTCACCAAAGAAGATATACAGATGGCAAACTAGCATATGAAAAGATGCACAACCTCATATACCATAAGGAAATTATAAATTAAAATGAGATAACACTGCATACCTGTTTACATGGCCCAAATCCAAAACATCAAATGTGTGAGAGGTTGTGGAGAAACAGGAACTCTTATTTGTTGCTGGTGGGAATACAAAATAGTACACCACTTTGCAAGACAATTTGACAATTTCCTACAAAACTTTAGCATAACTTTACCATGCAATCCAACAATCACTCTTCTTGACATTTACTCAAATGAGACAAAACATATGTCCACAGTACACTTGCACATGGTGTTTATAACAGCTTTATTTATGATCATCCAAACTTGGAAGCAACCAAGATGTCCCTTAGTAGGTCAATGAATAAATAAACTGGTATGTCCAGACGACATGACTTTATTCAATGAAAAAAAAAAAATCCAAGCCACAAAGAACATTAAGGAGTTTTAAATGCACATTACAAAGCACAGGAAACCAACCTTAAAAGACAACATGCTACTATATATGATTCCTACTGTGTGACATTTTTCAAAAAACAGAATTTTGTGACTAATAAGATCAATATTTTCCAGAGCTTTGGGAAGAAAAAGGGAGAAATAGGCTGTCTTAGTTACTTTCTTGTTGCTCAGACACAATATGAAATACCCATAACTTAAAGAAGGCTAGGTTTGTTTTGGTTCACAGTTTGTGCATTTCAGTCCCTAGTCAGCTGGTTCCAAGGCAGAGGGACATGGCAAGGAGGCTTGCTTATCTGGTGGTAGTAGGAAGCAGTGAGGGATCAAGGGAGGAGGAGGGACACACATCTTCTCTTAACCACACACAAAGTGGCCCATCTCCTTCTACCAGGCTTTGTCTCCAACATCACATCCAGCTGTAAATTCATCAGTGAACTAATCCAGTCATGAGTATCATGCTCCCATTGTCCAGTCATTGCCCAATGTCCCACCTAATAGCACACTTGCTATTGTATTTGCAGACTAAATATGATTTCAGGAAATGTGTCTGGTTTTCAGATTAACAAGGATTAGACTGTAAGTCAACAAGTAAGAATTGTTCAGCTGGTTTAGCATAGTTCTAGGTACGTCTGGATGATGGACTTACTGGAGAGAGAAGACTCATCATGGGTGTTGGTGACATCAACCCATAGGCTAGTAGCCTGGATGAAATAAAAAGGGAAAGAAGGTACTTTCATTTCTATTCCCACAGAGGACCTCCAGTCTTCACCATCACCTTTGGACATCTGTCCCCAGGCTTCCAGCACTAACTGTTCAGCTTCCTAATATGAGCGTCCATGCATCTCTGGAGTAAGCTCCAGGTTTGCAACTTTTTATTATGTCCCTCAAATCTCCAGCACATAGATGGCCCTTTTGTGCTCTTCCACACCTGCTGTGTAGGCAGCCTGTGTAAGCCTACATTGTAACTTTAGGATAATGGAATGATTGTGTCTGATTCTACAATGGTGGATACAAACTATCATATATTTGTCAACATTCATGATATACAGAATATGAAAAGTGAACATTAATTTAAACCATTGGCTTTTGTTGATAATCAACTTATAAGAAAAAAGATTCATTTTTGCTCATAGTTTCTGATGTGTAAACGCATAAATAATTGTCCCTGTTACTTTTAGCCATGTGAAAAGGAAGTACACCCAAGTGGAGAAGGTGTAGCAGAAGATGCTGCTTACCTCAAGGCAGCTGGGGAACAAAAAGGGAGCAGAAGGAACAGGGTTCCAATGCCCTCCAATGTACACCCAACAGCTGATTTGGTGTACTTTCCTTCCACTAGGGATCACCACTTCCTGATAGCACTACAGGTTTACATACTGGCAGTGGAAACTTGAAGAGCATATACCCATTTGGGAATATTTTCCAAGTTATTTGTTGGATGACTTAAAAAAGCTGATAGGTTGAGTGGGCTCAGCACTTCTTTCTCTGGAGTTTTGGAATGGAAGGCCTTTATGAGTTGGTCAATATGACAGAACTGAACTATGAACAAGGCAATAACTACTATCCCTATTTTTATCCAATATTGTATTTGAGATCTTAAACAGTGTGACAAAGTGAGAAAAGGAATAAATATTGGTTAAAAAGATGTAGAACTATCTTTGTTTGCATATGATTGTTTACACAATTGAAAGGAATCTATAATCTATTAAAACCAATCTATTTATTCACCAAAGTTATCTAAAAATTAATATAACCCTAATCCAGAAAGATTAACATACATAAACTGACAACATGAATTTTAAATCTATGTTGATATGGAGAGGACTTAGAATCACCAAAATGATTATGAAGATGGCATTTATATATTTACATTGTCAGACTTTAAGACTTTATTTTTACTCAACTCAGTGCAATGTTTAGCTATAAAAGAGTAGAAAAGTTTAGAAAAAGACCCACTCTATTCAATCAGTTTGCAACAATGACCCCAGTGAATTTCAGTAAAAAAAAGATCTTTTCAATAAATAATGCTGAAGAAGAAGGACATCCCTATAGGGACAAAGTAAACTTTGACCACTAACTCATACATATAAATTAATTTAGGTATAATCATAGACTAAATGAAAGGACATAAAATCTCTAGTTCCTAGAGAAAACACATAAAATATCAGTGACCTTGGGATGAAGGAAGATTTCTTAGGAAGAATATAAAATGCACTAACCACAAAAAGTTATAATTGTACTTGATCAAAATTTAAAACTTCTCGTCAAAAAGACATGTATAGGAAAGTAAAAGTGAAAGCCTTTAGCTATGATATAATATTTGCAATGCATATATCTTATAAAGGATTAATATCCAGAATATATAATGAACTACAAATCAATAAGAAAAAGGCAAATATCCCAACACAGCAGAAAAATATTTTAATAGGCACTCATAAGATACCCAAGTAGCCTATAATATATTAAAAGGCACTGAACATCTTCAGTCATCATAAAGCTGAACATTAAAGCTACAGTGAGAAATGATAATATATTTGCAATTGGCCCAAACATATTACATGTTGGCCAAACATTAAAATGATTGATAAAATGAAGTATATACTGAGAAGGTTGTTGAACAACTTACACTTTCATAGGTTGCCAGTGGAAATATAAAACTGACTTGGAACACTGTTTGGCAGTTCTAAGTAAAGTTAAAAATATGCTTGCCTTATTATGAGCGATTCCTTTACTTGCGATACACCCAAAATAAATAAGAGCACTTACCCACAAATTAATGAGTTGAAGAATGTTTATTGAAGCATTATTCATGATATTCCAAAACTGGAAATAGCCTAATCAACAGGAGAATAGTGAATATAGTTTCGTGTATACATACAGTGAAATAATGTCATAATAAAAAAAATTACTGAAACAAAATGCTTACACAAGTCTCAAAACATTGGGTTGAGTAAATTAAGATAAAGACAAAATTTGCATACACTATTATTCCATTTAGATGAAATGAGAAAACTTAATTTATGGTGATAGATGTCACAACAATTATTACTTGGAAAAGTTATTGGCTGAGGTAGGAATAAGAACAATTTCCATGAAATAAAGGACTGTTCTTGATATGAGAGATATCCTGATCTGGATCAAGGTGACATTAGATTAATATAGAAATAGATATCAAAATAGATATAGATATAATTTAGATTTATAATTTAGAATTCCATAAATGTATATAATCTCTTTGGTTTTTGTGTGTTTTTATTATAATACAATAAATTTGTATTATGAAAGCAATGCATCCAGTTGTACATTTGATTTATATAGTACACTATATGAACATTTAAACAAATCTCAGAGGCCTATTCCTTTTTTGATGATAGAAGTTTCAAGGTACAATGACAAGTCTTTTATATTGGACAGAATGTCCCAGAAAACACCAGACAGCTAGATTATACAGACATCACCAATATGAGGATCCCTTGGCCTTTATGTCTTTTTCCCCTGTTGGGCACATATGTTTCAAGGTGTTCAGAACATTTGACATTTCCTGTTCATCTGATCTAGTTGTCATATGACAATGTTAGTTTTCTTTTCACTGAGACATAATGACTGACATCCTCACCATAAAGGAGGAGGGATTTAATTTGGCTCACGGTTCAGGGGGTTTGGTACATAGGCGGCTGGCTCTAAAGAGGGAACATCATCACAGAAGGGCATTGTTGAGCAAAGATACTTAATTGCTGTTGGCTGGAAGTCAGAGTAGAGGGAGAAGCAGTTCCAGAGAGGAAGGGACAAGGAACAAGATACATTACTGACAGTCACACTCCCATGGTCACAGAGGCACACCCAGAAGTGTGCTCCTACCAGTTCCTCAAGCAGGTCCCAAAGCTGATCAAGTGAACACTGCTCTCTAACTTCCACAGTGATGTTCTTTGGAATATAGAAGAGTAGCATAGCCCTGGAGCATTTCTGTAAATGAATAGTTACCGCTGCCATTCCCAGGTGAATCTGGACTGCTTTTGATCCTCCTTTATGACAGGAATTGAAAGTAATGCATCCACCAGATCAAAAGCATTATTCCAAGTGCCAGAGCTGTTTGATCTGTTTCAGTAAAGATACCTGCCTCATTTGGGACAGCAGCTACAACTGGGTATCCTGCTTGTTTTATTTCATGGTCATTCACTGTCCTATGCTATGATCTATTTGATTTTTCAGGGACCATTCCATTGAATGAAAGGAAAACATGGTGCAGTACTTAGCAGAATTTTAAGTGTTTGAGAGTGACTCAGCTTTGCCATTCATCTGGGATGTGGCAATGCTTTAGTTTTAGTTGCTTCCAGGAATTAAAGGTAGCAGTAAGGCTCAAGAATTTCCTGTACTCATGTTACACTGCTCTGATAACAAATTATCACAAATTTAAAACTTAAAATAACAAAAATAATCTTACCTTTTTGGAGGTTGAAGTTCAACATAGGTGTTGCTGAGATAAAGAATGAAGGTGCTGACAAAGTTCTGTTCATTTTGAGGTCTAAGGAAGAGTTTGTTTCCTGAACTTTTACCAACTTCTAGAAGCTGCTTGCATTCCTTCACTTAGGATTCCTTTTTCTGACATCCAAGGCAGCATCTTAGTCAGTCAAATGTCTCTCTGGCTGACTTCTTCTCCTACCTTCCTTTTCCATTTTTAAGGCAACTTGCAATGACATTCAGCCACTTATATAATGCATAACAGTCTTTTCAGTTCAAGCTTCTCTGTAAATTTATCTCCATTTACAAACTCAGTGACCCTCTATAATGTGATCTAACATTGCAGGGCATAGCACCTGGACATCTTTGGAGTACTGTTATTCTGCCAGCCACACTTCCATCATTTTCTTCTATCATAACAAATTAAGTAATAAATATGAGTGTCTGTCACCTTCTAGGTCACTACATGTTGATGATGTGTGTAGGAACTAGAAAAAAATAATCACGGAGTGAGGCCATAGATGCATTGTATCCATGGCAAGGTGGACCTAGAATGGGATCCATTTGTTTTATAGCCCCCCATCAGCATTTTAGTTTTCTTGGTTTACTGGTATTATCTCTAATCCAGTACCAAATAACCCTTGAAAGATCCGCTTTCTGGGATATACAGTTATCTGTAAATGACCCTAAGTCTTATTGTGATGACATAAGCAAATATGAGTATTTTATATTTGATAGTACCATGGCTTATTTTCTCTATGAAAATAAATCTTCCCTTCAGTTAGGGTCTGAGAACATGTGAGGGATTGTAATTTTCCAATATGGCATTTGACATCAGCTTTCTGCTCACCTCCAATTCATCTTCTTTGATTGTTTAAGGCAAATAATGCCGTTATCACCTTCCCAACACAAGAAAAGTATAGAAATATCACATTCTATTACATATCTTCCCAGATTTCTGCAGGTCAAATTTCGCCTATTGTCATTTCAGCTATAGTACCGATTATGGAAATTACACTCACTTCTGATGGGTAAGTCCTGCCACCTGGCCTCTTGTATGCCAGAAGCTTTCCACCTTCATTGATACTCAATTACCCAGGCTTACAACAACCTCTTATTTTCCCCCACAACCTACAAATGACAAGAACCATTAGCTTCCTTCATTCTTTACAACTTTATCAAAGGAATATTCTTTGGGTGCTCATAGAGAGCACAGATAGCCAAGGTTTTGACATGATATAATAAATGAATTCAGAATGTCCACATCTTTGATCCTTTTGACACTTTGTTTAATACACTGCCAAAATAGCTCTGGCATCTCCGCTTCATTTACTATAGGTCTGTAGAAAAAGGTAGGCTTGAGAATTAAGATGCCATTCCTGCAATGTATTAGGCTTGGCTCCAAAAGTCCTTGCCAGGATTTTAAATCTTGTCTACACTCATATCGGTTCTCCTCACTATCCAACCTTACTCTTTCCAAGCAGGCTCAAGCTACATTCCCAGGCTAATTGCTCTCAAACTTTCATAGGTAAATAAGGTCTTGGTGAATAATTTCCTTTCTTTTCATGATATGAACATGCATCCCATGATCTCCTATTAAGAATTAGGTCTACTTTTTTTTTTTTTTTTAAATAGACCAAGGATTGGGAAACTAGAACCTATGGGCTAGACACCTAAATCTTAAAGTTAAAAAACACAGTCAGACTCATTTGTTGGCATATAGTCTATGGCTGCTTCCATGCTACATTGGCATAATTGAGCAGTGGCAATAGGAACAAATTGCTAGAAAGACTAAACTATTTAATAAGATTGCAAGTGCCAGTCTGGAGGAATGTTGAGTATAGTATTTTCTGCAGTGATGGAGATGTTCTATGATCTGCATTTTCCAACTTGATAGTCATTGGCCACATGTGATTACCAAATACTTGCAATTTGGAAAACTTGAAGAATAATTTTTCCTTGTATGCCAATGTACTTGATATTCACTTGCAATTAGCTAGAAGCTATTGGCTTGGATAGCGTAACTATAAACACTGAAAAGAATCAGAAAAAGAGCAGAGCTGTTAGGGAGAGTATATATTATCACAAAGGGTGACCATCTCAAGGAAGGATTTTTCATGTTCTCCAGAAAATGGAAGATTGCTCCCCATTAGCCAAGAGGAGAGAAATATTCCTCCTGTCCATGGTGTTCAGAGGAATCTGTAGACTTGGCAGTGATCGCGCACACTCGTTCTGGGTCTCAAGCTCTTAATGTGAGTGTAAAAAATCTTGGAGCTGTGTGTTCAATTTGCTCATGCTTCTACCAGCTTTACATTTAAAATCTTGGGCCTGATTTTTAGTAGTATTCTGGATCTGGGAGATGGAGTTCTCTTTAAACCCTGCTGCACAAGCATTATAACTTTCAGACAATTCACTGAACTCATGGGCTCAATAGGTTGCAGACCTGGCTCTTATTTTCTTCCTTGCATGGAAATTAACCACAGCCAACTAACAGCCCTATCTTTATATTTACTGCTGCCCCACATCTTTCAGGCACAAGAGCTATTGCATAAGCCAGTACATCCCCTTCCACATATTCTTCATCTCAGTACAAAGTAAAGGCCACTAATTTCTTAATGAACCCTAAGAAATGACATTATAGCATGCCATAAGTAGTCACTGTAACTATTCACCAGTAATGGAGTCAATTGCGTGTCTCCAATCAGCACCCTGTTCTGTGTGCATACTGACAACAGCCACTCTTAGATCAACTTTCTTAGGCTCAATTCTACCAGCATCTGACCATGAGGCAAAGATTTGAGTGCCTCCGGTTTACTAGGAGATAATTCCAGGGAAGAGGAGTAAATGGCTTACAAAACAAAACAGAAAAAGGTAGAAAGTCAATATAAGGCTAAGTTCAGTAGCAGAAATTAAGATAAGTAGAAAGGAGGCAAACAAAAATGTTAATGTTACAAATTATATATTTTTGGTTTTTTAAAATTAGAAATTTCAAATTTACTACAAATAATAAAAAATTCTATCTTTATACTAATTGTATATTCAAATGTGAATATTTCAGAGCAGTAGACAAAATACTAGTACCAATCCCAATGTTTGTATTAACACAGCCTGTAGGACAACTGACCTGGGCAGAGAAAATGCAGCTCTGGTCCACCTCCAGAGGCTACTGGGTATTCTTTGGTGACCCGACTCTAAGAACTTCCTAGGTGAGAAAGTGCAGCAAGCAAAATTTCTCCAGCCCCAGAATATATTCTACACCTTTAACCCTTATAGTCCTCCAAGTGTTTTGATGGAGAAAGTTCCTGTGGCCCAAGGAAATCAAGGTGATGACCCACTGAGGACCCAGGTGCCCATCTTCAAGTGTGACAGGTTTGGTGTAGTTCCTAACAATGTTTAGCAGTGACCATCTTATAGCCACTGACACTGCTGACCCCAGTTTGCTTACACAAACTGTTTTATTACAAGCATTACGTACAGTAAGATACAGTAAGAACTATATCCATGTTTTCAGCAGTATTTACACGATACATGAAATGTGTTGTTAAGCATCAAAGCAAAAGACAAAACCCTTGGTGTATAATTAATAATTAAGACTCCAGAGCATGAACCCAACCCCAGGTCCAACCATCCAGGGCCTACCGGCACCTTCTTCTCGTAGACCATTACACAAGTGATGGTGTACAGGTAAATAAAAGGACTTGTTAACAGCAGAGCAGCTGCATTCACCAGTGAACACAACAGCTATACAGCACCACACTTCCTACACCAGTACAAAGGCTCAAAACAATCAAGTGGAAGCACCAAAGTCCCCTGAGGCATTTTATTTGCATGTTTTACATCCTTAGAAAAAGAATCCCCAGGATTTTTCCTCCAGTGTGTTTTTGTCACACTTCTTCATGATCCATAATGACAGCTGATGATGTCAATACAATGAAACCAAACTGACTAGATGAGAGTGGATTATTCTGCCATTTTTCCAGGTCTTTTAGCTGCATATCAAACCTGGGGCTGATCACACCACATTTGTTTAACCTGCCTGTGAGGTTCACAACAATTTTTCCAGCCCTGTGGTCATCCATGATTTCAAATTCATTCCCCTATGTAACTATGCTTCATCATCACAGTTAGAAACTAGAAAATGACTGGAGCACAGCTTAATGGGGACCTCGCATTTGCCTCTCTTTTTGGCATTGTTGATGCTCTTGAGAGCAACAGCGAAGACATTGATGCACAACATTATGCAGCATGGAAAGATGGCAGAAGGAACTGCAAATTATATTTTTAAGAGAACTACAACTTCTAGGACACAGTTACCCCAGGGTGTCTATATAGGCATTTCCTTGGTTAATTTATTCTTCTTTTCTCCTCACAAATTCCATAGTGGTACTATAAATCCATAAATGAGTTGACTTGAGAAAGTAGAGAGCAGAAATCAAATTTTAAGATGTTATTGCTAATATCTAGGTGTCCCCACAACATCTCATGCACTCATTGATGTGGTTTTTCAGAGAATGGATATAGAATGTGTGATACTGAGATTAACAGTGTATGGTACTAATTTTACTCACAGATTGGTTTGCACCCATAGTTCTGGGTATAGATAATGGGAATCTGCACTCCGGGTGTGGCTGACAACAATCAATAGTGTATGGCCTTCAGGGACTACAAAAGAAGAAAGAGAAGGCAGGCTTCTGCTGTTTGCTGCCTTCTGCTTGCCTTGCCATGGACTATTTCTCCTCTATGATCCCTCTCTACCATGAGACCTTGCCTTGGAGCCAGCTGACTATGGACTGAAACTTCTACAGATTGTGTGCTGCTAAAACAAGCTATTTTTTAAAACTTGTGGTTACCTGGTATTTTGTTCCAACAACAAGAAAAGAAACCAAATCCTAGAATAAATAGATAGAGAATCCAAAGAATGTTTAAATTATGCAACTTAATGGATAACAACAACAAAACCTAGACTAACACATTTCACTTGTAAAATTGACTGCTCATCTGGGGGGTATGGGCCATCTTTTCTGTACTCTTCTACCACTTCAAGAGAAACATAAATGTTTCTAGTTCCAGAAAAATTGCCCCTTGTCTCTCTCCCATGACCTATTTCTTTGAGTGTGTACTTAAAAGAATAAGTCTTTTATGCCTCTTATTGATGGTCCTGAAAATTCTTTTTCTGTGTGATGGAAATCATCAAATTACAACCTATTCCATGGGTGGGGTGAATCAAGTTTTCCCACCCTCAGCTTGGGATTCCCATAGGACCCCATAAAGTATGTTAATAGGCACAATAATGGTGGACAAGTGACACTTGATCCTGCTGAAAATCCTGGGAATCCCCGACTTGTCTTCTTACATCATTAACTGAAGGAAACTCATATTGTTTTAATTCGCTGAAACTTCCATAGTTTCAGGTACTTGTATCCTCGGATTCAGAAATGGTGAGAATTGAGGTAATATTGGCAGGGTATAAAAAATGTCTGCTATAACCCTGAAGACACAGAAAACCCACAAGGCCATTACAACACTTGAAAAAATAGGAAGGGCCAAAACAATAAAAATAAAGTCAAAACGGAATTTTGCGCACACACACACACACACACACACACACAAAAAAAAATTCCTTGCTCACTACCTGTGAGAACTTACATGTTATACTTCTCTGTGACAATTGAAAATTCAGGAGAGAATGAAGTCTTTAGCCTAAAGTTCCAATGATGAACAACATTTTAAGATGATCAATCAATCTCAGTTTGAGAAGGAAAGAACTTTAAAGAAAAAATATTATTTTTCATCATCATTTGGTAAGAATGAAATAACATGAAATCTTTGATTTGCTTTAATATACTTCAGAATAAAAGGGGGAAATAAATAAGATGAGATAAATCTGGATTAAATCTACCATATAGAGTTTCCTTATATTATTCTCTTTTGTCTTTATGTTTAAAATTTTTACAGAAAAATTTTCTCTTCTTTTCCTATCCCTTTCACTAGTATCATTAGTCTTGGATTATACACATGTTTTATCATCCATCTTACCTATTATTAATATAAATAAAGTGCTAAGGAATATAGAATTCCTGTCAGTGTGAGGCACACAAGCAAGACACTCAGTACATATTAGATAGACATGTTTCCCACAATCTCCCCCACTTCCCAAACCTGTCAAAAGTTTCTTTAAGTTACTTTGGAATGTACATATATTACCAGAGGTGAGTTCTAAGTCAGCTCTTTAGCACCCTCCAACACTAGAGTAGTTTTTAGTTAGTCCTGTTTGCTACAACAAATAAGGTTCTGGGCTGGTGAGATAGCTCAGCAGACTAAAACATCTGCTTAGGCAAGCTTAGGCAAGCTCAGGGAGGGCACCTCAATCCCCAGCATCACATGCCATGCCAGCTCCCCCATCAGGGTGGGCTGAGCCAGCCAGAGTCCAACATAGTAGCACATGCCTGTAATCCCAGAGCTGGAGAGGCTAAAAGCAGGAGGATCACCATGAGTCTGAGCTGTGTAGTGAGACCCTGCAACAACCAAAAACAAAACAAGCAAAAAAAAAAAAAAAAAAAAAAAAAAAAAAAAAAAAAAAAAAAAAAAAAAGAACAAGGTTCTGCTGCAATGTGATATGATATGCATAAATGTTTGCAAACAGGGAAAAGCAGTAAGTAAAAGTCCATTTTAGATTTGCTTGTAGACAAGCACTTTCTAGATTATTTTCATTGCCAATATCATTTCTTTTTTTAAGGTTAATTTTCTTTATTTCAATAATCATTTCATTAACAAAGCATCTGTATTTTTGAAATGTACAAAATTTAAAAACACAAGTAAATGAGCATAAGACACAACACATGAACAGTGTTGGTTTCTGTAGCTGTTACTCAGTTTTTTTCATTATTTCTCATGATATTTTCTCTTTGCTCAATTTTTATTTTTATTATTGCATGTTTTACTACATAATGATTACATCCTTTGTGAGGAATTTCATTCACATACTCTTTTAAGAGAAGAGGCTCAATAAATTTAAAACATGGGTCTTGCCTCAAACAGATCAAAAATGGCAGAACCTAACTCAATCTACTGAAGATTTCAAAGTCCAAAGGATGTCGGAAGTCTGTAGCTCAAGATAAGAGCATTTAACTCAAGAAACAGCAGGGTCAGGATTTAAGGAAGGAAGAGAAGGTAGGGATGCCTCTGCCCTGAGTAAAGGAATCTCATTGCAAGTCCTGGGAGGCCTATATTCCTCCTCATGTTTACAATGAACCACAGGACAATCCTTTTGGTGTGTTGGAATAACCCAATATTCAATTGTCAAAGGATTCTCAATTTGGGTTCCCTAGAATATTCATGATTGTGTCCCTTTTAACACACTGAAATAAAAGTACAATAAGATCTCATTTTCAATTTTGTTAACAGCAATTTTAAAAATATAACTACAGATCTGGGGGTACTGCTCAGTATAGAACTGGGCCTAGCATGTGCAAGTTCCTGGGTTCAATCCCCATTAACTCCACCCCCACCCCAATTATGCCTGCCAAGTATGGCATGATTCTGGAAAAATATAGCATCATTTTGCCTCAAGCACTTTTCAACTTCTTCCTTGATATTCACCATTTTTTTCCTTGGAAAGCTATTGATAATTTATTTTGCTTTAGTCATTTGAAGTCCAGGGCATAGCACATTATAATGGTAAAAGGTAGCCTATTACTACATTTCTTCATGTAGAAAACACATAAAAAAGGAAAAATCCTTACACATTTTACTAATTTTATAAGTGAAACATATTTGTAGCTTTTATATAGAGGAAGGTATAAAGTAGGCAGTAAAGTCCACCCAGAAATCCCATTCTTCAGCATGCACCACATTTAATAGTTTTGTGGCTCTTCTTTCAGACTTTCTTATTTTACAGAGTTTACAAAGCATTTTCACATACTTCATCTCATTGAAACTTCACAACAGCAGATTTCAATTATAAATATGAGATTGGGGAAATTGTTTTTCAGTGAACTTTAGTAACCTTCTCACAAAAGGGAGCTACCATGACTGACTACCTTCTATTCACATTTCTTTGCAAAGCCAGACCAGGATTGATTCACTGTGACCTTTCATGCTCCATTCATACAGTAAAGAGCAGGCTGGGCTGTGGAAAATAGAATCAATCCAAAATCTGCTAAGCATTTTGGTTCCATCAGCTATAGCCTTAGCCAAACACAAAACATTTGCATGGGCAATAGATAAAAATTGAACAGACTTTCAAAGCGTCAAAAAGGTGTTTCTTCAAGTTCACTAACAAAGAATATCTGGGGCTCATCAGTCTAAACTGTAGTGTAACGCTGAGTTCAAATTGAGGTAAATTGTGATGTCTCCTTCAATATAAGTGGATAGAAATAGACTTTCACTGAGTACTGTCAGATAAAGTAATAGAATAAAACAAGATCCCAGACATCCAGACCCCTCCACCCTTTTGAGTAGCACCAAAATCTTAGGGTTAATTGCTTAAAATTAGTGGAGTTTTTGTTTTAACAGATCTTATTGGTAAGATCTTGA
>NW_004524592.1:13136253-13150278 GCF_000260255.1 Octodon degus | reverse complement strand
GCTTGCTAGGTAAGCACTTCTTTTACTGAGCTATCTCCCCGGCCCAAGGTTTATATCTTATATGAATCTGTTTATCATATTTCTACACTACAGAAAAAGATAAAGACCTCAATCCTAAAGAACCCAACCAATATTATCTTTTAAGTTACATAGTTTGTGTACAATTAAATGTTTCTTTCGGCCATGAAGTTGTTGCAAGAAACCTATTGCAGTGGCTAAGAACTAATGATGATTACATTTCTCTTGAAGAACAAATTGAAGAATCATTAAAATTTTTTAGTCCTCACCCATTAATTTCAAATCATGAATAGAAAAATTTGCTTAGTGAGTCAGCTGTCTTTGCGATTCTGACTTTAACATTTGAGGCTTCTATGTTTCCCTAGCCCGAGCCAGAAGAAGTAGGAAGGAAAATGGATATCATTTCATTTCCACGGCAACTGGAGCACAGCAACAAGTCTCTGACTCCCATTGCCTATGAGGAAAATGCAGAGTGACTTAGATCACTGTGACCTAGCTTGAAATGTTGTAATGGCCCTGATAGTGATTCATGTCTTCACAAAAACAAACAGCTATCTCTCTAAACCCTTCTGGCTTAAGGGGCCTTCCTCCACAGGCTGCCTGTTGTGGTTGTGCTGGCTTTGATCACAAGACCCTGGCAGCCAGTCTAAGACAGAAAAGAACATTCCTGGAATTTTAAGTGGTTGGGATCAGCAGTTGTCATGTACAATTGATGCTCATTTATATTTCACTAGACAAAATCTAGTACTGCCCAAAATTGGCAAAGAAATATTTCACATACTAATTAGGCCTAATCTTGCCTTAATGTAAAAAATTAGCTGTCCTACCTTCTTTCAATCTTAACCTCAGAAGGGAGATTTAATATTTCCTGACAGTGCTTGAAATACTTTGCTGTTCAGATGTCAATGAAGCCACAATAATTACATCCATTAAACCAGCCTGGGCTTTCCAATGCTATTGCAAGCTTAGGGTACTTTTGAATTCCTTATGGCATTCACCCTTTGATAGTAGGTTTAAAGAGAAAGCACCCTTAGGCAGATGGATCACCACTTTAACCCCTTTACCTGTTAATTATTGCTTCAGTTGTTGTTAATCTATTGATTTGGTGGTCAATGATTTTTTTAACCCCTTGATTTCCAGGAAGTTTAATTATACAGTATGTAGGAGCCATATTCTTTCTTAGGAAGGAGTTCCAAGAAGGCCTAGTGGTTTTTAGTTCTAGGTGATCAAGCTATAAAGATATTAACAAATAATGATTCAGAACTGACAACATTGTTTATCTGAACATTTATAAGATATTTCATTCTACCATTACTATAAAAAAATTAAAAATATCTCCTTTTACAGATAGAAGAAGTGTGATATAACAGTATGACATTCTGGGGCGTGCAGCAGTTTCTTTAAAGAAAATGAATCTACCAATCTCATCATTCTCTGAAAAATATTCAACAATTTTATCGTAAATTTGGCCTCAGCCGGGTCCCTTCTTCCCCCATTACCTTTACAAAATATAGTTTAAACACATAATAATTTTCATCATATTCCTCCTCCATCACCCATTTTTATACTCTCTCTCTTTCACTATTGAGCTCATTTTTACTAAATCAAACTCTCTAGGAAAAGGTATTACTTATATGTTCATTAATGACTTAGATATGATTATTTTTTTCATCTAAAGCTCATGTTGAAATTCAGTTCCTATTATGAGATATTAAGAAATATGTTAAGGTGGGCTCTTTAGGAGGTAATTAGGAGTCCATCTTCATCAATGCATTAATTCATTCATAAAATTAGTGGATGAATGGGTATTATGATTTGTATCTAGTTGTCCCCCCAATGCCTCATGTACTCATGGGGTGGGAACTTCTACAGTTTGAGATTAATTCATGATCAAGCCTGGGATTATGGGTATGAGTACTACCCTCAGCCTCGGGTGGATAGCTTGAATATAATTTAAGGTAGACAGACTTCCTCTCTGTAGCCACTGTTGCTGCTACTCTCTGCTACACCCTGCCCCCAGGGTGCGCTGAGACAGATATTGAGACTGGGCATGGTGTCACAAGTCTTTTATCTCAGCTCTTGAGAGGCTGAAAACAGGACAATCACTACCTGTCAGATCTGTGTAGTAAGAACCTATAGACCCTATAGACCCTGTCCTAAATACATAAACAAACAAACAAACAAACAAAGAATTTGGTACCAGAGAAGTGGGGTCATTGCTGTGGCTAATCTGACCATGTGGATTAGAGTTTTGGGGAATGCTTAAGGGATGAGATAGGAAAGGTTTGGAAAGGTTGCCTACTTGCAAAGAGCATTTGGGAGAGTCTGGTCAGAGCTCAGAAGACCAGAATGCTAATAGAAAACTTGCCTATAAAGACCAGACTGGGGTGGGAAGAAGGACTGCATTGGTTGGTGGACTCCAGACGATGTCTGTTTTGGCATGGATGTTGTTGGGGACTTTTATTCAGATTTATGTTGAGAATCAAGAGCAAGAAGTCCAACAAGATGATTTGAAATGTGAGTTTGGCCAGAAAGCAAGCTCCAATAAAGCTGTGGAATGCAAACTTAGAGCTGAGAGGATCTCCACTGCAAAGAAAAAACTAGAGAATCAAAAAGGATCTTCTCAGGGCATCACTAAAGGCAGCAGGTCTCTGTCTTTTGCAGCCTCAGAATTGCAAGGAAGAGAGACTTTGCCTTGAGGAGAAAGCCACAGAGCCCCATGTTCCAGAATGGCAGTGGCCATACCAGGTTCCAGAATGGTGCTGGCATGAAGAATATATTTCTCAGAATCAGAGTCAGAGTGTTCAGTGATCCAAACACTCAGCCCCTACAACGAGGAGAGAAGGAAGTCTGGCTACTGCTCCAGCTAACAGAAGACCTTGACATCATCCACATGGCATTGGCTTTAGGTGCTGGCAGAATGCAGAAGTTCTGAAGTTAAGAAAGTGTCCAGCTGGATTTCAGAAGAAGGCCCGGGAGGCGAGGCAATGTGTCCCTGAGAGGGCAGTGTGTAAAGCTGTGAGTGAGAAGCCTATTCAATGAAGCCAGGAGCATGGATCTTCTAAAGGAAACTGCAAGGAGGGAGTAAAGCTGGCCTAAGAGAGAAGCCATGGGAACTACCACCATGAGTACCATAAGGGCAGAGCCACATGAAGCTCACAATGTGCCACAGATTTCTTCAGATGTTCCACAAGGACCTACAGGATTTAATGTTTTCCCTGCTGAATTTTGGACTTGTGTTGGTCTCAATGCTTGGTATCCTGCTGTTTGTACTTTTTGAATGGTAATGTTTATCTTGTGCATTGCATGTTGGAAGTGTTTAACTCACTTTTCATTTGTACAGGGACTCACAGTTAAGAGTTTGCCTTAGCTCTTGGAGATTTGGGACTTGGACTTTTAGGCAATACTGAAGCTGTTAAGGCTTTGGCAACTTTTAGAGATGGACTAAAAATGCTTTTTATGCAAAGGGATATGCATAAAACTTTGGGGGTCCAAAGTCATTCTACTCCTATTTGGGGGTAGAATGTTATGGTTTGTGTCTAGTTGTCCCCCAAAGCCTTATGCATTCATGGGATGGGAACGTCTAGAGTTTGAGATTAATTCATGATCAAGGCTGGAATTACTAGAGTTTGAGATTAATTCATGATCAAGGTTAGGATTATGGGTCTTAGTAATGCTGGGATTATGGGTGTGAATACTACTCTCAGCCTGGGGTGGATAACCTGAATTAAACTTAAGGGAGACAGACTTCCTCTCTAAAGCCATTGTTGCTGCTACTCCTCCCTTTTGTTCTTGCTATTTTGCTGTCTTCCACTGCCATGAACTGCTGCCCTCTGCCATTTTCCAGTCTGCTTTGGAGCCAGCCAAATATGGACTGAAACCTCCAGCAAGTGTGAGCTTAATGAACCTTTCTTTTCTTCATTTTGAGTGTTGGGTATTTGTCCCAGCAAGGAGAAAAGAATAACTGAGACAATGGGTTATCTTGAGAATGAGTCAGTTACAAAAGCCAGTTTGAGTAGGTCTCTGGCATACTCTTTTTTATACCATATGGTACTCAGCAAAGCCTCATGTGTGCCAACAAAAAGGAAATCATCAGATCTAGTCCTTGACTTAGATCAGAACCATGAGCAAAAATAAATCTCTTTGCTTAATAACTTATCCAGGTCATGGTATTGTGTTATTATCAGCAGAAAGTGGACTAAAACATTCTTTATTGGTGCTATCCAAACTTCATCTCTAAATGAGTGAACAAACACAAATAAGGTTGGTTCAGAAGGATCTTTCTTCAGAGAAACAAAGAGCACTAAGACATTTGCATAAAGCCATAAAGCATGTGAAGGAATGAGACTGACTCCCTTCTGTGTCAGTGGGTGTTTGAGGAGCATGGTATGCTAAAATGGAAATAAAAGTAGGTGAGCATAGACCCTTTATTTTCCTCAAAATGATCTCTGAAACCTCTATACCCCCACATCAGAATCTGTCTGGGCTTCTTTCACACTATAAACAAAACCACTACAGACCAGTCAACACATTTGAACACTTATAATTTTTTTTTCATAATTGCCTATGTAAAAATAAATTAAAAACTAGTGTTCATACTTCTTAACAAAAACCACAAATCATCAAATAGTGTCACATAAATTATGAAATCAGAGCAGCTACAAAATGAAAATGTTGCTGAGTCAGAATTGCAGATGAATCAATATGATAAAATTTGCTTCAAACTTCTTAGTCAAAATTTGCCATGTTTTCTAATTACCAATTTTATTGTTTTCTATGTGACCCATCTCTTAGAAATCTAGATTTTAGCTATTTTTTGAAGTTCAGTTTTGTTTTGTTTTTTGAGGGTCTCGTGATACTCTGTTTTTAATCCTGCCTCATTTCATTTACATATTGCTCCAAGATAAACATCAGCAACTACATTTGCTATTTTCATTCTAAGTGAGACCACATTTGATGAAATTAGTAGGCTAACATTAAAAATGTTGCTTCCAAAATAATGATTTTTGGTAGTTTATAGAATTAACACCAAATTAGGATGCGAATTAGGATTTGTTAAGAATTTTCAAATCTAGGAGTCACTGGATATTAGGGCTACTAATTTATTTTTACCTTTTATTGATTACATAGACTAATTAATAAAATTCTGTAATTGAAGCTTCACCTACACTTTTAGGAAGTACAAAATTATGCAAATGTCAGTCAGTTTAAATTACAACCTAGCTTTTTGATTCACTATAGCCAAAAATACACACATCAGTAGTCATCAGATAGCCTATTAATTAGTAAATTTACCCTCCAAAGATGATTCAGCTCTTAATTTAGGAATATTAAAGACATGTATTGGGCTGGGGGGTAGCTTGGTAGTAAAGCACTTGCCAGACATAAGGCCCTGGGATTAATCCCCTGGGATGAAGGGAGGATTTAAAAATCATCTAAACTCCATCTCTGCTTGTATAAACAAAATTGACAGAATAATAGTGTAGAAAACCATAAGCCTGAGGAAGCTGCTTGGGAGGGAAGAAACACTGCCCATCACCCCTCAACCATCAAGGGAACCTACAAAATATCAAAAAAAGGAGCAAAATGAAGTAAAAGACCTCCAGCCTACCAAAAACAAGAAAACAAGTACAGGAGAAATCAACATAGAAGAAATTAGAAGTCACACACCTGAAATTTCTGAAATAATAGTAACTGAAGTAAAGAAACAACTCTAGGAGGATATAGAGGAAATCAGATAAGAAATAATCTCTCAGGTAAAGAAAATTAATAACCATAATTAAAGAATTGCTCACCCTATCTAAAGAAGATATAGTCGAAGAAATAGAGGAGCATGGGAAAATGATGGCAACATTGAGTAAACAACATAAGAAACAATTAGAATGCATAAAACAGATTCAAACAGATATCCAGGAAATCAGAACTGTTGAATGAAACTGAAGATAGACTTTCAGACCTTGAAGATGGAATTGTGGCTAGCATTCACAAAAAGAAAGATATGTTTACAAAAATAACAAGGAACTAAGAAATAACAATTCAACAATTGCAAGATGATGTAAAGAAAAACAATACAATAATGATAGGAGTCAATAAAAAAGCAAGTGTCAACGTAATAAAGACTATTTGCGAAGTAATAGAAAATTTCCCAAGCTTTGGAAAATAATCTGACATACAACTAAATGAGGCATATAGGACTTCAATAAGCCACAACCAAAATAAATCTACACTCAGACATATAATAACCTAGGTACCAGAAGCTCAGCACAAGAATAGAATAGAAGATTTTAGAGAAAGAGAAAAAAAAAATCAGCAGTAAAGGAAAGCCCATCAGAATCATGGCAGACTTCTCAACACAAACCATCAAGTCCATAAGATCTTGGAGCAAAGTATTTCAATATCTGAAAGAAAATAATTTCCAACCCAGAGTGGTATACCCTAAAAAGCCATATTTCAAAATTGATGAGGAAGTACAATAACTTCCATGACAAAAACATAAGTGAAGAAATTTATGAGCACCAAACCCACCCTATAAGGAGTACTAAAGGATTCTAGAAAGACATACAAGTGACTACATACCCAAGAAAAACCAGAAATAAAGCATCAGGCAGAGCAGGCAATTAAACAGAGGGGAAAGTAAGGAACAACAGGAAAATGACATGACAAAGATAAGCTAATGCATATCAGTTATAACCATTAATGTAAATGGCCTCAATACATACAACCAAAGAAATAGACTGGCAGAATGGATCAAGAAACAAAATCTAACAATATGCTGTATACAAGCAATATATTTAACTCAAAAAGAAATTCATAGACTGAACATCAAAGGATGGAAAAATAATACGCTATGTGACAAGAAACCAGAAAAAAAACCTGGCCTAGCTACTCTGTTTATAAACAATGTGAACTTCAAGCCACTTCAAGAATCATCAAATGAGGTAAAGAAGGTCACTACATACTTCTTAGAGGAAAAATTGTAAGAGGAATAGATAAGAAACATATATATATATATATATATATATATATATATATATATATTCCAAATATGGGAGCATCCAACTATGTAAGACAAATAATAGATTTGAAAAATCAAATAATGAATAACACATATGTAATGTGAGACCTTAAAACCACATTGTCACAAGATATAGATCTAGACAAAAAAAAAATCAGCAAAGAAATAATAGAAATGAACCAAACTTGTGAACAAGTGGACTTAGTAGACCTTTACAGAGTTTTCCACCCAATAACCTGAGAATACACATTCTTCTCAGCTGCACACAGGATATTTTCTAAAATGGAGCACATACTAGCCCAGAACATGCTTAAGTAAAGCCAAAGGAATTGAAATTATCCAATGCATATTATCTAAACATAGTGCTATGAAATTGGAAATTATTGAGAAAAAAAAACCACCAAAGCTCTATAAATACACTGAAATTAAATGACACACTCCTGAACGTTAAATGGGTCTTAGATGAATTTAAAGAAGAAATTATAAAATATCTACAATCAAACAATGCAAATACAACTTACTAGTATCCGTAGGATGCAATAAAAGCTGTACTCAGTGGGGAATTTAAGCAGTGACTTCTCACATCAAGAAAACCAAATGAGCACAAATAAATATTCTAAACACAAATAAACACAGATTCTAGAAAAAGAACAGCAAATTAAGCCCAAAGACCAAAGAAGGAAGAAATTTTAAAGAGTCAAACAGAAATTAAAACAATGGAGATGAATGTTCTTGTAAACAATAAAAAGAATTGATGAATCAAAGATTCAGTTCTTTTAAAGAATAAATAAAATTGATAACCCCCTAGTTAACCAAAAAGGAAATAAAAAACTCAAAGTCATACAATAAAGAATGAAGAAGGGTAAAATCACTACAGATCTTGTGGAAATTTAGAAGATCATCAATGCATACTTTTAAAAACTTTAATAGGATGGAAAACACAGAAGAAATAGACAGATTTCTAGAAACTTGTATTACCAAAGCAGACTCAAGAAAATACAAAAACTCTCAATGATCCAATATCAATCAATGAAATTGAAAATGTAATTTAAAACTTAACAACAAAGAGAAGCTCTGATGGATTGACTGCTGAATTCTATAAGAAATTTGGAGAAGATTCAATATCAAGATTTCTAAAACTCTTTAATGAAATTGAAAGGGAAGAAGTTCTCCCTAACTCATTCCAGGAAGCAACTATTACTCTGATACCAAAGCCAGAGAAAGAACCAACAGAAAAAGAGAATTACAAGGTGAACTCCCTAATAAACATAGATGTAAAAATCCTCATCAAGATACTAGAAAGTGTTGGCCAGATAGCACAGTGGACTAAAGTACCTGCTAAGGCAGAGCACAGGGCCTGAATTTCAATCCCCTGTGTGCTGTGCTGGTCCCAGCCCGAGGGCATGCTGAGATGGTGATCAAGACTGGGCATGGTGGTATGCACCTGTAATTCCAGCACTTGGGAGGCTAAAAACAGGAGGATCACTATGAGTCCAGTCTATGCAGTAAGACCCTGTAGGCCTTGTACTAAATATATTTTTTAAAAAAGATACCAGAAAACAGAATGTAGCAAATCAACAAGAAGATTATAACAATGACCAAGTAGGATGCATGCCAAGGATGAAGGAATGGTTTAATATATGCAAATCAACAAATCTAACCGTATCAACAGAGTCAAAGACAAAAATCACATGATTATCTCAAAAGATGCAGAAAAAGCTTTGGGGAAAGTCTAACACTAATTCATGATAAAATCCTACAGAAAGTCAGAATAGATGGTCTTTACCTCAATCTGATAAAAGCCATGGCTTTTATCATACTAAATCATACTAAATGGATAAAGATTGAAATCTTTCAACTCTAAGTCAGGAACAAGACAAAAATGTCACTATCACCACTGTTATTCGATATAGTTCTGGAAACATTAGCCAGAGCAATTAGACAGGAGAGAGAAATGAAAGGAATAAAGGTTGGGAAGGAAGAAGTTTAATTATCATTATTTGCAAATAACATGATACTCTACATAGAAACCCCAATACTCCACCAAAATACTTCTAGAGTTAGTAAATAAATTCAGTTTTGTAACTGGATACAACACTCAAAATCAAAAGCATTCCTGCAGATAAACAACAAACTCACTGAGAGAGAAATTAGGAAACTACATCCTTCATAATAGTATCCCCCAAACATGAAATACTTAGGAATATATCTAACAAAGGAAGCAAAAAAATCTATACATTGAAAACTAAAGAACTCTGAAAGAAAAGATGGAACAGGATTTCAGAAAATGGAAAGATGATCCTTTCTCATTCATAGGAAGAAGCAATATAGTGAAAATGGCCTCATTCCCAAAACTGTTACACTGATTTAATGCAATCCTGATGAAAATATCATTAGCATACCTCCCAGAAGTTGAGATAACATTCCTAAAATTCATCTCAAGCCAGAAGAGACCTAGAATAACAAAGGCCATCCTGAGTAACAAAGGTAAGGCAGGAGGCATCATAATCCCTGACTTGAACCTATACTACAAAACTATTGTGATAAATTGAGCATGGTACTGGCTAAAAGACAAGCCTGAGGATTAATAGAACATGTCAGAAGAAGCAGACACAAACTACTTCCAAACTCATTCAGCCACCTTATCCTTGACAATGGTGCCAAACACATTCAAAGGAAGAAAGACACCCTCTTTAATAAATATGCTGGAAAAACTTGATTTCCACATGCCAAAGATTAAACTAGACTCATGTCTATTATCATGCACTAAAAATAAAGTTAAAATGGACCAAATATCTAAATATTAATACAGAAACACTAACTCTACTGGAAGTAGGTAGAAATCTTGAAGACACAGTGATAGGCAGGGAGGTCATGAACAAAAAGGAAACTGCGTGGGAAATACTTCAAAGAATCAGCAACCAGTATCTCATCAAATTCTTTGAGTATCAAAAGAAGACATCAACAGAGTGAGAACAAAACACAAAATGGGAAAAAATTTAGCCAACTGTCCCCTAGATAAAGAAATTCTATCTAGAACATATAAAGAATTTTAAAAAGTCAGGACCTGAGAATGAAAGAACCAATCCAAAAATGGATATCTGAAATGAATAAACACTTCTCAGACAAAGAAATACAAATTGCAAATAAATACATGGGAAAATGTCCAACATAATCGATGATACAAGGAATGCAAATTAAAACAACACTGAGATTCCATTTTATCCCAAAAAGAATGGCTATCATGAGAAAAAGCAATCGATAACAAATGTTGGAGGAGTTATAGAGCAAAAGAAACCTTTTTCCAGTGTTGAAAGGAGTGTTGACTAGTACAACCAATGTGGAAATCAGTGTGGATTTTCATTAGAAAAAATCCCTACGATCAGGGGTCTCACTCAATCCACCTAGTCCCCTTCTGGATATTTTCCCAGAATGGTTGAAAACACCATAGCACAGTGTTATAGGTACACCTGTGTTTATCACAGCACAATTTATAATAGCTGAATCTTGGAAATAACCCAAATGCACATCAACCAAGAAATGGATAAAAAATGGTGGTATTATTATACAATAGAGTATTACTCAGCTGTAAAGAAAGATAAAATCAAGGCTATTATAGATAAATGGATGCAACTAGAGACCATATATATGTGAAATAAATCAGACTTATGTATAAACATAGTATACAAAAGAGAAATAAGCTGCTAAAAAGGAATGAACAACTGGGAAGGGGGAGAAAAATTATACATATATATGATTTATATATATGATATACATCATACATCATATATATACATCATATATACATCATATGTATGATGTATACATATATGATAGCTAATTGTATTATTAATTTATATTAGTTCTTTGAAAGGAACATTTAATGCTTATATTATTTGAGCAGTTTCACATACCTATATTTCGTAATCTGAGCAACTTTCAAGATAATAATATGCAATATAATAACCTTTGTTATTTTCCTATTATTTGTTTTGGAATTCTGTATCATTTTTGTTGTTCTGTGTCTGATCATTGATTCGGCCCTTAATTCTTGGCTGGTTTGATGTCTATTACAAGGTTAATTAAACCCAAATTTTAGAATTTGGTCACATCTGCCTTACGTCAACATTGCATTCACCAAGGCAATTAAAATACTTAAAAGGTCAAGATTTAGAATTTTACTGAATTTATGGAATAGATCATATGAAATTTATTCTACCTACTCTTAAATCTTTATGTGCAATCTCATGTTGGCAGAAATTTACTTTAACTATAAACTAGTGAATAGGTTCTATGGAAAATAGTTGCTCATCGTCAGTTTAATTGTTGGTGGATACTGTTACCCAGGATACTTTGCAAGGATACTTTGTACTGGTGTGCTTGGTCTCTTTTTAGTCTCATTCTAGGTGCTGTGCAGAAAGCCCTTCCTAGTCCTAGTCTCAGTTCAGGAAGTTTATATTTGTAATCTCATGGATAAATTATTGGAATCCCATTAATTAATTCCAACCTACCACTTCCCGGGCAATCTATGGCAAGAATAAAGACACTATAGTGTATTCGTAGTTATGTAGTACCAAGGGCTCATAAGTCCAACCATGGTAATGGCTATCTAGAACAAAGGCCTTGACCTAGGGCCAAACTTGGGTTTTATTCAGTCATGAAGGAGGAGTGGCTTGAGAATGAATGACTGAGAATGGAAGGAAGTAGGTGAGTGCTGTGAGCTGGGATAAGGATGAGGGAGGCCTGTATTTACCTCTGCAATACAGAGAGAAGGATATACAGAGAGTAATGTGCATTACACAATTGAGATAGTATCAAATGTTTTGGGGTCCAGTGCTTCTGCTCTGATGTGTAATCTTTCAAGCCCCAGGAAGTCATAGCCTCTATCTTGACCTGGCTCACATTAAAGAGCAGCTGGGGAAGTGGGGGCCGGGGAGTAACCAGGGTGTTTTCATTACTCTTCTCTCATTGCTGGGACAAATACCTGACACTCAAATTAGGGAGGAAAAGGTTTATTTAGCTCATAGTTACTGGAAGTTTCAGTTCACATTCAGCTGGCTCCAAGGCAGAGCAGCACATGGAAAAGGGAAAACTTTCATGGTGGCAACAAAGAGCAAGAGCAAAAGGAGGAGCAGCAGCAGCCCTAGCAGCTAGCTTCTCTTCCCTCCTTACAATGAAATGCAAATTCCCTGCCCCAGGGCAGGTGCAGCATCTACACCCACAATAATCAATCACAAACTCCAGAAGCCACCCCAAGACTGCATGAGGCTTTGGGGGGAGGGACACCTAAACACAAACCATAACACAAGGAAACACTCATGCTGTCTTCAAAGACTACCACCTTTGCCTCAGCTAGACCAATATGCATTGCTTAAAGCCAGTTGAAGGGATAAGGAAGAGTCCTAGCCAGCTCTGTGCATATCTATACATAGAAATAGGGTCAGAAATGGCCAAAATGGAGACAATTGCTATTCTTTCAAGGAGAGTTTCCCAGGAGGTTCCCCACAGCACTGCATTTTTAATGTCATCCAAGTGCCTATAGACTATTATGGGATAATAGAATTATATATTTCTTAATAACATATCCTGAGGGAATCAGTGTGATTCAGAGCTTTGGTTTTTAGCAGATGCTTCAGGACATTAAACATGATTGCCTGATCTTTGCCCCTAAGTCCCATTGACTGTTAGGACTTTTTGAGTTCCCAAGGAGAATGGAAGACCCTAAAATATTATTTCTGGTGAATGTTTCTTGCTAAATAACTTCTTCCATGGACCCATTATCAATCTATAAGACAAATAGTCTGTAAGAATAGAACAGAGAAGGGCTGGGGAGATAGTTCAGTGGCATAAGCTCCTTCCTGGTTAGCATAAGGTCCCAAATTCAATCCCTGGTACTGAAAAAACAAAATAAAACAAAAAAGAATAGGACAGAGATATGAATATCATGTGGTCATTTCATAGATATTGATGATGACAAAAATGATGATGAAAACAAGGAGTTCCCATGTGGCAAAACCTACATTACCATGAATTCTGGCATCACAGAAGATAATACTCATAGAATATTGACTTAGGCAGTAAGGTTATTTTTCTTCACATAATAAATCTACAGTCAGACAATCTAAAGTTCAGTGATGCTATCAGATACCCAAGATCTGTTTTCGTTTTTCTGTCCTCATCTCTGGTGGCTCATTTGCTCCTACTTTCAAGATGAGTGCAGTGCCTTAGGCTTGTGATGGGGAAAAGCAGTGGGAAAGAGGTTTTTACAAAGAAAAGTTTTACTTTTTTACTCAAGAAAAGAAGCTCTCTTTAAGGAATTCCATTCATACTACATTAGTTCAACTTTGTCACTCCCCAGCTGCAAGTGAATGAAGATGGTATAATTCTAGGGAGGTATTATAGTTTGGATCTATGATGGATCCTAAAGTCTCATAAATTTTCAAGGTGACTGGATTATAAGAGTGTTACAGCTAATTGTGTTATTGGGAGGCAGAGGCTGGTTGTTATGGTATCCAGCCATGGGCCCCTATCCCCCGTACCACTTCTGATGTTCCCAGATGCCCCAACCACAACTGTGCTGCAAAGATTTAACCTTGACGGTCTGTGTCTGGTTGCTTACGCATATAGCTTTGTTTCAGCTTACTTCAAGGACTCTATACTTTGTGCCCAGAACACAATGCTACAGCATTTATTTTTTTTTTAGTGGTTTTCACTGTTTGTTTCTATTCCTTCCTATTTTCTCATTTTTCCCTTTGGGGATGGGAAAGTTTATCCTGTGCCACTGTGTGTTGAGAGTGTTTAACATTTTTATTTTTATTGGGGCTCCCAGCTAAGAATTTCCTTGAGTATCAGAGGACACTTCCAACTTGGAATTTTCAGCAATTCTGGAACTGTTAAGACTTTGGTGTCTCTTAGGAAGAAATTAAAGAAGCGAATAAATATATGAAAAAATGCTCCACATCGCTAGCCATTCATGAAATGCAAATTAAAAC
>NW_004524592.1:13114084-13134376 GCF_000260255.1 Octodon degus | reverse complement strand
ATATATGCAGTGTATTATTTGTTGAAACTGTACTTTCGATTTGATTTGAAACTGTCTCATTGCTATCTGTTTATCAATAAAACTTTGAAAAAAAAAAGACTTTGGTGTCTTTAGAGACAGGCTAAATACAGTTCGTATATGGAGACATACATGAGTCTTTGGAGAGGAATGCCATGGTTGGGTGAAAAATGGACCCCCAAACCACATGAGTTTAGAAAACGATTGGATTAAGGAGTGATATAAGTAAATGTACTGTTAGAAATTGGGGCCTACTGAAAAGAGATAGGTCACTGGGACCCTGATCTGGAAGGACTCATCTCCCTTCCTGACTCCCTGTTACTCTTTCTGTTTCCTGAGATGTGAGCATCTTCTCTCTGCTCAACCCTACCAATATGCTTTTCCTATATTGAGTCCAGCCTGCTATGGACTAAGATTGTGAGCCAAAGTAAACTTTTCCTCCTTTAAGCAGTGGGTATCTTGTTTTGTGTTGCAGCAATGAGAATGTAACTATGACACCATACCTATCATCATCTTGAACAAATAAAATCTTGACAATAAGTGTTCTCCCCATAAGTGGGTATCAACAGACAACTAATAGTGCTTACCATACCTACTATTTACTAGTCACTTCATTGCATACTTTATATACCTATTATCTCTAAGATGGAATGCCAACAATTTTAACATGATGCAACTGAGTAACAAATATTATTAATAGTTTATTGAGGAAAATAATATACTTATATTTGTATCTAGGTTAAGCTGATTAATAGTAATAATATAATATTAATTAACATTGATCAGATTCTTGCCATGAGTTACAAATTCTTCTAGGTACTTTTTGTGCATTGACTCATATCTTCTCATGGAAAACTTCTGAGTGAGGTGTTTATGTTGCCTTTGTTTATCAGATATAGGTAACTGAGCTTGCAGACACTGAGGAATTTGTTCAGAGTTACAGAGGCTGTGAGAGAGGAAGCCTCCAGTTCTGCATAACACCTTAGCCATTGACTATTTTCCATATTCTGCAGAACCCACCTGTCTTGGTTATTTTTCTCTCTTTTCCGGGACAAAACACCCAACACCTCAAATTAAGGAAGGAAAGATTTATTTGTTCAGTTAGTGGAGGTTTCAGTTCATACTCAGCTGGCTCCAAGGCATGGTGCACATGGCAGAGGACAGCTGCTCTAGGCAGCAGAAAACAGCAAAGAGCAAAGGGAGGAGAAGCAGCTATGGCAGCTAGCAAACCTCTCTCCCTTCTCCATATTGTATACAGACTACCCACACCAAGGTGGGTGTAGGGCTTACACCCATGATCCTCTCATTGGATCATGAATTAATCACAAAAATCTAGAAGCTGCCCCAGTGACTGTGTGAGGCTTTGGGGCAGCAACTAGACACAAACCATAATGCCACCTATTCAAATAGTGTTCACAGCCACTGTTTACTGAGGTTTTAGGGGTACCAGTGAATAAGCTAACAATCAAACACTTATAAGTCAGATGAGGCCACAAATTATATTAGTCTCCTGTTACTTTTATGACAAAATATTTAGACTGAGAAATTTGATACATAAAAACTTATTCTTTAGTTTTGGAGGTTTGGAGTTTCAAGCATAAAATGCCCAAAAATTCATTGTCTGAGATACTGTTTCTTTTCATGATGGTATCTTTGTGCAGCCTCATGTGGCAAAAATGATGGAAGAGGCTGGTGGTCCCTTTGAGCCACTATACAAGTGCATTATGCCCACTTCTGATTATGGAATTCTCATGGCCTAGTTGCCTCCCATAAACTCTGCCACAGCATCATCACTTTGGAGAATAAGTTCCAGCACATAAATTTTGGGGGGTGTCATATTCACAAAAAAAGAGTAACATTAATCAGTAGGATGAATTATAAGGATTTATCAGATGAGAGTCCTGAGAATAGAAACCAAAGATTTAAGAAGCTACAAGAAGATGAGAGATGTCCAGATGGTGTCTCACCGTGTGCCAGAGTGCACACTTAACATTTATCCATGATGCAAAGGACCTCTTTTCTTCCTTCTCTGTGTATGTGTTCTGAACAAGGTCACCAGGAAATGTCTGTCTTGGAAGATGACCAAAGTCATGAGGAAATGTCTGTCTTTGCCACTCCCTACTCAGTAATCATTAATCCATTCTTCTTAACTAACATATACTTCATTTTATTAATAGCACTGTTAGGCTCAGAAAAAATGACACAGCTCCTCATACTTCTTTGCCACCATGGCATGGCCATATGTAAAAGGGCTGGCCAAGGACATATAAGCAAGTCTGGTGTTTTTGTTAGGCCTGTCAGCAAAGTGAGTAGTATTTGGTAAACAGATACAAGCTTATGCTAGATTTGATGGTATACTAAACCTGGAGTGATGCAGGGAAAATTAGTATAACCCCTGTAGATGAACGCCACACACATTTGTGAAGTGCTTCATATATTCTGGCATTTAATACATCACAGCTTAAACCCAAGGACATGAAAAAAATGACAAAATGCAGTAAGTGATATCTAATAATTGAAACTGTATCTTTACAGAGAGGGGGGAACAGAGAAACAGAGATAGAGACAGACAGAGACAGAGAGAATGGTGATATCTCAACTGGCTTGAGAATTTACCCTTTGTTCATTCATTCCTCTTCTCTTAATTTGGACTGAAATTATAGTGTCCAGTGAGATATCAGCCATCTTATAAAAATGAGTATTTTAGCCTTACACTAAGGACAGTTATAATAAAAATATATAAGCTACAGAGGTAATCAATCTGAGTACCTGATTGTATTGTGAAACTCCTATATCAGCGTAAGCCTGATCACCTCTAAATTTGTGAAGATTTATGACAATTTATTAAAAATAGTCCCACATTAGTAAAGCCACTAAGTTTTTATGTTGTCCATGTTGTTACATGGAACTTAAAACAATCCCAACTGATAAAGATGGCGATACTATCCTCCCTTTCAATCAGATTATCCTTAGTATTGTCTTCTGCATAGGGCAAGTCATCATCATTGCCCCATCTCCACTCTGTAGATGAATGCATTTGATGTTTTGTTTAGAAAGAGTGGATATATATCTGGGTGTGGTGGAACTCCCCTGTAATCTCAGGATTCAGGAGACTGAGGCAGTAGTATCGCAAATTCAAGATCAACCTGGGCAACTTAGCAAGTCCTTGTCTGAAAATCAAAAATAAAGATCTGGGGTTGTACCTCAGTGGAAGAGCATTTCTGAGTTCAATCTCCAATACTGGAAAAAAGGGTAGATTTGTGGTTCTGAATATTGTCCTAAGGAAGGCCCCAGGATAGTGGTGTGACATACAGGAAATAAAACCTTCACGGCCATTTATTCAATCATGAATAATTTTCACTTATTCTGAGCGCCAGCTTCCATATCTTTAAAATGAATATAATACAGACCTTAAATATTTACTGAGGGGATTAAAATTGGAAATATGCAACTTGTCTAATGCAGATGATATAGAAGTATACATTTTCCCTTATTGTTAATTCCCCTCCATCACTGACACACGTGGACCAAGCTATCCCACTCCCTTGTCCACTCCTTTCTCAAGGCCCCCCTCACCTTCTTGAGGTCCTTTGAAATATCATCCTTTTCCCCTTGGAGTTTGAGCTTGGTTTTTCATCTTATCCAGAACCTCGAGGTTTATAATGTTGATAAGGAAGGGAATGGGAGAAATGTGGTCACAGCTATCCCTGCACCTTTGTAGTGCTCTCTATCTCCTCCCTGAACTCACATATTTCCCCTCAGGGAGAATCAAGTTTGTGGTCATCTTTAGAATCATAAAATGTAACTACTGTTTTAAATTGGGTTTTCATCGAGAGCTAAGTCTGTTGTAATTATAATCATCTATAGTACACATTTATAATATAGATATGTATACATATGGCGTGCATATTTATATACAACATTACACTGTTACCATGGAAACTATTACAGTACTAACAAATTACGAATAGTGACGCTACTCTAAAATGAAACAAGAAATTCAAATGAAATACCAACCATTTGTTTAGGCACAAATAGCTTTAGTAATTAAATATGCAGAAACAATACAGAAACTCAAAAATGGATATTTAGAAGCCTTTCTACAATGAAAAGTCTGCTTTGATGTTTTCCCCTTTTCGATGGCATCACAGTCTACATCTTTATAAATTAAGTTTGGCATTGGGTTAACAGGGCTAGATCTGCTGCACTGGAACCCTCATACACCTCCAAACTCAGCTCTTATTCTAAACAGTTACACCTTCCCTGGTGAGAAAGATTTTATTAATCAAAAGGAGGACTTTTCAAAAAGAAGGCTCCAATGTGAAGTAGGTCTTACATTCCCTGTTTCATTCAGAGAACATGTAAAACTACCCCTGGGGTTTGGAATATATTAACATCCTTTCACAATTAACCCTAATGGGACAAGAGCAGCATTTTCCCAAGCAGATATAGTCAAAGCTGAAAAATGCATAGTGTTTAAATAGATCTCATTATATCAGCTACACCAAATCTCTCCTCTTTATATACAGAGGATTGTACCTCTTTTTACTGTCATGCAACATTAAAACAGGAAGGCATACACAAGGATGACATGGATTTGACAAAAAATTAATGATTTGTACATCACTTTAATGCTTCAAATCTGCAATTCATGTATGCTAATTAGTTCATAATGGGCTGTTGAAGAACAGAACTGTCATCCTGCTGCTTCACAGGTTTCTGGAGGCTCACATGCAGCACACTTGCTGGGCTGGCTGCTGGATTCTGGGCTGGAACACGGCAGATCTATGAGAGCATTTTCCCCCACATGCAATTGTTTCCTGGATGTGATGCTTTAATCTATCAGAGTTACGATGGCATGTCTCAAATAAGTGGTTCCTGGGTGCCGCAATACATACCGGGAGCAATGGCACAGTATCTCTGTATCTAAATGATTGATTTCTGGATTTTAGTCTGTCAGGCTATACCTCAGAGGGCAGCTGTCATCCTCCTAAATGTATGAAGTTGTATTATGCAGCACATTTTGAAAATGTATGTACAACTTTTTATTTACAGATAAAAAGGGCTGCAAAGCTGGGAGAGGGGAAACAAAGAGGACTACAAAGATCAGATACATTTTCTCACTGTGAAATCATGTAGATCTCCCCTCAGCAAGGGTTGCAGCCCCTAATTCCTTTATCTGGAACCTCCTTTGGTCCTTGCACTGCTGGGGCAGAGACAAAGAATGCCGCAACAGCTAGCACCCAGGAGGCTGGGCTGCTTCATAGACCAAATGGAAGAGCCAGTCTGTGCTGGAAGCCAGCAGCCGGAAGGCAAGTTTCTCTGGCTTTATTGGAAAACAAATGGATCTTCCCTGATGCTGTGGTGGAGGTTTGACCCAATGTATTCCTCAGAGTCGCACCTGCTACTCAGGAAACCTAGCACCTGCACCCGTTGAGGGCAAGGATAAAGGAAACAACGGCCTAGTTTGTTTTTAGGTTGCTGATGGTTGAAATCTTTCGTCATGATGTCTCCAGAGTTAATATGTATGTAACTTAATTTTTTCAGGTGGAAAATATAAACGTGACCATGATAGGAGAATTTTAGGCAGCCTTTAGGACAAAGTACTTCAAATGTAGCAAAGTTATTAAGAGATTTTACAGACGAGGATTATCCACTTCACAAATACATGAAGTAATTGTAGGATTACAGAAAGACACAAAATGTTCAGGGTAATAGGAATTTTGTCACAGTATCTATGTAAGGTATTTGTGGAGCAAATTTTATTAAATATTACTGGCATTAAATGAAGATTCAATAAATGAAGGATACTCTTCAAATAATATGACTTTGAAAGACATTCCAACCTAGAGGCAGCACATGGTTCGCCAGTTGACAACAGGAAAACATGCTCAAGGAGTTGATGCAATCTGTAATAACATCTTCTTTTCTTAGTCATTTTATTTTGGAGAAATCTTATTTTTAAAGCAATAGAACAACTTTAAGAACACTTTAAACATAGAAAACCCACCCATAATCTCACAAAGGACATTGCCATGTGACTATTGAGGATAGCCTGTGTACCACACATATGTAAATTCTTCATTAAAAGTTATATTCTACTATTTAGGAAATGAGGACAAGTGGGACAAGTTCTTACATGATCAATACCAATGCAATTCTTCTTTTTCTTAAAATAGTTCTTTTCCAAATTTGACTGGATCTGTGAATTCATGTAGAAACTGCAGATATGGAGAACCTACTGTATATTTTCTAATAGCTCCATTGCCTGTTGAGTTTGCCAGATTTTTATTTATTTTATAACTCAATGGTTCTTCTTTTATTGTATCTTGATACAGATGCCAAGGTCACTGGTTTTAGACAAGGAGAAATAAAATCATGCATTCAAATGTTCATAGCAGCCTTATTTTTAATGACCTACACCTAGAAATCACACCAATATTGACAGATGAATGTGCAATGTACTACTATTTAGTAATAAAAAGAGAAAGGTTGTTGCACAAACAATATGGAGATATCTGAAGTAATTATGCTGGTAAAAGAAGCTAAACAAAAGGTTGTTTTTAATTTCTATATCCATAAAATATGCAAAGTAACCTATAGTGAGGTGGGGCAGATTTATAGTTGCCTAAGGAAGAAGGTGGAAGAGCATTACGGAGGAATTAAAAATATAGGATGCCTTCGATAGTGGCAAATATGCTCCCTAATTTGGTTGAAATTTTTCATGGGTGGGTATGTATGTTACAACTGATCAAAGTTTATATTTTAAGCATGTGAAGATTATTGTTTACCAATTATTTCAACAAAATGATTCAAACATCACTACTACAAAAATGATAAAGACCACAAAAGAAGAGAAAATATTTGCAATAATTATATTAGAATCATCCTGCGATGTTTTATAACTTTTTAATAAGAAGATGTGACTTCTAGTCTTGAGTTGTCAACCCCAATGGATTAAGAAACATCTAGAAGGCTCATCAAGCATGCGCCCAGGTATGTCTGGGTGGGTCATGGCGACTTGGCTTTTGATCCTTTTCCAGGGCCCTCATTTTTGCACTCAGTTTCCTGCTCTGCGGCCCAGCCATCGTGAGCTGAGCAGTGCTGCTCCACCATGCCGTGCCATTCCTGCCTCAGAGTCAGCCACCTCAGGGCTGAGCTCCTTCAGATGGTGAAGCAAATTAAATGTTTTCTCTGTTCAGTTGTAGGTCTCAGCCACAAGAAAGCTGAGTAACACAAAAGATCAATAGCCCACTGAAATAATGAGCAAAAGATGGCAGTAGGTGTTCATAAAGATATATATTTATAAATGGACAGAAAGCCTATGAAAAGATGTTCAATAATATTCTTCAACAGAAAGCAGAAGAAAACCAAAGTTATTACTATACATTCCCTAGAACAGCTAAAACTAAAAAGTAACAACACACACTGTTGGGTCACTGTGTTGGTGAGAAGATGGACTTTTCGTTGTCAAGGAGGTGTACAAAATGCTAAAGTCACATTGGAAAAGTTTGACAATATCTTTTAAAAAGTCAAAAATATATGATCCACAGGACCCAATAATTTCTCACTTGGGTATTGAAAAATATATATCCACATAAACATATGAATATTCATTGCCACTATACTCAAAATTATTCCAAGCTAGAAACAATCTCTCTCATCCTTTGGGAACTCCAATTACATGTCTATTTTATGTTGAAAGTTATCCCTCGGCTTGCTCATGCTCTGCTTAGTTTATTTTTCCATTTTTTACAACTGTTCTCTCTGGGTTTTATTTTGGACAGTTTCTATTGCTCTCCGTTCAAGTTTATAAATCTTGCTTTATGTAATGTTTAATCTGCTGTATGCTTCCTCTCATATTGTAGCTTTCATCACTAGAAGATCTATTTGAGTCTTTTATGTCTTTCACATCTCTAGCCTTCATAGGCCAGCTTTCCTCTTGCTTCTATTTATGGGACACTATTATAATAACTCTTCTAGTGTCTTGTTTACTGACTTTATCATTTTTATAATCAGTTTCAGTTGGCTGATTTTTGTCCTCATTATAAGTCACACTTTGTGTCCTGCTCCTGAGTATTAATTCTGTTAATTTTTGAAGGAATGTCACACACTGTGAATGTTATCTTTGGGGTGCTGAATATATTTATATTCCTATAAATATTCTTGTGCTTCGTTCTGGGTTGCACTTGAGTTACTTGCAGCTTGATCCTTTGAGAACTTGCTTTTGAGCTGTTACATGGGATTAAAACAGTCTGCATTATAACAGTAACTTTGTACACTCAAGCTAATAAATATTTCTAAGAAATCTACCCAGTTCTTCATGACTTCTGAGGTTTTTCACCCTGGCTGGTAGGAATAGGAACATTTCCTGGCTTTGCATAAGCACCCAGTATGATTCCTCCAATCTTTTCAGGTATTTCTTATACCTTTACAAACATGTACCCATCCACATTCAGATAAAGACCAAAGAGCTGAAAAGTGAAGTAGCACCTCAATGGATTTTTGTTCTCTTCTTTCTGGTTCTCTCCTAAAAACTCTACCTACAAATAGTCCAATCCCCTGCCAATCGCAACTTTGCCTAAAGTTCCTCACTCTGCATGTTGGCTGGGGGTGCTCTCCAGACAGCAAAGTAGGGAAATCCTAGCACCCCTTTTTCTCATCACTGCCTTACTGTGAATCAGAAGGCATCGCCATTTTGCATTGCTTGAAGTCCAGACAACCATTATCTCATGAATTTTCTCCTGTTGTTTCAGTAATAACAATTGCAACACAATATCCATATCTCCAAGGGGCTCTTAATCTTATAAAAATAGGACATCCACAAATAATACTTTGGAGTAAGAGAAGAGGCTGGCAGTGGGTTCAGAGGTAAGTGGTGAAAGAAGTATTTAAGTATAAATACTTAAATACTATTTAAGTATAGAACTGGCCAGTAATTTCTAATTTGAAAATGAAAAACTGTATTTTGTTAGGCAAAAGAATGTACCTCTCAAAGATGTCCAACTCCTAATTGTGTAAACTGTGATAATATTGTCTTATGTGGCAAAGGGAATTGTGAAGAAAGGATTAAGTATTGTGTGGCTCTTGAAAGGCGGAGGTTATTTTGGACTATATGGATGGATGCCGTGTAATCACAATGGTCCTCAGAAGAGAAAGAGGCAGGGGTGTCAGAGATGTGGTAACCAGGCAAAGATACGACAGTGTAAACTTCCCATTTCTTTACAAGATTAAAAGCTCCTTTGAAAATTATAATAACAGTAATAGGATAGGCTTGCAGGCCAGCAAGGGATCATACACTAAGGACTGAGGGCTAGAAAAGGCAGGGAGAGCTTGCCTCCAGAAGCTGCATTAAGCAAGGGAACAGACTTTCCCTCTCCAGCTTCCAGAGCAAACATAAATTGGCTACACTCTTGACTTAAGCACAGCAGGACCCATTTTGGACTTCAAAGCTCCAGAACTATAAGGTGGTGAGCTTGTGTTTGTTTATTTGTTTTTGCTTTCTTAGCTTGTATTTTTTAAACTGATAGATTTGTGATAATTTGTTACAGCAGCAATCAGAAACTAATACAGGTGTTGACTATGAAGGCTGCTTTGTGAGCAGTAGACTTCCCATCTGCAGCTTCCTCGGGTGGTGGTGAGCATCTTCACCTGCTGGAGTAAAGGACTGAACTCAAGGTGCATCACTCTCTGGGCTGCTGTTGCTGGAGTCAATGGCTGGGGAAATAATTCAGTAGAATAAGCACCTGCCTGGCAAGTGTAAGGTCCTGAGTTCAATCCCCAGTACTGCAAAAAAAGGGGGGGGGCTAAAGTGAAGATGAGCCCTTAGGGAAACATTGGCTTCCTATGAATCAGGAAAATATTCCAACCTTCATTTCCCCTCCAAAGAGACCCAACATACATAAAGGCTGAAGAGAGATAATAGCTTTCTGAAACCTGAATTCAGAAATGGTGTACGGGGCTGGCCAGATAGCTTAGCAGACTAAAGCTCCTGCTTAGGCAAAGTGCAGAAACCTGGATTCAATGCCCTGCACCACATGCCATGCTGGCCCCAATCCTGGGGATCGCTGAGGTGACTGAGACTGGGCATGGTGGCACATGCCTGTAACCCCAGTGCTCCAGAGGCTGAAAACAGGAGGATCACTATGAGTCCAATCTGCATAGTGAGACCCTGTAGACCCTGTACTAAATGCATTTTTAAAATAGGGGGAAAATGTTGTATGTTTAGTGCTACAAATGGAGCTGATCCTCTTTCCTTGAAAAAAATCAGGTATATTTATCAGAAACACAGGCCTGCATGTTCAAAACATGGGGACTTGTTCTGTATGACAATATTGACCATAGTTTTCTTTGGTTTGCTTTTTCCTTAGCTTGAGGTGACTTTACATCAGTTATTTAGTGAACTTCTTTTCATGATACCTGGATATTTTGTGCCCACCTAAAATTAATTAGAAAATGATTCATCATAAATGAAAATAACAAGCACAAGTTATCTCTATAAAGGTTTTAGGTACACTTGACTCTAGTCCAGGCAACTGCATCATAATACAGGGTAAGCAGCTGAGATAGACAGAGCACTGAGCAGTCTCCTTCCCTGCCCAGGTGGGCAGAATGCCATGGGTGTTGGTTGGCACTTGAGGTTGTGAGTGTTTGTTCTGTGTATGCGGATGTGCACAGACAAGTAATTAGCTGATCAGGCACATGCATTGTGGTGGAGGAGTTTTGCTCTTAGCTAAACAGAAAGGCGCATTGTTGAGCCTAATCCCAATGTGTGGGAAATGAATAATGCTTCACAGGCTCCTATGTCCAGGCATCAGGTTGTAAGTCCAAGCAAGACTTGGTGGAATCAATGGCTTAAAGTTCGCTCCATTTTTTAATTTTCCTTTTTTTGTTTTGTTTTTATTTTCTTCATCCTAAGGTCCTAAAGAAGCAAACCAATCCAAAACTTCAGAGCAAACTAGATGAGACATGATGTTCATGGGGAGAATTAGGCTAAAGTACTCTGAATCTGTATGGTTAATTTTATTTTCCAGATGGGTTATGTGTCCACATTTAGATTCTGCCTACATTGCACCAAAACAACTGTAGGTTCTTTTTTAAAATAAAACAGATACACAGCCCAGTGTGATGGTGCGCACTTGCAATCTCAGCACTCAGGATGAGGGAGAAGGATCGCCATGAGCTTGAGTCCAGCATGACTATATAGGGAGTTGAAGGCCACCCTGAACTATATAGCAAAACTCCTGTCTCAGAAAGAAAGCTACACTCAGTGGAATAAGTGCTTGCCTGGCAAGCGAGGGTCCTGAGTTCAATCCCTAGTACCACCACAAAAGATAAATACATAAATAAAATAAAATATTTTTAAAGAAGAAAGCTATAGAAACTTTCCTTTCTTGACTGAATGATATCAAAACAATTCATTTGACTGGCTTCCTTTTACTCTATATGTATTTTAGTCATTTGGAAGATCTCATTAATTTCATCTATCTAGGTTTGCAGTGCATCTTGCCTATCTGGGTTCCAGTTTGTGATGTCTTTAATGTGCAAGTGTATTGTGTCTTAAATATACATATGTTCCTTCCCCTCTTATAATGTGAGGTTTTCAATATGACAGAAGCTGAAACAGTATTGATATAATTGTGTTGCAATTATTTGAATTTTTATCATTTAGCTCTCAAAATACTGATATCAGGTTCTCCGTTGTGGCATTGCCAATGAAATCATGACACTGAAGCAGAGAAAAGAATTTGAAGAAATTTGGCTTTAGAAATATGGGAGGGTGATGACATCTCCAGCTGTCTGTTGAGCTGGAGACCACATACTGTTCCTCTGAATTCTGACATTTGTGAGACAGGTAAAACACTTCTATTTAGGAGTTCAATAGTTTGCTCCTAGGTGTTGGATGATTAGGCTAAGACAATTTAACTCAGGGAAACTCAGTGGATAGAACTGGTAAATAACTGAGTCAATTGTCAGTTTTTCTTAAAAAATTATTTTGATCTGGGACATGGAAGTCTAAGCAAAACAAGCCCACTTTCCTTTAATAGCTACAGAGCTACAAAATATGATCTGGTCTTAAACTCGGAAATGAAACATAAAAAAGCAGGTATTAAGATCTCAGCCATTTGTATGCAGGTGACCTTAATACCATTACTTTATTTAGCAAATGAGTTATTTGTCAACTATTGTGTGTAAAGTTTCTGCTAGGTAGTTGGGGCTCAGTAGTGGACAAGACAGGCATGGTTTCTATCTTTCATGGAGCAGAAGACTTAGAGAAAAGACAAATGTGGTGGGCCTCAGTATGGTCACTCAAATATGTCCACACCCTAATCTTCAGAACCTGTAAATATGTAACCCTACACAGTGAAAGGGACTTTGTAGATGTGATTACATTGACGATCTGAAAATGGAGAGATTATCTTAGATTATTTAGAGTAGCCTGATGTAATCTCAGGTAGGTCCTTGCATGACGGAGTGAGGGAGGAAGAGAGGGAAAGAGGGAGGGAAGGAGCAGGATCAGAGTCAGGGATTGCAAATGTTATTGCAAAAGTCAGGCTGACAGGGATGTATGTTATGTTAGACTGCTAGATTTGAAGAAGGAGGAAGGAGGCATAAACCAGGCAAAGCAGAGGCTGTATTGTTACAGAAAACAGACCACACATGGGAAGAAACAGCTCAGAGAAGGTTTGGGAGGCAGTTTATCATGTTGGTGGGCCTGAATGGGATCTCTCCCAAAGATCCAGAGCCCTGGCTGGCGAGGTATAGGGTTTTTATGGCAGGAGCAAGCAGAAGGTTCCAGAGGCAGTTTTGTCACAACATGGGTTGCCAAGGAGTTTAAGCATCTTAAATTACATTGTAAGGCCATCAGTTAAATGATCATGGATTATACAAAGGAATAAATGTCCTGTTATCAGGCTTGCTGAAAAGCTCTGCCTGGTTGGCAGACTTTTATGCAAAATTTTAATTTCGTTTTCATTATCAGTCAGAAAAAGCAAAACAATTAAAGATATGCCACGTATAAATACCAACTCTCTGTGATGAATGTGCTCATTATGTGCTGTGAATGTGTACTAATTTAGAAAAAAAGAAAATAGACAACACAAGAAAGTGGATCCCTTAAATCTTCCATAGAGAGCAACCGTGCAGACACCTCAACTTTGCCCCATTGAAATTCATTCCAGGTTTTGGGCCTCAGATCCATAAGATAATGCATTTCCATTGTTTTAAGCCACGAAATCTGTGATGATGTGTAACAGCAACAACAGAAGAACAATGCCAAAAGAATAAGCAGATAAACACTCAGAAAACTGGCTCACTCTCGTTTTGATGGTACTTTGAAGAGAAATCAGAGAGCACCACCAGAGATCACCTGGAAACTCCACCTAAGGAGGGGTCACGCCAGCCTCCCTCAGTGTCCCCTCATCAGAAATAGACCTACATGGAAGTTGGCAAAAGTAGATGCAGAGTGATGTATCACAACAGAAAAGCAACCTCGCAAGGCCTCAGAGCCTGGAGGCATCGGACCCACTGGAGACTAAGAGATGCCCTGTATGTCTGCAGCACCACAAACAAGGAGATTGCCACAGCTGGAACAGCAGGAAGGAGCAACTGTGCAGGGCTTGGACAACTACAGGGACTCTAGCTTTATCCCAAAGGAGAGGGCCAGCCAGCAAAGGGTTGTAATAAGTGGGTGCTTGGACAAGACTCACAGGGTTTTTAGGGGATGATTGTGGCTGCTGTGTAGGGAATGGATTTGAAGAAGGAAGAGCAGGCAAGGAGACATGAGATGAATACTGCTGTGTTTGTCACAGCAAAGGAAGACTCTGGAAGGCTAGGTAGGAATGATGCCAGTCAGATGGAGGGCACAGGTATATTTTGTAGCTAGGATCCAGGGGACCCAGAGTTGAATGGATTGATTGGATCATGATTCTCTACAAAATTGTGGATTCATATTCTCTTACTGGAATATCAAAAATGTTTATCAATTTTCCTGCTTATGAACATCTTGGATTTGTCCAGTGTGAAACCATTATGAATAGCTGTGCCACACAAATGTTATCGTGAGTATATACTTTCCTGAAACTGCCAGGTCCCAGGGGAGATATATATTTAACTTTTTAAGAAACTACCACACTGTTTTCCATAGTAATTTTACCACTTTACCACCTTTGGGCAATGCATTGGGTAGCAAGGAAAAAAAATCTTCCGTAAACAAAGAATAATACCCTGAGCTCTTTTGTGAGCTCCCTGTACTTTGGGTGCTGAAGGGGACTTAGAGATGAAGATAAAGACCTAGTTCTGTGAAGACTAGGGAGTCAGAATCTCATTTTCTTGGGGGAAAAAAGGATCCCCCAAAAGTCCACTAAATATTCATCAAATACTCTGAGGAGTATTTTGCTTGTAAACCTATATAAACCAGAGTTCACCAAATTAGACAATAAGATAGCATTGAAAGCTCAAACTTCAGGATCTAATTGCCATTATACCACTTTAGAATGAGAAGCTGAGGCCTCAAGCTATTTTCAAATGCTCATTCTTTGCTATACTGAGTAAAGGAGCAGTATTTTCTTAAACCATGTGTTGACACAGTGTGTTTACCAACTCTGTCTTTCAGATCTTCACAACCCCACTTTAGACTCCTGATTTGTGATTTGCGAGCTCAGGGGAAGGCCTCCCTCTCCTTAACCCTCACTGAACACAACTTCTCTGTCAATTGTTCCACAATTCCTCCTTACAAAACGGAATGTGTTCTGACTAATGGTATCATCTGAAGTAGGATTTGCAGAGTCCACAGGTGCCAGCCACAGAGAGCCTTGACACAAGCAGGTTCACATCAGACCTGTGTTAAGTAAGCCAGATGTTCAGCCTCTGGTTTGGAAACTCGGTGGATATAAGTAGTGAAATGATGAAGGCAGGATTATGGACATTTGACTATTGAATACTTGGATCCCAAATACCAAGGGAACTAGGATTTTTCAGGTAATTTTGAGGAGTTTACAAGGGAGTGATGATCTTGAATAGCTTTGACTTGTAGAAAATTGGAGAGGTACAAAAGAGTTTAAATGTTTTATAATTCAAAATAGATTCCTCTTGGGCTGATTAGTCTTACCTAGGGAACAAGAGTTCCTTGTACTTAAGAGGAATGGTGAATTTCATAGTGGCTCCCTCCAAAAATGTGATCACCTAGGACTTGTGAATATGACCTTGTTTAGAAAAGAGGTTTTTGCAGATGTAATTGAATTAAAATCTTGATGTGAGAACATCCTTAATTACCTGGGTGAGCCCTAAATCCAACAAGTGTTCTTGTAAGAGAAAGGTAGAAGTACAGGAAGAGAAAGGTGAAGAGCAGGAAACAACCTACTCTGGAGATAGAGACACCAGGAGTTCTGCAGCCACAAGCCAAGGGACACATGGGGCCACCAGAATCCAGAAGAAGCAAAGAAAAGTTCTCCCTGAGGTCTTGTGCGTAGCTCAGTTTTAGACTTCTGACTTCCAGAACATGACAAAATTCCTATTGCTCTGAAGCTTTGTTTGAAAACCAATAGAGAAGGAAAGACAGGCTGAGTGGATGAATATAAGATTCTTGTTGCACAGCCCTGGTGGGAGTTGGCAGGAAAAATAATGCCAAATGGAAAGATTGGCTCTGAGTGGGTGTGGAGTCCCAGGTAAGCCCGAGCAGAATGCAACCTAAACAAGGAAAAGATTGGCCATGGGATCAGCTCCTCTTTGGGGTCCATTACTGTGGCACCCCCAAAACAGCTCTCCTTATTGTTTCTACCAGCCACCCAGGTTGAAAACAGCTAAAGATGGAGAGAAAGCTGTTTCCTATATGTCTCCTGCAGGTTCCATAAATACATGCAACTTCTTCATTTAGTTCAGGCTCATTACCAGTGGAACAAGCCACACAATTCAGTACTTTTAATCATTTTCTCATTATTTTTCATTCTCTGCTTTAGTTGTCTCGTATTTTTTCACTCTGTCAACCAGTTCCTTGGTTAGACATTTTTCTTGTCATTTATCTTGGAAAAATAAAACTAAAAAGCATAATTAGCATTGCTTATATGAAAGATGTGACTTTTGGTGAGAAAAAGAATCGCTATTAATTGCTGATTCATGTTGTAAACATCTTTGAATCTTTTGAGTGCAATGAATTTCTGGTCCCCGTAGGGCCCTTCATGGAATCCACGGCGTCTCTGGCTGTCAAAAAATGGTAATTTAACTGTGACTTCAACAGAGAAATCTCAGTGCAGCCCATGCATGACCAAGACCAGGGCCACATCCACCAGAGTTTTTGCTGTGGAGAGAACCCCATCCAGCTAATGCTCTACCCTGGTGTCTGTGTGTATATTTTTAAACTGGAGATTTTTTAAAGGCAGGTAATTTAATCTTGAAAAAATAGCACATGTGTTACATTTATGTCCTGTGACAAAATACATAGGGAAAAGCAGCCAACTTTTTTTTAAAAAAGAGGTTTATTTTGGCTCATCATTTCAGAGGTTTTAATTCACAATCAGAGATCTACATTGCTTAGAGGCCTATGGCGAGACAGAAATTTCATGGTGACAAGAGGTTGCAGAAAAAAGATGCTCACCTCATGGAAGCTAGGAAGTAGATAGAGGAGTGGGGAGAAGATGTAAAAATGAAAGAGGAAGGGGCCAGAGACAAGTCGATCCCCAAGGCGTGACCTGCGATGACTCCTTCCCGTCAGCTAGACACTGCCTCCTAAGTTTCCTCACCTCTCAGTGATGCAGCAAACCCATCAGCAGATTAATCTACTGACAAAGCTAAAACTCCATGATTCAGTCACCTTCCAGAAGCCCAGCATGTGAAGTTTTGAAAACTATTTCATATGCAAATTATATCAATAACTCTTCAAGATATAATCCCTTTAAGCCAGTAGAATTTGATTTTTGAGGATGATGTTCCTCCATAGAGCCCAAGGAGCAGCTTCCTTCACCCATCTATGGCTCTTGAACTGTATTGCCAAGTCTCAGTGTCTAAAATTGCTAAATTTACCTCAGATTTAAAATTGAGCTTTGAATTTAGAGAAGTGGTGTGAAAGGGGTCAGTGAGACCCTGAAGTTTAGAATGAAAAGATCTGTGTTTACAATTGCAAGCACTCTCCAGCACTCTGACCTGATCAGTATGACAGTAGGGATATTATGAGACTTAATTGAGAAACTATGCTATATAAGTGACGGGCATATGATAACTGCTCATTAAATATATTACTTTTTAACAAGATGGGAGTGAATTTTCACACTGTGAAAAATAAAAATCTGTTCTCTTTTTCACATTCCCAAGTCATTCCTGAATTTTGTGATTTTAATAGAAAAATTACTGCTTAGGCAGACACAGGGGCCCAAGGTTCAATCCCAGACCTGCCATGCCAGCCCCGCCCCCAGGGCATACTGAAACGATGATTGAGACTGGGTATGGTGGTGCGCACCTGCAATCCCAGTGCTTGGGAGGCTGAAAAACAGGAAGGATTACTACAAATCCAATCTGTGTAGTGAGATCCTATAGACCCTGTACTAAATATATAAAAAAAGACAAAAACAAATAAAAAATCAGGATAGGGTCACAGTAGCCCTTTCTAAGCTCTTTACCTGCAGCCTTCACAGGCTGTTGGGAGGTTTATGCTCTGCCTAAGGTGCTATCTGAGGATGTGGCACTCCTGGTTGAGGGTCTCAAGGTAGGCATGCAGTGTCTGAATTTTCTAGCTGTTACCTGTGCTGCCAGTCCTTTTCCAGTTCCTCCCACCCTGTTCAGGTTCCAGGCCTTTATGGGGTCCCAGAATTGGGATGTGATACTCTCAGTCCTGAGAAATAACTGTAGACAACCCAGCCCCAGAGTTTTCAGAGTCTGAAATTGGGGAAATGAATGTTTCTCAAATCTGTCCTCTTTCCAGGACTTCTTAAATCATTGGACATACATCCCTGGGCACTCTTCCATTATACAAAGATCTCTTGTGTTCTTCCTCAAAGATCCAGATAACAGGCCACTTGTTAGTGGTTAACTTAGCCAATTTAGCCACATTTGGGTTTTTCAGTCTTTAGTGAAAAGGCAACCTTACAAAGTACTTAGGAATATAGACTAGGAAGTTATACTCTCGGGGTTCAAATCTCAATCCATCCCTTAGTAGAAACTTACTTCTTGAGCTTAGGTTGCCAGGTAAAATGCATATACCCAGTTATACTTCAATTTCAGTAAATGAGTAGTTTTTAGTTTATAAATATTCCAGATATTACGTACAGCATTTAGCTTGTTAACAAAATTATGTGAGCATCAGAAACACTTGTGCACTAAATCTGGCAACCCTATCTTATGCAAGGCCATTAATACTTCACTTCCTTATTTGCAAAATGGAGATTTAAAACACACAGCATTTTGAGTTCTATTTCATAGAATTGTATGAGAATCCAATGAATTAGCATTTATAAAGTTCTTGGAACAGGACTTGGCAGACAATAATCACTAAAAATAATTGTTAAATAAGTGAACCATCCTACTAATCTGTTTTCAAGCTCTCTATGTGTGCTTTACCAATTATACTACTTCTTCCTATAAAAACACAAGATTCACCATATCTGAGAAAGGCAGCTGTCTTCATGGCCTCTTTCCCTTTCCTCACTGTCACTGTAGACAACAGCTTTCTCCCAACCCACTTTCTCCCACTCCCTCCTTTATCCCAACAGTGCAGAATGGAGTTTACACCAGCAGGTGGCAGATAAAGGGACTAGGAGAGAGGGAGAGTAGGCTTCCAGCTGTCTTCCACCTTGCCTTTGTCACTACTGCTGTTGCTCCTCCTTTTTGTCCCTTGGACAAATCTCAAGTCAGATCCCAGCTGTCACTTATCTCACAAAAACACATGAACAAGAAACTAATGTGGATCAATGACTATAAGTCAATTCCTTTGTCTTTATGTGTAGGATCTGAGACGTGAGAGCAGGGAGTGAGGAAGACCATGCAGTGGGAAAGATGCTTTCTTCATGCAAGACACATTCCTGTGCCACATGTTTCAAGCCCCATGGTCCTAGAGGTTCTCCCTGATGTCATCAGCACCTGAGCTTATTGTTAACCAATGCAAGGCATCTCCTGTGAGCACCTCCTAGTTCAAGTAGATGAGCTCTCTGGGACCATCTCTTCAGGTGCCAAGGTCACTGGATTTCAGGGACAAAATCTGCTTTGATCTGTATTTATTGTTTGTTTGGTTTTTTTTGTTGTTGTTTTTTCTCATAGTGGAAAAGTAGAGTCTGAAAAAAGTCCTGAATCAAAGGCAGGCAGTCAAAAGAGAAGCTAAAGGACTGCACAGCAAGAGGCTGGGCCACAGAACAGGACATAACATACAGAAAGCCAAGGCCAAAGGCAGAGAGGTGTCAACCTGGAGCAAACCAGTGCATGATGTGAGACCACCAAGAAGAAATTAAATACCCCAGTCTCAGTATTTACTTTCAGCAAGAGAGGAGAGCGTGTGCACATCCACATCTCCTTGCAGTAAGTTGTGTGGCTACTCAACAGCCTAGGAAGGAAATGCATGCATTTCCACTCTCAGTAAGAAGACCCCACCTCCCCTTTAAGGTCTAAAATTCAGATCCTAGATGTGTGTCTGAGACACTGAGGCATGTGCCTTAGCAGAAGAAAGGAGTACACCTTGAGACTGAACTGGCGCAGGTAGCAAGCCTGGCAGTGCCTGAAGGAATGCCCTATGTCTTCATAGGGAAATGCTCCTGGAAGAAGGATTCAAATTATTATATAGCTGAATAGAAGGTCAAAAGACTGCACCTATCTGTTTTTCTCAAGAAGAAATAAAATCACTAGTCAGAAGGTGGCACCTACAGAAAAAGAGAAAGAAAAATGTGTTAGGTACTAAATCCTTAGAAGAGAGAGGATGGGTTCAGACTCAGGTTCTGGGGAATCAAATCTTTGCAAAGCCCAGAAATCTTCTGACTATCTCACTATTCGTATTCTCAACCTCTGCAAGGCAAAATCAACATTTACTCCTCAGTCTCTAGCTATAAGAGAACTGTTCCAACCTATAGGAACCATTCTGTGACTTTTAAGTAGCAGAGTCCCCATCATTTTGACTCCGAATTTATGATTTGGTTGGCAGAGCTTCAGCAGGAAAAAGGAGAGAGAGAGAGAGAGAGAGAGAGAGAGAGAGAGAGAGAGAGAGAGAACAGAGAGACAACACAGCGTCCATATGTAGCAGAAGCATGAGTGCCAGGATATTCTGGTGATTTATTGCTAGATAATAAACACCCCAAACCTAAG
>NW_004524592.1:13107440-13113984 GCF_000260255.1 Octodon degus | reverse complement strand
GAGAACTGTTCCAACCTATAGGAACCATTCTGTGACTTTTAAGTAGCAGAGTCCCCATCATTTTGACTCCGAATTTATGATTTGGTTGGCAGAGCAGAGAGAGAGAGAGAGAGAGAGAGAGAGAGAGAGAGAGAGAGAGAGAGAGAGAGAGAGAGACTACAGAGAGACAACACAGCGTCCATATGTAGCAGAAGCATGAGTGCCAGGATATTCTGGTGATTTATTGCTAGATAATAAACACCCCAAACCTAAGTGCTCAAACAATGATTCATCTCTCTCACAATCCTGCAGATGGTGTGGGCAGTTCTTCCACTGTCTGTGCAGTCAGATGGTTGTGGAAGTCTGCAGGCTTTGCGGGAGCTCAGCGCTGCTGGTGGAGCGTCAGTCCTCTTCCATATGGACTTCACCACACAGCTTGTTGGGCTGCCTTGCAGCATGGAAGTTGGATTCCAAAGGCATGCCAAGAGGGAGCATTCCAAGACAGAGAAACTAGAAATTTCTAGACCAAGGAAGTGCTGGCTACAGTATTGTTATGACACCCCTTTCTTCATATTTGATTGGTTCAAAATGGTTATAGGCTCATCCCAGAGCCAAATTAAAAGAGGACTACCCCAAAACATGAATACCAAAGTCATGTTACATTAGGAGTCACCAAAAAAGTGATTTACCACTGTAGTTTTTAAGTTCTATAGTTCTCCCAAAATAATACTGTACCTCAGCATATTATTCAATTTACCAAAATGTTACTGAATATGTTTGAATACACTCAATATTCAATTCCCCACAATTTCTATGTGTGTATAGCTTATTTTCACCTTTCCTTAACATACTTGTCATAAAGGAAGATCAAATAATCAGCCATGTAAATTCTAGTGAAAGGAATAATATGAATATTTGCTATTTAAATAAATCAATAAAGAGGACTTAATGAAGGAAAATTAATTCATGCTGCAGATGTATGGGAAAGTTTCATGGAAAATTGCTGGACATATGCTTGATAGATAAATTATAAGCCACTATAAAATCCTAAGCTATTACCTTTTCTGCTGTTGTTGTTACAAAATCATAGGTTAGCTCCTTCTAGGTCTAGGGGACCACTCCAGTCCCACTTCCAGAGCACACTGAGAATATTTTAGGCTCTGGCATTAACCCACATGGATCATAACTGTGTAACCTTGACAAAATCACTTAATTTTTCCATGTGTTAATGCCACGGCCTTAACGAGGATGAACTGATAATGTCTTCCTCATAATGCTTTTGTGATTTAATGTGCACAAGGAGCCCTGAATAGCACTTGACACATGAAAATGCTCAGTAAGCGTTAACTTTTGTTGATTACTGTGAAGAGACTGAGTAATGGCCCTACCTCAGAGATGCTCACGGTCATAGGAAGCTAAGAGAATGTTACTCTGTCTGGCAGAGGGTTTGAGATGTGATTAAGGACCTTGAGGTAGGAGGCAGTGCGCTGAATTTCATAGGCAGGTTCAGTGCACTTATAGAGTCCTTCTAAGAGCGAAGCAGGAAGGTCAGAGAAGGAGATGGAACCTTGGAGCCTTGGAGTTTGAAGTAATGGGAGGAAAGAGTTCTGAGACAAAAATAGCAGCCAGCCTCTACCTGTATTGTGGAAGAGCTAAGAACAAATTTTCCCTAGAGCCTCCATAAGGAACATGTTGGGCTCTACCATGTTTTACTGCTGACCTCAACAACTATGAAATAGCAAATCTGTGTTCTTTTAACCCACCAAAGTTTGGCAAACTTGTTATACGAGCAATAGGACAATTATGCAGTAATGATATCATGCTGCTGCTACTGCTGCTGCTGCTGCTACTCTGCACACCAGCTCCTTCTTCACACAATCAAGAGACACTGTCTAGGGGCCAGGAGATAGCTCAGTAGAGTAAGCACTTGCCTGGCAAGAGCAGGGTCATGAGTTCAATCCCCAGTACTACATAAAAGAGAGAGAGAGAGAGAGAGAGAGAGAGAGAGAGAGAGAGAGACTGTCTAATAGAAAAGCACATTCGGTGAAATCTGTCAGGGTGACTTAGTGCATTTGATTCAATCACACTGTCACAGTTGCTTTTCTTTAGCTTTCTAAGCCACTCATTCAAACATCAAAACAATGCTAAGTATTTTGCATTTATATTTTATGACTTGTTTGTGCATTTTCATCAATATTTTATCATGAAGTTCTGGGTTTTACTTTAATTATATATTTTGTTAGGTTTTAAACATGGTTAAGTGAGATTTTTCTCGTGTGTAGAGGGCATTTTTGGGGTTGAACACACTGAAGCACATTACAGCAGGCAGGAGTGAGAAGGGTTCGACAGCCAAAATTACTTACAACTCACATTTGTGGTTCACTTTACAGTGTGCATAGTTGTTTTTTTTTTAAATAATGTCTTCTTGCTTCATTCTCCCAACACGTTTTGTAAGTGGAAATTAGAATCACGAAATACAGTATGAGTTATGGACAAGACACAAACATAAGTTATAGAGCCCCTCAATTCCAACACCAATCCTTCTGTGAGATACTTCTAAAGACTTTCAGGAAAAAAGTTCAGAGAATTATATATGTGAAAAATGAGAGTTTTCCTTTATCCTAATTCTCTCACTGCTCATGTACAATGAAAAGACCTAAAATGTTTCAAATGCATTAAATACATGATTTGCATTTACCTGGCTATTGTGGAAGTTTGAGCCTTCCTTGGTCCATCAGGCCATGTTTATTCTCATGATCAAAAACAAAACATAGGACCAGAGATAGCTCAGTGGTCTAAAGCACCTGCTTAGGCAAGCTTAGGCAAAGTGCAGGGACTGGGGTTCAATCCCAGGCACCACATGCCTCGCCAGCCCCACCCCCAGAGTGAGCTGAGCTGGCCCCCCACACACACACCCTAGAGTATTGAGTGCTACTTTCTTAGCATTATCAATATAAGCTATATTTCTTATGGGCTGGGCATATGAGTAGGGATTGTGAAGTGAGAAAATAACATGAGTTCCTAGTTTAAAGAAGTTCAACTCTACCTTAGCAAGTCAAAACTCTAAAATGTTTAATGTAAACTTTGGTAGGGTCTTTCAATATACTCTCTCAGAAGATAATATCAATTTAGGTCTTAGGTTTTTGGCTTTGGAGATAAAACGAGCTATTGATTACCACTAAAAATCTGTGGGCGATGTTGGAGATGTTTTGGAATTGTTTGTAGAGATACTCTGCTTGTCATGCCATGTCACCTTTGGGAATCATTGTAAAGGTAGAAATTAAATAATAAAGACATGCACAGGAGCCTAAAGGGATGCTAAAAACCCTGTTTATAAAAGTAAACAGACTTGGAGCCTTGCCACGAAAAGATCTAGGCAGTCTTCAATAATGTTTACAGCAGACTCTTACTTCTTCCATGAAGTTTGTTTTTTGACCTGAACGGGTCATAACTTCTTCCAATTACAAAGTTCTGTAGTTTCCAAAGTCCAGCAATTTTATAGCTGGAATTGGATCCTAGAAAATATCTCAGGAAAATAAGACATGGCTGAGTACAAAATTGATATTAATAAAAATAACTTTACTCTAAATTAACAAGGGGGCAGGGAAAAATAAACTGGGAAAAACAAATTTCACAATGCAATAGGAAGAATTTCACTCCTAATAATAACCAAAGACAATACTGGGCAGGACCTTTTTGAGTAAAACTAAAATCTACTGAAGAATATAAGGAAGAACTGGATAAATGGAGAATTATGTTCCTAGATCGAAAACATGAAAATGTTAAAATTTTAATTATTCCAAAATGAATCCATAAATTCAACATGATTCTAATCAAAATTCTACTTATTTTCATAAAATGTAGCAAACATATTCTAAAATCCATGTGCAAGTGATTATGGTCGAAAATAACTGATATTTAGAAAAAAAATAACAAAGAGACCTTGCAGTAACAGATTGTGAAACATCCTATAAACCTAGAGCCATTAAAATGGTGAGATTTTAGCACATAAACATATTTCAGAAATCAGTGAGACAGTTCAAGAATACAGAAAGAAAATCATGCGCCTTTGAGACTTTAGTGCATGATAAACCTGGAACTCAGAGTTAATGGGTATATATTATGATTGTATTCTGCAGCAAGTACCAGAAATCTGAAAAATAGTAACTTCAGAAAACAGTGATTTATTTTCCTTACATAACAGAAAGTGGAGGATCACGGGACTGGGTGGAAGCCAAGGGACACACAGTTCTTTCAGATTTCTATTCCAGCCCCTTGCTCCTTGTTTGTGCCTTCACATACAGCACTTGATGGGCTCTTTGCTGCCCCTCCTAATGGCACATCTCAATGGTGGCAGCAAAACACAATAAACAAAGGGAAGTGATCTGTCTCCAAAGCAAGACTGAGGATTCTGCTTCCATTTCACTGGTCAGAATTCTCAGGCCATCACTCCAACTTCAAGAAAAGAAGGCAATGGGGGCCGGGGAGATGGCTCAGTGGAATAAGCACTTCCCTGGCAAGTGCAAAGGCCTGAGTTCAATCCCCGGTTCCACCAAAAAAAAAAAAAAGAAAAAAGAAAGAAAAGAAGGCAAGACTAGTGTCTGGGAGAAACTGGTCAAAGGATTAGGAGTAAATCAGAAGATCTATGGTACAATGTGACGATGATACTTAATAACAACATATTGTATGCTTGAAAATTTCTGAATATAGATTTTGTGTTCTCACCACAATAAATGGTGTGTGTGACATAATGCATATATTAATTAGCTCAATTTAGCAAGTTCACAATGTATATATATTTTAAATAATTATGCATATATGATACATACATACAATTTTTATGAAATTGTATTCAATAAATATATACATTTTTATTTGTTATATTTCTAAAGGAGGGGTGGGTAGACTATTTAAGGAAAATTGGATAGTTTGGCTAAGGAGGTGGTATTTAGGTAAACATTAGCAATTGGCCCTAAAGCACCAGCCTCATGGGTGTGAGACTTCTGCCGTCACACAGGACCTTACGGTTGATTTAATGCTCTTCGATTGACATACTCAAATTCTTGGTAGTTTATCTTTTCTTTTGTATCTTAGGACAGGGTACACAGGGTGTCCAAGGTCTCACGGTGTAGATTGGGCTTGTAGTGATCCTTGCGTTTTACAGCTTCCCAAGTGCTGGGATTACAAACGTGCCGCAACGCCCAGTGTCAATCACCCTCTCAGCGCACCTCGGGGGCGGAGCTGGCACTGCAGGCCTAGGGATCCAACTCCCAGCCCCTGAGTCTGCTTAAGCAGGTGCTTTAATCCTCTGAGTTATTTAGTAGTTTATCTTTGAAATTGTGTTTTTGGACTCCAGAAGTATGTGAAGTCATGTAGCCTCACTGTTCCTTGCTGTGCTGTTTGCTTGTAGCATTTGTGCTGCTCCTTGAGTGAAGAGTTCTATGGACTCACGATGTGTGCACATTCACTTAGACTGAGTACAAGGTGAGCATGTGGCATCTATAACTAAGTGGGAGAACTGACAGCCTTGAGGGGTGGTGCTTTCTACTTCTTCTAGAACTTACTTCACATAGTGAAAGAAGGCAAGAGTGTCGAGGAAACACAAGTGACCTAAGAATTATACAGTATTTATTACTCACATTACTTTATAAGATCCTGATCTTTTCCACTATGATCTCACTGGGGAAAGAGATAAAGCTACCCCATTCCTCTTCCAGTCAGTTTCTCCTTAACAAGTCAGAGGTAGAGAAGTATCTTAAAATGTTTGGGTATGAAAAACTGAAATGCACGGTTTCCTCTGTTTTGGAAAGGATGATAAATAAATACAGAAGCTACGATATACACATCATGCCATTACAGTGATTCTACATGTGAGATATGCATAGGCTTCTCTTAGTTACTTTCCTTGCTACTGAGACAAAATAGCCACAAGTAAAAGAGGAAAGATTTATTTATGGCTAGAGAACTAAAGGAAAGGAGAATGTTATCTTACTACAGAAAATATCAATAAAGAATTAGAAATTATTTGTAATGAACCAAATAGAAATTCTGGAGATTAAAATTATAGTAACTTAAAAAAAAATTTTAATGGGGTTCAACAGTATATTTGAGCAAGCAGAAAGCTCAGCAAACTTGAAAAAAGACAAGAGTCATGATTCAATACAAGGGCTAAAAGGCTTGAATAATGAAGAACAATGACAACATAATGCACAATAGGAGTCCTAGAAGGAGAAGAAAGGAAGAAATGAGAAGATATAATGGATGGACTCCTCCCACATATTTTTTTTTTCTTGAGATGGAGATCTTACAAAATTGCCCAAGCTGGCTACAAACTCTAGATCCCCCTGTTTCAGCTTCCTGAGTAGCCAGGATTAAAAACTGTAGTGTATACTTTCAATAAATTCATTAAGAGTACCTCCCCCACCCCGCCCGCCGAGTAGGAATTTCTGCCGAGTCCGGGAACCCCCAGACGCAGTCGTAGCCCAGGTCCGGTGAGTGTGTGGGAGAGCTTCCTCTTCCCCCTACTTCACCTTGCCCCCTCCAGGCACAGCTCAGGCCTGGCATA
>NW_004524592.1:13087025-13106329 GCF_000260255.1 Octodon degus | reverse complement strand
TCTGAAAATTAAAAATGGAAAAAGAAGTTAGAGACTCATCAAATTCAAGAAATCTATAATAAGATTGAATCATTTTTTAAAAATCAGAAATCATGAAGGCTAGAAAATAGTGAGACAACCATATTTAAACATTAAAAGAAAGAGATACCAATCAGAAATTTCAAATCAAGCAAAAACATCTTCTAAGGATGAAAAATTTACAATAGTCTCACATTTGAAACAAGAAAACTGAAGAATTAATGAATTTGTTTCACATTTCCCCCCTTGAATGTGATTTAAAGGATAAATGCATAGAGCAATAATCATGACTCTATGTGGATGAGCAAATGTTATATAGTGATTATAATTTTTATACTAAGGAATTTTATAGCAAAAAGTTATAATACACTATTAAGTCAAATTGGAATTAATACAAAGGATACAGCTTCAAAGTAAGTTGTTAATTGTACTGCAAAGTGAGACCAGTAAGAAAATAATTTAAATGGTACATTGAAAGTATCCATTTAACAAAAAAGAAGTTAATAATGGAGAAATAGAGGGAAAGAAGACACAAAATATATAAAAGGCAATTACCAAGTATAAATCAGGTAAAACAAATGGCAGGTATAAGTCCTACCTTACTAAATATGTAAATAAGTGAAATAACATCAAAAGTCAATGATTAGCAAATTAATTTTTGAGAAAACATGATGCAACTATATAATATCTACTAGAGATGTATTTTAGATTCAAAGACACAAACTGTTCAAAGCAAATGAATTAAGATTAATTAGAAGAAGGGCCAGCAAGATAGCTCAGTGGACTAAGTACTTGCTTAGGCAAGCGTAGGGGCCATAGTTCGATCCCTGCTAACACAACATGCCACCACCCCCTGGGGACACGCTGAGCTGCAATGGAGTGCCAGCCTGGTGGCACACACCTGAAATGCCAGCACTACGGAGGCTGAAAACAGAAGGATCACTATGAGTCTGCGCTGTGTAGTGAGATTGGAATGGTGGTACTAATATTAGTAAAACTAGACTTAAAAACTGAAGTTGTAAATTATTACAAGACAAGAACATCTTATAATGATGGGAGGACAATTCCATCATTAAAATATATATACAAATAACACAGCTCCAAATATATAGGAGACAATGTACAATCAAAAACAGAAACAACTCAACAATAATAGTTGAAGACTTCACTGTGTCACTTCTAATAATAGCTAAAACAACCAAACAGAAAAATCAGCAAGAAAATAGCACACTTAATGACAGTATACACTAGCTAGATCTAACAAAAGCCTATAGTAAACCCTACCCAACATCAGAACAAATAGTTTTCATAAGTACTCATGGGATATTCTCTAGGAAACAACATATGTTAATCCATAAAATAAGTCTCCACAAATATAAACGAATTTAAATAATATAAAGTAGGTTCCTCAATCACAATGCAAAAACTTTTAAAATGGATAGAAATCTGAAAATTTCACAAGTATATTGAAATTAAACAGCACATTTCCAGTAGCTAACAGGTGAAAGAAAAATTAAAATCATAAGGGAAATTGGAAAATACTTTGAGATGAATGAAAATGTAAATAAACATACCAAAACCCATGATGTGTCTAATGCACTGTGGAGTTTTCTTCTACATTCATTGTTTGATACTTTTAAGAATACATTTAGGAACTATAATTTCAAACAATTTATATTTATCTTATCATTTTCTTCATGCAACAGTCAGAGACCCATCTCAGAAAGCCCAAAAGAGTTGTATAACTTCCCCACAATCAGATAGCTAATCAATGGAGACTTAGTAAAACCCAGGAACTCCAGATTCCTGAAGTAATTATTTGTGGAACCCATCAAACATTCATTTCTTTTCCCTCACACTTCACAGTAAGTACTGTTTTTTCCACTAGCAAAAACTGTGGTTAATTGCATATTTATTTTACCTAATACGCCAGACTATTAGCTCATAAAACATGAGGACTTAGTTGAATTTTTCAGGGTGCACTGTCATAGTGTCTTCAACAGCAATTTTAACATATATACTGTGTGATTGTTATGTTATGGGGTTAAGGATAGGGCAGTAGAAGAAGTTGAACAAGGTATGGTCTCTTTCATTGAGGAGGCCTGACACTGCCTTGTAGATGCTTAGTAAATTTTTTACTCACTAAGAAAAAGAACTGGGAAGCTGACAATGGGACTATCCTGTGTACTTAATAGCTCCATAGAGGAAAGGCTTTAAAACATCATACATATCAAAAACTTAGGCATGGAACAAAAGCTAACCAGACATCAACATCTCCAACAATGTATTAAAACCATTAATGAGCATGCCAAACTCACTATTTTTAGACTAAAAATGTCTAAAATTGGACTGTTTACCACCCAGTCAGATATTTTCCTCTAACAAATATGCTCATGCAGTACCAAATGGGTATATTATTTCTTATACTTTGAAAAATGAACTTTGAAAATGATTTTAAAAGTTGACAGTAACAACAAGAAAATGCATCCCTAGTTTAGGAGGTCAATTCATGATGGATAATGGTAAAGTACACACATCCAAGCAGAAGCCTCTAAGAACCGAGTCACATTGAAGACCAGATTAGTCAGGACCATGTCTTTCCAAGGAGCAATGGGAGCTAGACCTTTTCTATCTGTAGTACCGCTATGCATATCAGTACTTGCATGTGGGACTGTGACAGCTGGAAGGCAAGTGGTCTGTAAGCTCCACAGATCATATATATGACACAGCTACACAGCACAGCCCTGGGAAGACCTCATACATTTTCATTTGAAGGACTCATGTTTCATAGTTCTCAAGGGACTGCTTTCGCTAAGTAAAGAAAGGAAGTTTGGTTATTGATGAGCGCAGTGAATAAGGATAAAGATTGGAGAATTCGAGCCTGAGTAACTTAGCAACTTGTCAAGACTCCATCTCAAAATTAAACTTTCTTTTTAAAGCTGAGAAATATAGCTCAGAGTGAAGGCTCTGGCTTCAATCCCCTGTAAAACACACACACACACACACACACACACACACACACACACACACACACACGTACATGCACACGCACTGGTAAAGAATAAATGGATTGTGGCCATTTCAGAAAAGGGACCTAGCATTAGTGAGTTACAGAATTAGAAAGCCTGAAGAAGCATCTTCATTACTAAAATGATAATGGCCCAAGTCAAAATTCAGATTTTTTTTCAAATTTTCACTTAGTACTTGTTAATGAATGCCTCACAATTGTTTTAACTAGTACTAGAATGATCACACTGTGTTCAAAATACAAAAATTAAAATGACTACAAATAGTAAGTTATGACAACAAAGTTTATTTCTTGTTCTTGTAACATGTCTACCATGGCTTGGCAGAAATATGTGCTCCCTGTGGTCTCAGAGCTGCAGGGCAGTGCAGCTGCCGCTGTGTCCAGCACTGCTCAGCACCAAGCAGAAGAGAGAGCTCCTCTGGAGAATCATGCTCTAGCAATTGCATGACCTCACCAAAGTGATGCACAGTGCTTCTTTCACTCGTCCTAGGAAAACACCAACCAACACATGGCCCCACCTAGCTACAAGGGCAGAAATATGGACCCTTATTACTGGTAACAGAGCCGAGTAGAGACAGAGAAGAAATTCTAGCATCTTTACCAAACCTCTGCCTAGACACCATCAAATCTTCAGGATTGAATAGTAAAGCTCCTCTAAGATCCAGTCTCTGCCTTCGCATACACCACTCTTCTCCTTTTGTGGGTCTGCACTAATCATCCTTGCAGCCCATCACTTCCCTATCAGCAGGCAGTTTAGAATCCTAACTGTCTGCACTGATTGCAGAACCCACCAAGCAGATATGCTGGGCTTGTGTAATCAATTTAGCTGGCAACTGCAGGTTTGGTAATTTCAGAGCAAGTTTTGCTACAAAGAAATATGGTGTTAAATAGGATTTGGAGCTTAATACTTGTAAAGATGGGGCTGCAAGTGCCTTCAGGGAAAGATAGGTAACCTAATTGTGTGAAGAGTCTAGGTGTAAGAAGTCAGAGGTGCTGAAGGCCAAGCTGAACTGTGAACACGGCCCACCCAAAAAGCCTACTATCTGTTCTGGATTCTTACAGAATATCTTAGTTTTGAATTTGGTCAAAGAAAATGGAAAATGCATTTAAAAAATTATTCCACGAGCTTAAAGCCATGCCTTACGAACCCAATAAAGCCTACCTATAAGCAAAACTTCTGCAGGCTACCAATATGCACCTCAACTGGAAAAGTGAGTTATTAACAGGGCTCCTCTGGGGCTGAGCATTCCCACCTCTGGGTTAATGAGGAAGGTGGATTTGAAGCCACAGGCTGCAAGTTAGGATGCAGTGCTGGTTTGGGATAGGGAGAGAAGTGAATAAACTGTGTCTGTGTGGGAGCTCATCTTCATGAACTAACCATTCTTCCTAACAAGTATACCCTAAACTACTGAAAGGATGCTTCTCAGAAACAGCTCATGCATCCTGCCAAACACAGCACAAACTGCAACATCCATTTGCATGTGACCTAGGGTTCACCACCCAGTCTCTGTGTTGTGTGGCTCTTGTCTCCTCTCAAGGACTTTCCCATGTTTCAGGCTCAGTTCCAGGATCCTTCCCAGAAGACATGTATGTAGAGCTTAGTAATTTCAGGACAGGGACTACGGAGCCAAATCCACCCTTCCTAAGCTAAGTGGCCCCAGCAACTCATCTAACTCCTCTCTGCTTTAATTTATTTATTGGAAAGAGTGGGATAGTCACTGTATCAGTAAACAGCCTTGGGTTTTCCAGGAGGATCTAAATGAGTCCATCATATACAGAAAGTGTTTGGAATTATGACTGGCTTTAAGTAAACACTCAGTAAAAGTATTTTAAATTGTTTCTTAACAGTTTCTTCCTTATTAATTCTGGGAATCTCCTGTAGTGTTACTCTTTGCTGAGAGAAAACATTTTCATTTTTCCCCCAACAAATGCCATCCTTGATGCCTGTTCTCTGAATGTCATTCAAAGTTTTTTAAAGCAGAACAGGAAGTCTGCAAAACTGCAGTCCCTCTTGCTCGGAAGGCCTTTCTTTTCTGGGGACTTTCCTTTCCACTTCACAAGCCACTCTCTGAGAGTCCTTCTCAGAGAATGTGCATCTTTTTGCTCTTTCCCACACCCTACCCCTCTGCAGACACTTTCAAATCCACTTGAGCACTCTGGCCAATCAGTTAGCAAAGCAAACAGTGATTTCTCACAAGAGATGCCTGGGGGCTGTGTGGTGTTTTTACCATCTGCAGTCATGGCAACAAGAGATGAAGTGTATGGGTCATTGGAATGCTTTTAACTCATGCGTTCTGTGGCAGAGACTACTAATTGCTTCTCAGTGGCCTTTCTCCCTTGCTTTTTAAAGAAAGTTTTAGCCCAGCACATCACAGCTCCACCAGAAATGTTCCTTCACAGCTTACGGTTGCCATGTGAGAGTTTTGGTTGGAGAACTGTAATCAGGAATGCTGTCTGTACCTTCAGTGAACTTTTAAAGGGAGAGTACTTGTCTCTCCTTGTTTTCTTTCAACTATCCTACCATGATGCCTTAATGTGGATATAATGGTTGGAGCTTCAGCAGCTCTTTTAGATTATGAGGTTTAAGATAGCAGCTCTCAAAGTGTAGACTAAAAACACAGAGAAGAGGAAGGCAGTGTCCATAAGATTCATAGGACACTTCCTTCCCCGTCATATATATACAGGAATCTAGAATTTTCTACATGTATTTCAACTAATATAATACACTATAACAGATGGCATGGAGTGGCAGATATGAGATTTCAATCATTCTCTATTAAAGCCAGATGGGGATTTGTAAAAACATAAAAGAATGTTATTCTTCTATTTTTTGTTATTGTTCTAGTAAATATAATTACTTTGCAAAAACCTTTAACATGCAATAGATTTGTATTAATTTAAATGAGTTTAATAAATATGTCAAATGATTTTCAGTTATAATTTCAAAAATGGCAACCCACATAAGGAAAAATGTGTTCAGGAAGGCTCAATAAATTTCAGGGAAGTGAAAGGATTTCTGAGAATAAAAGCTTTAAAAGATGGTCTAGTCCCACACTCTAGGAATAATGTGAAAATGAGCTACAAAACCTGAGTTACTGTCAACACTTCTTTCTTGTGAGCAAAAATTAGATGCCTAGTATCCATAAGTCAGTATCTTTGGAGATGTTTCTGTCATGTAAAGTCAGACTAACCTTCTTTTTAAACAGACACATCTCTACCTTCTGTAATCTGAAATCAGATTATGGCTAAGAGCACAAAAAATGATTAAAAGCTGAAGGTGTTTGCTGGTATTCTCTCCTGAGAGGCCTGGTTTAAATAGGACCAGGTGACACACCAGTCCTGGTCCCTTCTGAGTCTGCACTGTCACAGACACCTCAGTGTAGGTTTGCAGAAACCTTGCATGCATTAGTCCCACCTGACCCCAGAGCTACTGTGAAGGGAATGGACTTGCACAGTATCGTGGTCCTGGGCTAAGCAGGGTGGGGATGAGGGACCAGGGAGATTCTGGGATGGCTTCGGACAAAGTTGCATCACATAGTTGCCAGGAGGCCCCTAGCAGAGGTCCAAGATGGGGCTCTTTGGGGTGGAGGAACAAAGGCCATGCCAGATGGAAAGCTGCCCTCCCTCTCTCAGACACATGTTTTGTGATTCCTGTCTTCATAAAGACACAGCAAAAACCCAGTTTCTGGACACTGCCAGGAGATAAGAGACACAGAGTCTCAGCCTGTGGGAAAGGCGGGCAGACAGGCAGGTCCTCCTTCCCAGTCTGACACACACACCTAAGGAAAATTTGGAGACAGGGCTAGCAAGTGTCCTGGAAGGTCGAGCTTACTTTCTGCCCCCAAAGGGGAGGTTCTGGTCCACCATGGGAAGCACACACATGCCACTCTGTCACAGCAGGTGAGATCAAAGGAGCTGGACTTCCTGTAATGTGCAGCCTTTCACCCATCACGTCCACAGTGCAACTTGTTGCTGGATTTAAGCCCGGTTTTGTTGAACACTCAGTAGAGCCACAGCCAATTGATTTTCAGTATTTGCAAGTCTACTTTTAAGTACTATATCTTAAATTAAAACTCTTCTGAGAATAACATAGCCAATTTCCTTGTTTTATGATCCAGCTTAAAATGCATCCAATCACTGTTTTCCACCTTGCCTAACTATTCTTCTCCTGGTTTATCTGCTGCAAGAAATGACTGACTGTTCAGTTCACCATTCTGCCCCAGTACCCACCCTGCTGGTCTGCTGGGATGGGTGGGAAATGCCTTTCTGCAGCCTGTTTTCAGCGCCCAAAGGAGTCTCCATGCTTCACTCCTAGAGACAACTCCTGTAGTCCTCAAAACATCTAATAGGCATAAGCAAATTATTTAGAAGAGATTATTTTTTCAATTAGTAGTACAATCATCTTAGCAAATTCTTTTTTATCTTTTATTTTTTAAATCTTTATTTATTTATTTGGTAGAGCATACAGTACTGGGGATTGAACCCAGGTCTGTGTCCTTGCAGGACAGGCACTTAGATGGCCAAGCTATCTCCTCAGCCCTAAAAGAGATTATTTAAATTGGACAATAGCATTTAATACTCGAGAATAGTAAGTTTAACTGATTAAGAGCTAGTTTTCCAAACTATATAGTAAAATGAAAAACATACCACTGGTAAGAGGTCTAAATTGCATGGTTACAAGAATGTGCAGTACTTTAAAAATGTGTCTAGATGATTGATTTCCTGTGTAGCCTTCCTGTAAAGAGGCTGCTTGTCCCCAATGAAGTGGAGCCATCACACAGGGCCATGGTATGCATCACAAAGGCATCCCTGAAGAACTCAGCCAGAGAAAGGATTCCTGGCGTACAGTGGACACTGCCCTCCAGGTGTGCTGAGCCCAGAACTGTGGAGGCATTGCCATATTCTTTTCTAGCTTCTGTGCTGATGACCGGAAGATGATGCATGCATTATTAGGTTGTGTAGGTTCCTAATGATGCACTACCCTCTCCACCCCTCCCAGCAACAGACCCTGTAATGTCTAGGGCACAGAGGTTGTAGATAGCAGAAATGAAATGGTGTGTGTGTGTGTGTGTGTGTGTGTGTGTGTGTGGTAGGTATGTCCATGTTTCCTGTGTTGTGCAATGGATTGAAGCCGAAGTAGTTCCTTAAATAAGGGCTAATCATGTCCCCCTACACATATCCCTTTGGAAATAACTTCAAAATAAAAAAGTCATAGTAACAATGTTTGTAATCCTAGTGAAAAATGTTACTTCTTAGATGTGAAAAAGTAGAATCCCAAAAAGAACTGATGACTTGCCCAGGGCCTATGCCCCCAGCCAGCCTAGGGCCTACTTCTCAGGGCCCATGGCTAGGACTCAGTTCACTATACCACTCCACCAAGATGAGGACAAAAGGGGCTGGGGAGATGGCTCAGTGGAATAAGCGCTTCCCTGGCAAGCGCAAGGGCCTGAGTTCAAGCCCCAGTTCTGCCAAAAAAAAAAAAAAAAAAAAAAAAAAAAAAAAAAATAGGAAAAAAAAAAAAACAAAAAAAAAAACAAACACTCTGAAGGGATCCTGAGCACTTCATGTGCTTCCACAACACTAATCAGCATTTAGTAAAATACTTACCAGTGGATTTATTTCCCCCACCAAATTGTAAACTATTTGAAGTAGAAACTTGTTATAATTCATATTTGCTTCCCCTGAACTTGGACCAAGAACCTTACACACAGTAGGCTCTTAATGACATGGGAAGAAAATTCATATTCATTTTAAATCTGTCCTGATCATGCTAATGGCAAAATATAGACATGGAATAATATGTTAGCTAGGGTCCAGCCAAAGAAATAGAAAACTCTCTACACCTTGGCAGGAAACCTTAAATAGAGAAATCAACTGCACATAAGAAAGGTCTGGGAGGACACACAGAGTGGTGAGAGACCTTGGAGCTTGATAAGAACAGAACCAAGGAGGGGAACTACAGAGAGGGGGAGAATGGAGGTGTTCTGAGAGTATGTAATGTGAAGACCCAGGAAGGACAACTGTGGTAGAGGTGAACCCCAAGCTGGATTCCACAAGAAACGCAGTGAACCATGAAGAAAAACACTCCAACCTTTCCCCTCTACCTCTACTCATTTGCAGCAAAGGGAGAGGGGCTGATAGAGATGATCATAGGAGCCTTGCCCGCTCTGCCAGGGCATGTGGCTGCTTGTTCCCCCTAGAGATTCTTTAAGACCACTCTCCGAGGGGCATGGTGGTGCACTTGTGGGGGCGGGGGGGCTGAAGGAGGAGGATTGCCATGAAGCTGAAGCCAGCCTGGATTGCAAAGTGAGTTCAAGGTCAGCCTGAACTACACAGCTAGACTGTCTCAAAAGAAAAGGCCATTTATTTACCTTTGTCTAATTGAGTGTTCACCATATAGCCCTAAAGCTTCTAACCTTGACTCTGCTTCCAAGTATTTATCTCAACCAAAAAAAAAAAAAAAAAAAAAAAAAAAAAAAAACATAATTTGTTCTTTAATAACTGGCTAAGTAATCCATGAAAATGTCAGCCTAAATTAGTGAAATGTGAAATTCAGGACTTCACTTCTCTGTAAACTAAGAATGAGGAACCCAAAACATTTTTGTTTGTTGTAAATAATACATACATTACAGAATTAGTGGGTAGGACTTCTGTGTCGATGGGGGAAGATGGGCTGGGATAACCTGCCAGCAAGAGCCATGGAGGTAGGGGGGCCATTCTATAAATTCCAGGATGCTATTGCCTTTTACATCAACACTGTTCTCTTCTTCTTCTTACAGAAAAAGATAGAAATCACTGCTGGTCCAGAGTCAAACATGGCCTAGGATTAGAAAGAAGATGAAGAAAGAAAAGGAGAGAGGTATAAAGGTATAAAGCTCTTTAAAGCTGAGTCCCCAGGTCCTCCTGAGCTTCCAGAAGAAATTTACTTTACTGCTAGATGCTCAGATACATGCACAGTTGAATTTGTGGATCTCAAGAGTTGTAGCAGAAGCTGACAGATTCTGACACAGAGGGAAAAATGCTGCAGGCCAGATAAAACTGAGATTAGCATGTCTTTGGGCTGAGGTATCCCTCCTCTTCAAGTCTGGCTGATACCCACACTATGTTGACATGTGCTAGAAGCTATCAAGAAACTTCTTTGTGCTCTTAGGAATAATACTGAGGAAGAATAGGCTCAGTTTGGGTAAATGAACTTAGTGTGCAAGGGTCAAGTGTTGATGATGTTTGAAATCTATTTTTAAATGATTCAACAAAAATGTCAAATATATCCATACAAATATGTACATGTACATATAAAAACATACGGATATATACATATATAAACATATATGGTTAAGTGATTCAAATATGAAAAATGCTAATATTATAAATCTATGTGGTAAGTAGAAAGATACTTTGTTCTTTCCAAGTTTTTACATTTCAAGCTTTTGTGATAAAAATCAGGGGGAAAAATAACTGCTCTCCATTTGGTAGTTCTAACTTGAATCAATTACCTACAGTGTGAGATGAGAGAATTGACCTTCTAAATCTGGTAAGTTTGAATAATCAGACCCTTGAACAGAAATGAACCAATTATCAAGACACCTCACCCCCCCCACACACAATACATTCTGACATCCCAACTGATAAATTATGATTTGGGTTAAAATTTTCCCCCAAAGAGCTTAGGGGGCACTTCTAGGAGGGTGCTAATCTCATCAATGGGATGAATACATTGATGAATTCATAGCTGAATGTGCTGTAGGGAGGGCACCTAGGTGGAAGACATGGGTCACTGGGAATGAGTCATTGAAGACTGTCAGTCCTGTTATGGAGGTCGGCAGCTGTTCTCTGCCAGGCCAGTCTGCTATGGTGCTCCTGCCTGAGAGCAAGCCAATCATGGACTGAAACTATATGCCCAAACAAAACTTTTCTCCTTTAAGTTGTATTTATGCAGACACTTGATCGCAGCACTGGAAGGGTGGCTGATACATACTCTAATAGAAATGTCTGTAACACTGACTCTGATACAGGGTAGCATTCTCAGTTCTTTGCTCATTCTCGGAGCCCTTAGTTGCCTGCTGCGAGCCCCAAGCTTGACTCATGGGAACCATCTGCTCCCAAGAAGTTTTCAGACCATTGAGGATGGGAGCAGGAGAGCAAATGTGGGCAGTGAGGTGGGATCTGGTTGAAGATTCAAGGCAGCACAAGGACAAGAGGGTAAACAAAGCAAACCAGTCATCAGTGAAGGGTCAAAAGGTGGAATTCAAAGACAGTACATGAGTTAGGTGCTGGCAAGAAAGGCATGGCACCTGCAAGAGGTGGTAATGGAGGCACAGTCCAGAAAGGGCACTGTAAAGGAAGCCAAATGCAGACGGTGAAGCTGCTCACTGCAGACCCCTTACCATCCCAGGCCTAACAGGGGCAAAAGAACTTAGAGAACTCATTTGTGGGTTTCAATAGAAGGATTTCGTCAAAATGCTGTGACCCAGAAGGGAGTGAGATGAGGGGTAGGCACCTGCGCTGACCTCCAACCTATACCCCCTACACATGCCTCCCACTTGCAGGGCCCAGGGAGACTTAGGGAGCCAGAGAGCTTGCACCAGGGAGAGGCAGAGGGGAGGGCAATGGAGATCAAGGTAAGGAGTGTTGTTCCACAGCGCCTAGTGGTGGAGATGGACCTGGAAACAGGACAGGAAAAAGAAAGCAGGGAGGTGGCCCCTATGGGAATGCAGAGGTCATGCTGGACAGAAGGACAAGTGCGACACAAATCAGAAAGCAGCTTGCATGCTCAGAAGTTGTGAGATTATTAGAATGAGCTTAAACCTATCCTACCAATATAAAAAAGGAATTTGTCAAAATTCATTCTCTCTCTCCTGCCTGCACTTCCCTTCCCTCTCTAATTTACTCTCCCTTAGGTTACCTTTTACCATTTGGCACTATTATGTATGTAAAAATAAGTGAGTTTTAAATTCCTCTATAACTGGGAGCACCAATTTTTTTTTGCCCTGGGGTTATTGGTTTGGTGTTCCTTTGAATGTGTCATGTGTTCCTCCCGGATTTTAAGCTTCCTGAAGGCTGTAATGAATGTTTTGCATACTGTAATTTATGATAGATATTTAATGACTGATTCATAGGCAGGTTAAGACTTGCATGCCTATTCTCTCATCAGAGAGAAACATAGACAGTTCTATGAAAACTAGCTGTGATCAGCCGTAATACTAATAGATTGAAGATTAATTATAAATAAAGAGATCTTATGCAGTGTTTTCCAATCTGTTTAAATCTGAAGAATGTTCCCTGTGTGTAGAGTATTTTTACAGAGTCTACATACTAATGGGCTTAATATACACTAATTAAATAAAGTTGTCCTGAATTCTCATATGTTTATAATTTATTAATCAAAGCATCCACATTCATTCAAAAATAGTTGAATATATTATTCAGTCATTATTTGATGCTTGGAGTCCACTTGAATCTTAGAACCCCTTACAATAAGTTTGTAATTAAGAATCTTCCAAATAATCGTGACAGGTACTTTGCTCAAATTTACATAAGCAGAAAGGGTGTTAATTAATTAATTAGGCATTGAAGAGGTGATACAAATTTTAAGTAAGACTCTATCTAAGCATTCAAATAATGACACCACACCCATCTCTTCCTCTCTCCATCTATGAGTTCACCTTTGCTCTGTTGGCTTCCCCGTCCAGCTGGTTTTCTGTTGCTGGCAGCAGGGAATTCTGCAAATGTTCTGTTCTTATAGCCAGTGAGCTGAGAAAAAAAGAGCAACCTTGTTTTCGCTCTGCTCCTACAGCTGTCTCTGACTTGGGGCTTGCATTGTTACTGACTGAGTTCAGTGCTCCCTCCTATCCCAAAATAGCATCCTGTGAGAAAATATTCTTGACCTGTCAGCAAAGATAAGTGACCATCGTGTGCAGGTGGGGAGGGGTGGACACACTGCTAGGGCTTGATCAATCACAAATGGTAAAAGTGCTGGGTGGACTAAAAGTAGCAAATAGGAGTTACTTCAGTCTACAGATTGTGCATAATTCTCTCCTTTTCCTCATTGATTTATGCAGATTTCATGAACATCCATTATACACCAGGTACTATTAGAAGACAGACTAGTGAATGAAAAATCCTAGAAATGTTTTATAAACTCTTTATTAATAACTAGTTATTATATGGCATGATTTATATTTCCTTTCCAAAATAACATTACCTCTATTATAATTCTATTGTTTGTTTTATATGTCCTGTGTATACATTTGTTTGCCCAATAATTATTGAATAATTAAAATATGTAACATAAATGATAAATGTGATCTAGGACCACAAATGATTTTTGTTTTTATTTATCAACATCCAAATAAAAATTCTTATTCTAAAATAGTGGATAACATTGTAGTCACACAAAATTAATGTCCATATCTAGTTATCTATCAATATTAGAGCTACTGCAGAAGAAATAACACAATTTTTACTAGAAGGAAATAGAAGAAAGTGATTTTTATGTCCACTTTTAATAACTTTGTGTTTTTTAAAAAAATATCCAGTTTCTTACACTATAAATTATTTAGGAGATTATTTTTATTCTTGAATAATTATGCAGTACCTTCATTATAGTCATGAGAAGATTTTAAAACAGGGTTTTCTTTATAATTATGAGTTGCATAGTTTGTTCATAAGAATGGGTTATAATATTTGAATTTTAATGTCTTAATACACCTTTTGAATTTATAGAAAAAATTGTACTCTGTTGACCTTTTTAATATTCTGGTCTCTCATTGGCCACCTATCCTCAAACTTTCTTCATATTCGTTGGAGTTATCTGAGCAGGAGGAGGTGTGGAAATGCCAGCCAGTCAGAAAGCAGAATATTAAAAAGGTCAACATCATACAGTTTTCTGCTATAATTCATAAAGGTATTAAACGTCCAATATTTCATCTCAGGACCAAGATTGTAATGAGAACAGCAAATGGCACAACACTAATTCATCTTCATGACAAATATTATAATGAGAAAGGAAGTATACAGGCTACAAATATTTGGTTGCCATTTAAGAGATATCTTATATCCTTTATAATGCAATGATAGTAAATTTATACTTCCTGAAGTTCAGCCCTCTGACTAAATACTTACTACATTTTTAAATTAGCAGTACTCTCTTGGGACTATACTGAAATTAGGCGAATCTCCAAGAGGATTATTAATGTCACCAGGTTAAAAGAAATAAATATAAAAGACATTCCTTATAAAAATATTAATGAATTAAATTTTGGCTAATATTTCACTGTTGTGAAAGCAGTTGAACTAATTAAAATTTTCTCACCAATTTAGATAGTTATGCCCTCCCTACTTTTATATCAATGTAGCTCCAAAATAAAATAGATTTCTTCAGTGACTCTCCTGTCTTTCTGTTAAGAGTTTAATCATAGCTCATATATTCGGATTTGGAGAGAGCTAAGAGACAGAATGAGTCCAAATCAGATCATAAGCTCCACATACACTCAGCATAGTCTTGTGCCTTGATTCTACCATAGTCTTCTTTCTTTTTTCGTATGAGGTGAGAGGCAAGAGAATCTGAGTCTTGTGGATTCTGAAACCCACTCTGGTAACTCTACTGAAGACATTGATATAGAATCATGAACAGGAGTCAGGGAGCTACAGCCAGAGATGAGCACTGGCAGAAATGCATTGTGCCTTCAGGCAGAAGCACAAAGAGAAAAACAGTTACTGGAGCCCAGAAAGAGCTGGAGCTCTTGCTGAAGGGTTGGCAGTAAACTTTTCATTATGGAGAGGTGAAAGTCACCATGAAACAAGTGATGCAAGGCAGAGAGTAGGAAACAAATACTGCCACCTTGATATTCCTGCCTGGCACTGACTGGAAGCCAGTCAAGGAAACCCCTGGTGAGGGAGGCACCAGAATTAGATTCTCTCAAAAAAGGAAGACAAGGAAAGGACAGGCAGGAAATAGATGGATAATAAGCATCAGTGATATGAAGGGATCTAAGGAGAATTGCTGAGGACATCTTTTGAGGGCTCTTACATTAGCCCAATGCAAGGAAACAAGAATGGGTGGAGAAGAAAATGGAGATGAAAATGAAGAAGGTGAAGGAAAAGGAAATTTAATACTGCTCTCTGAGAGACCATAGAACTTGGTAAAGCTACTTGTCTTATAATATTATTTGGAAAATTGCCTTAAATGATGTTAAAATATAATAAACTTTCTAAATAACTGTAAGGAAAATCTCCTGACATTCATTTTGAAGTGGGAGATGATGCCGACAGATTGTGAATTTCTATCTTTGGGTCTCTGTCTGTCTGTCTCTCTCTCTGTCTCTCTCACTGTCTCTTTTTCTCTGTCTCTCTGTCTCTTTCTCTGTCTCTGTCTCTGTCTCTCTCTCCCTCCCTCCCTCCCTCAAAAATCATCTCCTTATAAAATATGCCATTCCAAATTCTTTAACATTCAAACAGATCTTGTATTGAATGAACACAATGATACTGTTGAGTAACTTGTTAGCAAGAATGTGAACACTGCCTGCCTTTTTACCATAGCTTATTTACTACGAACACATATCATCTGGCAATGATAATGAGCACCTTTCACCCACTGGATCCCGGAGCGCTTCATGAACTAGGAACACAGGAGGAGCTGAAACAGAGCTCTCTCTGGGGTAGCATAAGACAGCTGTTAGTTTTGCAGAAATGTTGCACAACAGCCTGAGTGGAAGCCAGGGAAGGGTTCTCAATCTAATTGAAACTGCAAGAAGAATTTAAGTTTATGGACTAATTGCTGAGCCTGGCATTTATTAAAAAAAAAAAAAACAAAAAAAAAAAACCAGGGCTTTTTTCTTCTTTGGCAATGAGTGGCACAGCATCTTAGTTTCATTTGATAGATCCTGAGGCTTCCATTTATAGATGAGGAAACTGAAGTTCACGGGCACAAACTGTGCTCCAGAGAACTGGGTTGCTATGTGTGCCCTTTGAGTTCCTGGTTTCTATTTATCTTGAGTCACATGACAAACAAGAGCATCAACTCCAAAGCAATGACTTAGTACCAGTGTGCGAGAAAGAGCACACTCGTGGTATGCACATTTTTGTAGAAACTGGGATGCCCTGGGAAGGTCGCCATGTGATTTTTGACTCAACTTGACCCTACACAGTTCAGAAATTCATTCAAGTCACAAGAGCTGGAGGTAATAAAAATGCAAAATACTTTTATGCCTTTAAGAAACAGCAGATCATGAGTCAATGAAACTTAAACTGATTAGCTTGCAGCAGGCTCCTCTTGCCTAACACTTCTTTCATGCTGGAATGTCACATTAATTGGTTCTTAATTGAACAATGTGCTTCCAATTTTCAAAACCCAGCAGAGTATAAAACAGAAGAAGTCAGACTGCTGCTCTGTGGAATAGAAAGTCATATGGGTAAAGATACAGTTCAGAAGGATTAAACTCTCGCAGAGTTTGGAAGCTGTCATACAACGACTTCCCCGCCATGTACCATGAGGAGCTGTAGCTCTTCAGGCTTTCAGTTTTTATATGAGAACCAGTTTAATGATACTTATTCAGAGAACACAGTCCTGGGGTATAACGACTAACCTTCAGCAACTTGATGTCTGGAAAACTGAAATCATTTAATGCAGCTGTGTGTTGTATGTGTTAATTGTCTGCGTTCTCTATAGGCAAATAACCCTGTCTTAATTTGTGTACTTGAAGTCTGACATCCCTGGGTGGTAGTTGGTTAAGTCCTATGCAAGAGTTTCTTATCTTTAATTAAATTTAGGCCAAAACATCTACTTTCTGCCTGAAATTAAAAACCTGTTTGTTCATGTTTTCTCTTTAGAAACATTCCATGTACAGGCAAGTTTGTTTTTCAGTTTGGAGGAAATACTATTTTTAAGCAGAGTTTGTGTTTTGAATTCATATGTATGAAAAGTCAGAGATGGAAGGAAAGTTGGTGTCTAGCAACAAATAAACCTATAAAACATTTTGCAAAATTTCTAAGTGCATCTGTCCTCATATTCTTGGGCTGAGGGAGAGAAAGTCAGGCAGAGATGCTCAGGCCAGGACACTAAGAACTTGATCTTTATTTTCTTTCAATATCTATAATATTGTAATAGTTATATTAGGCTTGCTCATCTTACAAGTGAAAGAAAGGTTTTTCTAATTGTATGCTGAAATATGGATCATTCATCAAAGTTGGGCTATTTCTACCTCTTGCATCAGAAGTTGAAATTACACTCTTTCTCCCCCTTGCATCATAAAACACTCTCCCACAGCTCTTCCTTAGCAATTGATACTTTCCTGCTCCTTTCCTCTTCGTGTAAAAGGAGATAAAAAGGCAAGAAACAGCCCATGAGACAGTGCCATTTTAACCACTGTGTCGCTGATGATATTGTGGGTGTTATACTGATATTAACATGTTTTGGATTAGGATATAGTGAAATTGTAATAAAAATCCCCGTGATTTCCCCTATATCAGTTGTTGCTTCTCACTAATAATAAGCCCTTATGGAATTACATCTCAAAAAAAAACCCTTCTAGAATAAAGGTGAACCAAATGTATGTGTAAGAAATAGTAGTGATCTCAAGTGAGCTAATGCCAGGCATTCCCAGTTGGGGAAAGCCTCTGGCTCTCAGTGTTGGTGGCAATTTACTACGCTGAAGCTTCGATTGCACGTCTTTAAGCTAATTACTCCACTCACTAACATCCATCCCTTTGCTCTAACAAGACCTCCTTAAACATCACTGGGTCTGAACTTGGCATCAGAGTGGGCATGGAAGCAAAGCTTCCAGAAAAGATAAATGCTTCCCCGGGTAAAAACTCAATAATAAGTGAAACATTTGACAGAGAAAAATGCCTTTGGCAGCTCTGCTCAATCTCTCTAAGAAATTGACACTGTGGAGTACAGAAGCAAACCCAAGATAATGACAGCTACAAAGAGCTTTTGTAAGCAAAGTCATCAGCCCTGTGTCAGCTGGTCTCTCTTATCATGATCTCTTGCCTGGACAGTTGTTAAAAATCTGATCAATGATGTATTTTTCAACACCTATAGCAAATCATCAGTCAGAACAAGGTGATACTGAACAGCAACAGTTTGGAGGACAAAAAATGAAAAAACATCCCCCAGTTTGAGGCAAGTATTACATGGGGTAGATTAGGACTTTGAGGACCCTTTAGACAGCAACTTCTCATCCCAAATTCAATCATGATTTGATGTAAGCAACTTTCATTAGCTAATTTCCCCACTACAAAGAATCTCATGGCCTTTGTGTCTAGGCTACATTTAGGAATGGGGAGAATCCAAAGGTCCATGTTTGGATGACTCTTCCCCAGCCTACACATTTCACTATAAAGTTGAGATGTATGGATACAGGTCAAAATTGTCCTTTTTCAGTGCACTGATTACTTTAGAAATGCTTACCTTGCAATATACATAATGATAAGGCTCTGGTTTTGTCCCAGTGAGATCTCTCACGACATGAGTACTTTGTTGCTAGCAAGGAAATATGTGCACACATGTCACTGCCATTGAAGATGAACAGCTCTATAGAACCAAGACAAAGCAAGAAGGGCTTGCAAGGGACTGGGGCACTTGGGATGGAAGTTAAGTATTAAAAGGAGAACTCTTGGAGGTAGTGAATTTGAGCCATGACTCCAGGAAGGTGACATTGTTAACCTGTGGAGATGACAGATGCACAATATAAATGGAAAATACTAGAGCAGAGAGGATTCTGAGTGCGATGATTAGGAGGTTTTGGCACTGTCATATTCTTGGCTCCAACTAACATTTGCAAGGGCTCATATGCCCTTAGTTTTAGAGGGGCCTTATGATGTGGGGTGGAGAGGGCAATTCTAGCCACAGAGCCTACATTTGTATTCCAACCTGCCACTCAACAGTGTATGATCCTGGGTGAATCACTCAAACTTCTTTATATTTATATTCTCCCGCTGTAAAATGAAAATAATTATAGTACCTACCTGAGGGGGTCAATAGAAATTATATAACTTATTTAAAATTCCCAGGACCTTGACCAGCCAAATAGCTCAGTGGATTAAAGCACCTGCAAGCAGGCGCAAGGGCCAGCAGTTCGATCCCCCCAGCCTGCAGTGCCAGCCCCAACCCCGGAGTGTGCTGAGACATCAGTTGAGACTGGGCATTGTGGCATGAGCCTGTAATCCCAGCTCTTGGAGGGCTGTAAACAGGTGGATCACTATGAGTCTGATCTAGTAGTAAGACCCTGAACACTCTGTAGACCCTTCCCTAAAATAC
>NW_004524592.1:13071177-13079599 GCF_000260255.1 Octodon degus | reverse complement strand
AAAATCCCAGAACAGGCCTTAAAACACAGTAAATTCTCAATCAATAATATCTACTCTAGTTGTCATACAACCCTGTGAGGGTAAGTGCTACCTGACAGGTGAGGACTTAGGACTGTGCAGAAATCACACAGGAGCCCAGCAGAACTGACTGCTACAGGACAGCTACAGCGCGTCCTCTGTGTCTCACACACTGCTTCACCCACCATAGGGAGCACAATGTAGAGAAATCTCATGACTTCTCATGTTTCACATGCAGTGTAGGAATTATCAACCAGGAATAGTCTTTTACACACACACACACACACACACATACACACACACACACACACACACACACACAGTTGTCAAGTTTGAGGGCACTTTCAGTTTTCATAACATAAGTGGAGAGGATGCTACTGGCATCTGGTGGGCAGAGGCTAATGATGCTTCTGAACATCTTATAATTCACAAGCTAGACCTCAACAGCAATGAATTCTCCAGATCAAAATTTCAATAGTGCTGAGGTTCACCTAGGCCTGTCTACTGAAGAGGTGGTCATATTTAAAAATTTCAACAAGGCTCACTTCTACATTAAATATGTTACTAAAAACCACCTAAATAAAGAGCAAATTGTAGAGCCAATTTTTAAAAATCTAAGTGTTGATGGAATTGTTGCAAGATTTCCTCTTTAAACTAATGTCTGCATGCCAGGAAAGGAACTGTGGTAGGAGGGTCACTAGGAGTTTGAGGCTGATCTGGCCTACATAGTGAGATCCTAGGTCAAAACAAAGTCTATATTCATGAAAAATTAAAGTATACTTAGCAGGATGGAGAAAGAAAAGAAAATCACCAGAAAACACTAACTACTAAAGAAAATTATTTTTAAAAATGGTCTAATTGTAAAAGGCAAAACAACAATAAAAAAGAAAAAGCCCAAAATGCCAGTCACCTGCAATGTGAAACATCCTGCTTCCTCCTCTGTCTCCCTCTCTCCCTCCTTTATGCTCTCCCTCTCTCTCTCTTTCTCTCTCTCTCTCTCACACACACACTCATATACATACATATATATGTATATATGTATATATACATAGATATATATGTGTATATATAATCATCAAGAAAAATGAATTATTGCAGGTTTTTGGGGAGTTATTTTTTATGTAGTTCAGACTAGCCTTGAACTCACTTTGTAACATAGGCTGGCCTGAAACTCACAATGTTTCTCCTATCTCAGCTTCCCAAGTATGTCAATAACAGCAGCTCAAGTGTCAAAAATACCAGAAAAAAAAGATTCCATCTTTTTGCAATCATTCAATCTGTAAATATCACTTATTCCATTGAATGCAGAGTGATTAAACTTCTTTTCTTTAAATGGTAATCAAATCAAGTATAACACACCCCCCACTGATTTCTACTATAAATTAAATACTTCACAGACTTTAATACTTCATTGTTCAAATTAGGCACTGTGGTTTACTTGGACAGACTTCTCTTTGAAGCTGTGGTTTTAATGCCTCTGTCAGTCACTCTCATCTGCCCACAGTCCTGGGAACAATAACTCAGTTCCAAACACATTAAATATGTTGTAAATAGTGCATACCTTCCCAGCACCACCTCTGTCGACTGATCGACCTTGTTGCAGTGTCATAAATTTGAAAGAGTCTAATAAAAGCTACCATGTCTAGCCAGGCGTTTTTGTTCTGAGACTTAGCAAGGAGTTCAGAAAAGGACCTCACTGGCTCTCCTTTCTGCCATGTTCACTCGCATCTTTGCTCCTGAAGACACAATTGGGTCTTAATAAAAAGAGTTATGAAAACAGCATTTGTACAATGCTTTCCAATGTATGATGCACATGTAAGTGCACCATCTTATTTGATCCTCATAATACTTTGAGCTTGGAGTGGCAGGACTTCCAAAATGATCATGATTTTGTCAGTTGAGAGAACATAGCCCTGTGTACTTAAGTGAAAGTGGCTTTCCAGGCCTGAGGAAAGTGAGGATTGGCAGGACCTCATACAGGAGATGCTTTTGTGGTGGGTCATCTGGATTCGCCTTTGAGCAGAGCACAAGATGTGGTTGGAGTGGTTTGGACAACGATCCTAAGAAGCACCAGGTAAAGAGGGAAAGGAGGGGAAAGGCTGGGAAGGGAGATGCTAAAGAGCAATTTGCAAATCAAGTGAGAGCTGTGGAATCTGGGGTTTTAGGGCCCTCCCATCCCTATCCATTCTTGTCTAAAGTCTACTCCTTCCTTGAGAGAGAAAAGGGGATTCACTCTGGTACCCTATTCATATAAAGAGAAATTCCCCAGAGCTTGTTACAGGCCAGCAGCCATGGCAGCATGAGTGTCCAGGGGATGCTGACATCTTCTGTCCCCCAAGTCACCAGGACTAGTTGTGCTGTTACAGTGCCAAACCTACCCAGTGAGATCACAGGGGTGGACCTCAGCTCACTTTTTGGTGCACTTTTCTCTTAAACATTCATGTGATTTTCATCTTTTAATGGCTATAGTACCCTCCCTCCTCTGCCCTTGGAAGCTTAGCACCTTCTCTTGGACACTTTCCCAGTTACCAGTGAGACACCTGCTCCATTCCTCAAAGTTCCTTCTCAGATTATGGATTTGCACCTAGACATGTGTGACTGATAGCTTAAAATATCCCCCTTCATATGAGGCTAAGCAGATCAAAGACTCAACCTACCCTAGTCTCTGAAGGTGACTCCAGCCCTATATTTTTGAGTGGGTGCACCTATAGTTTAAAATGCTTATTAAGCTGCAATTAAAAAATACTTTAGCTAAAAATTGAAATTTTCTTCTGAGCTGATAACTCCAGCCCTTGTGGAGTCAAGGGAAGGAGCCACTGGATTCTGCTGCAGGTTGCTGTCTAGACAGGGCACACCTTCCCAGGTTACCCCCATGCCTTCCCTTGCGCTGAGTCATCTTCCCCCATTCCAGTGACTTCGTGATTCTGAATTTCTGATGTCTGACCTATAGCACATGGGAGAATGCTTAAAGGAGTCTTAGAGGCTATTGCCATTAGCTGTTATCCTTTCTCAGGGTTTTGAAATCCTACTGCCTAGTATGCAATAATTCTTAGCACTTCCCTCACCTTTTGCTTCTATAAGAAAGCAATTGGGAGGGAGGGACTCTTTGTATGAGGAATGGCCCAGAAAATTCTATGAACTTACATTTAATTTTCATTAGAATTGTCCTGGGTAGTATTTGAACTTTAAATCCTATAAAGTAGAAGCAAATCTGTATTCAAAATAGAAATTGCCAGACAAAGGACAAAGGAAGATACTAAGATCATTTCATCCATGTGTGAGAAGTCACAGCGAGATTTGTCTTTCCATTGTCTCTAAGGCGGGAGCCACCTGTTCTTCCTGATTGTCTGATGCTTGGAATGAGAAGCTGAGTTTAATTAAGTTACATGTGTGGGAGGAACGTGCCTTTGCGGCAGCAGTTAGATTATTAATGGACTCCTATATTGAAGTGTTCACATTTTTGAAAGGCTAATTACAATATAATTTTAGTTTTAAAATATTACTTTGCCAAGGGTGGGAGTTGTGTCATGTATTATTAAGTGGCACTCTTTCTTTCTTCATCTCGAGGGAAATACTGGTTTGGTGATCACAATCTTTATTTCCCTCACTTTCATACTTGATGTATTGAACTCTTGAAAAGGAAAAATACATCACGTGATTGTCAAATAAAAAAAAAAGCTATATGGAGTTTCCTTGGGTTTTTCTGATTTTTTAATGAAGAAAATCAAAGCCAAATAGATAAGTTTCATGTTTTTCTCTGCTACTTGAGACCCATGATCTTATCAGCCATATAATTTCGACATTTCCAGGGGAAAATTGAACAGAAAATCAAAGGTTCTAAGAGGTAGCTGTCTAATGAGCTAATTCTGGAATCCATTCTACTATTACCTGGTTATAGATGCATAAGTAGGGCGGTAGTTGATTATAATGGGAATCACATGATTTTTAGATTCAATGACCTAATTTAGAGTTCTTGTGTTCAAAGCTGTGTTTACTGCATATTCTGAACCAAAATCAACACACACATCTTCTATCCACACATCCTCCCAATGAAAATCATGGTCACTTCATTGACATTTCAGTGTTGCCAAATCAGAAATGAATCCTATAGAGATGAAAATGAATACTGAGTAATTAGGATTTTTTCATGCACCAGGAAGAGTCTGAGAGCACTGTTTTTCAAGTAGCACCTCTTCAGAGCAGCTTTCCATGGGTCAGGCTGGTTTAGAGCTGCAGCCAGCAAGGACTATGATCTTCCTTATAGCCCCCACCAGCATGGTGCCTCTAAATACATCACTGTGCAAGGATCACAGGAGTTGGCTCACTATCCGACAGCCATACAGGCTGAATTTCCTCCCACTGAGCTGTGCTATACTTTCTTTTTAAAGTCCTTCTGCTTAAAGGCAGTGACAAAGTCAAGGCAAGAGGCCTGGCATACCTGTTTTTTAGGCTAATTATGTCTGTCTTTTACCTAAAACCACACTTTCTCTTGTCTGAGGTATAGAAAAGTAGACATGATCAGTCCTTACTGAGGATCTAGGAGTCTGCCATTCAATCCTGCATGAAGTCACTTGTACCTAGTGCCAGCACAGGAGGATCAGAGGGAAACCAAATGCCCATGGAAACTGAAACAACATAAGGCAGCTCCTGTGAGCATCTCACAGCCAAGAGTGCTCTCCTATGTGTCTGAACCTGTGGCAGTGTCATAACTGGTAGAGACTCACTTGCCCCTCTCTGTCAACCTTCAAGGCCCAGTGCAACACTATTTGGTGGCAACTTTACCCTACAGCTTTATCCTGTAGGGTAATCCTAATTACTTGTTTATCCTGGTTTGGGGCCATCTTGGTGAGAGGCCCAATCTAAAATGCCATAATCTCAAATGTTGACATCTTGAAAGATCAATATTCCTGAACTCTGAAAAACTCTCAAAATATAAAATTCCAAAAGGAACAAAATCCTGAAATCATAGTTCTGACAAAGTAACTTTTAAATTTCTTTAGAAGTCATTTATTCACATGTTAGAGGGAATTTATTTTTTAAAACAATGATAGAACACTGCAGACATGATAGAATATTTTAAGCATGTTAGAATACTTCATAGGCTGATAATAACATATGTATTTTTGTAAATACAGACACCTGGCAACTCCAAAAACAACCACAAGTAATGTAACAGTTAGGAGCAGAATAGGATTTATATTCATGAGGAAAAAGGTCCTGGGGCTGCTGGCATAACTCTTGGGGTTCACACACTAGACAGTGAACCAGAAGTTCCGATGACCAAAGTGGCTAGCAAAACCATCCCAGCTCCAACTCTCAGAGAGGGATGATGAGTTCTCTGCATTTTTCCTCTCCTGGCCCCCAGCAGCCTGGATGATCCCCATCCCACCTGGCATACTGAGGTTCACATGCCGCTCTCCTATGAAAACACCATAGCAACGCCCTACACAATGCTTTATCGGCTTCTAGGAATTTCTGCTGTGCATGCTGCAAAGATTCTGAGTGTAAATGAACATACACGTGCCCTTTCCCCAGAATTTGGCTTTCTAGTTCTCTAACATAGCCTTTTGTCAATGAAATTGCAGAGCTTGACTTTCAAGATTTTAATATTTAGAGATAATGATTTTTTTTCAAAGTTTTCAACTTTAGGGCTTTTGATATTTTATGACTTCAACATTCAGGATCATTGTAGTTAGGACCGTGTCTTCTAAGAGTATGATCATCACCTAATCCCCACTAAAGCCTCCCTTAATCATTGTTTAAATATTTTCAGTTCTAACTTGTGGTTATGAATCAGTGCCTTGTCCTTGATTTGTGCTTATATTTTTGTATCTTGCTACATTAAATGCAATACTCTTATCTTTCGAACTTCAGATGCTAAATTTATGAGAGTGGCAAAAATCAATCACTTCTACATAACCTATCAGGAATATTAGATCTGGAAAGAATAAGAAAAAAGGGAAATCCTAAGACACAGGTTTATAGGAACAGCCCAAGACTGGTGAGACGCTGACCTGGTTCCATGTGATCTTAAAGTTGTCTAGAATTGGCGAGGCTTCTCTTTCTTTAACCTCAAAAGAGAAGAAAGATGATTCAGAAATAGAAAAAATTCAGCTGGACATTATGGCTAGAAACTAGAGCTACAGCCTGTGAGAGGGCACACAGTCACCTGATGTACTCAAGTTAGATACATGCAAGCTAATAATGTGAGCAGAGAAATCACTAATAGCTTTGGTGTTCAGTTCTCTGTAGGATTTTAGAGCCTCAGAATTAAGATGCAGAAAGAGCAGAGGGAAAAGGCATGTTTTTAGAAGCTCCCCTAGTGCTTCATTCCAGGCAAAACATCTCATCTCTGAGGGTTGCTAAAGCAGCCCAGCCCTCAGGTCATCTAAGATAGGGGAGATCTCAATGAGGAGATCAGGGGGCTTCAGTTAGGCAAGTTTCCTCAGCACCTCAGTCTTCAACAGTACCCAGATCATTCTATAAAGGTTGCAAGAATCCCTCTCCTTCGGAGCACGAGCACTTCATGGTGAGCTTGAAGCCTCACCTACCCTATGGATTTCACCACTACAAAAATGGGTAGTTGTGTTCTTTCTTGTTTCCTCCTTCTGTTTTTAAAATTGGGAAACAATCAGGTGACACCACTTATTCTTCCTCTTCATAGTCTCAATTTCCTTTCCATCCCACTGTACCTAGACCACCAGTGGTGACTTTGACTATGGAGCTAGCAGATGCTTACACACACAGGGTAGGTTCACTATACCATACCTGCTTATACCTTCAACTTCTAGCAATGATCTGTTGGTGCATCCCTTCCCTGACATGGCTTGCTAGGAATCCAATCCCTAAGGCTATGCTTGCTCATCACCCAGAATACTCTAAGGTTGCTAGGTAAGGCCCTCCAACACAGAGAAACCAAGAGGAAGGCATGGCTGGCCTCCACCTGGCACATCTCTGGATTAGTATTGAGCCAAGGATGCAGGTCAAAAGATAAGAGCCTTAGCTCCAGGTGCAAAGGTGTGGATGTTTGCCTGGCTGAAAAGAAATGAGGTTACATAAGATAAGTGATAGATATCAATGACCTGCCACCGTGCCCTCTGGAATGCCTGCCTGGTCAAGAAACATCTCTGTCTGTTTCTGTATCTGGAACCTCTTTGTCTTACCGTCTTTCCCTTGAGAACCATCCTTCCCTTGTAATCCCCTCAAACAAAGGCTTCTGAACTTACTTAGTATTTGTTTATCTTCTTCCTCTCCACCAACATTTCCTTCTATTCTCAGTTGTCTCTTCTTTTGATTGTGTTCTAATCTATACTACTGCTCATTGCTTTTATATGAATTTTTGGATGCCATTTCCTGTCCTTCTTGCTCAGTTTCTTTTGAATACCCATAACTCATCCATGAAACTCCAATCCATTGTTACTACTTAATTGTAAACGTTACATATCCTTACCATGGTCTTCACTTTCCAACTTATCCTGCTGATTTCCAAGTATTTTCTTTCAATGACTCTCTTGCAAATACACACAACTTCAGTCCTGTTTGAACTCTGTTATCCTAGAATGGTAAGGCTCCAACCACTCCTCACCCTTGGACAACCCTACCTGGCCAGCTCAGTGTGATTAGAAAACACAAGGCCCTAGTCAGATTACACTCTTTTTACATCTGAGACCACTTACTGTTACCCAGATACTATATTTTCCATCAGGAGTATAGCCTAGCTCCTGAGATTATTCAACTTTTTACACTTCCTCCATTTTTTCTTTTGTGCTCCTAGCTGATGCCCCTTTTTCAATGCACAAAATAAACACCAAGTGTACCAAACACCCCCATCCTTCCACCACCAGATATACCAACTTATCTGCTGTCTTCTGTTATACAGGAATCCATCCTTGTTTCTCTATGGGATGTTTCTTCCTGGTGAAAAGAAGTCTGGTGGTTGGGGTTACTCCTCTCCTTGATATCAGACTTCACCCTCCAGTCAGCATCTCTTATTCCTGCACTACCAAACTGTTCACTTCCTAAATGTGTATTAGCATTATCTATTTATTTATTAAAAAAGATAAATACACTTACTTCATTCAAATTTTTAAAAGTATGGAAGGTGTGCAAAGTAGAGTTCTCTTTTCTTTATGTCCTTCTTGAAGTGAAAAGAAAATATGTATATTCTTCCCTTCTTTCAGAAATGAACTAGCATCCTCCATACCTGGCTTCCTTGCTCTGTTTTACATCTCTATAGTTCCATTGTGTGGAGGAACCATAACTTATTCAACCAGTTCTGTATTGAATAAATGTCATTGGAAGAAGAAGAAGAGGAAGAAGAAGAAGAAGAAGAAGAAGAAGAAGAAGAAGAAGAAGAAGAAGAAGAAGAAGAAGAAGAAGAAGAAGAAGAAGAAGAAGAAGAAGA
>NW_004524592.1:13066613-13070927 GCF_000260255.1 Octodon degus | reverse complement strand
GAGGAGGAGGAGGAGAAGGAGGAGGAGGAGAAAATAATTTAGACCTATGACCTCATATACCCCCATCCAAGTATTTGTTTCTCATGTCTGTTGTTCTCTTTATATCCCAGTCCCTTCAGTGAGCTGCAATATGCACTTCATCTATCTCTCTCTCCCTCATTCATTATCTAACTTACCTGAACTTTATTCCTCACTAAGACTGATTTTTTTCCAGATTATCAAATCCAATGACTTTCTCTGATTTCATCTTACTTGGCTTCTCTGTAGCAGTTCATATAGTTGGTCACTTTTCCCTCTTGTTTCCCAAATGCCATTCATTCATGATTTTCTGTTTTCTGGTCAATGACTTTTCTCAGCATTTCTGTGTCTATGTTTTCTTTTTGGGAACACTTCAGTTCTTCCTGTCTCTCTACCCATCGTGTCTTGGCAAAATCTTTCTATGCTTCAGCTTTAAATCTGCCTGCTGCTGCCCTCTGTATTTATGTGTCAAACACAGATTTCCCTGAATTTTACATCAAACTGGCTATGTGGCACCGTCATTTGAAAGTTAAATAAGACTCAACCTAGGTTTTACTAAAACCCCAAAACTAGTAATCATCTTTCATTCTTTCCTTCCAATTTTTAAGTCTATATCTAGGTCTGGGTAATTTTAACAGCAAGTATACCCTATTATTTCTCTTTCTCTCTATCTTTCCATAACATACTACACCAGCCTACCTCCCATCTCTCCTAGGGCCTTTCTGTTCCAGCTCCCGACCTCTTCAACCCATTTTCTTCAAGGAGCTATGACTACTTTAAAATTTTAAATGGAATTATTTAGATCAGATCAGACCAGATCACACTCCTGGTCAAATCTGATCCACATGTTCCACATGTTCTCTCCTATATTCAAATATTTTTTCAAAGTTAACCTCAGTGTAGAGTAGTGATCTGTTAGTAAGGGTGAGGCCACATTTAATCAGTGCCTACTGTATGTATGAATTGAAGCATCATATTGAAACACATTCATTGCTCAAAAATTCTTACAGCTTTCTTCTGCACTTAGAACAAAATTCATATTCCTTATAAACACCCCCCAAAATATTCCATAAAAGCTGACCCACACTGCCCTTACTACTTTTATTGTACTACCTCACCTCAGGCCCCAGGCATACCAGCCTCATTATACTCATGCCTCGGACCATTTCCTATGCCTGAATGCTCTTCCTTGCAATGAACAATACTGTTTACATGTGTGCCTTAAATCATAGCTCACAATGCATTTACTCAGCTGCCTCTCCCTGGTTACTTCCCCCTCTAAGATGTCTCAACAACTCCTTGTTTACTGCCTTCACGCAAAGTTTCACGTTCTATTATTATTGAGAGCATTTTTTCTCTTTTTAATTTCTGTCTCTAAATGTGAACACAAACTCTAGAGGGGATAGGACCTATTTAAGCATTCTCTAGTGTCTAACCTCTGACACAGTGCCTGGAATCCTAATTCCTTAAGCATAAAATTATTTCCTCATAATGGATAAAAAAGATGTGGTATTTTTATACAGTGGAGTATTACTCAGCTATAAAGAATGATAAACTCGAAGCCTTCATATTTAAGTGGATGCCACTTGAAGATATACTCATAAGTGAAATAAACCAGACCCACATGTGTAAATATCTTGTAGTCTCCCTAAGATCTCAAAAGAAGAAATACAAATAGAAAGGTATAACAACAATTAAAAGGAAAGCAAGAACATGAGGATTAGACAATGAAAAGAGGGTAAGGAGAAAAGCTAGGAAACATGACAGGGGCAAAGCCATACATTTATATGTACAAGATGGGTAAGACAATGACCCTGAGAACTATCATCAGGATGTTGAAACTAGCAGTTACCTGGTAGGATTCTCACCCTGACGAACTATATAAGCTGATACATATTAACTGAGTGACTGCACCGAAGAAAGCAATGTGTGATAGTGGGGTCACGCTTGGAATGCCTGCCATTCTGGTCATCTAAATACGTACTGTTTGTCATGACATACCAATTATGGCCAGACTATTTCTCAAGTAAATGGATTTTTTGTGTGTTTTTTTAATGTTCCATCTTACGCCTAAGATGTTTGACAGACAGACAGACAGAGATTTTAAACCCACCTGCATATGCTGTAGGGCAATAATAAGCTTCTCTTCTGGAGGGTTAACAACCTAAGTTTGCAGACCAAAAATTAGAGAAAAGGAAGGGCTGCAAGGTCAGCCAACATTTTGGCCCTAACTTTTCAAGGTCAGTGAGGACTCAGGACATAGGAGAACCTGTACTATAACATCATGTAGCTCAGTTGTGCTCCAAATTTTCTGATCAAGGAGATTATGGAGCCACAGAGGAATGTGATCAATGATGTAGTGTGTGCCTAAAGACAGTCACATGGAAAGAAACATTCTTTCAGGCTTTCACAGACAGCAAATTAGTCAAGCAATGGCCATGACTCATTCACATGTTGACACTGACAAAGGATCTACATAGTGCGGTACAGGGTTTTGGGATAAGTCCTGCAGGGACTTGACTGACCATGTCAGATACAAAAGTTACATTTTTTTTTATTATATTGGTCTACATCTTGTGCTATGAATGACTGCTACAAAGACAACAATATGCAATGCAATAGTTGTTGTAACTCTCCTACCAACCTGTTTTGAAGCTGTCACATTGCAATTTTTTCTCAATAAAATTAAAAAAAAATATTTCCTATGTATAACATTTCTGGCCAAGGTGGCTCATGCCTATAATTTCAGCACTTGGGAAGCTGAGGCAGGAGAATTGCCAAAGTAAGTCTAAGTCAAGCTTGACCGAATAGCAAGACCCTCTATGAAATAGAAAAGTAAAAAATTAATAAAACATTTATGTCCTATATTCTGATCTTATCAAAAATCTCATCAATATTATACATTTTCATCTCATTAAAAATTCATTCTAAGGTACCAAAATACTTAAGATTAGGACCAAAATTTGTTTTTCAAAATCTATACATTTTGCTTTACCTAAAGGCTTTCTTTAAAAAGTCCTAAATTTTACTTCTGCTTCAAAGTCATATGGAATATTTTCATTTTCAAAGCTCTTGGCATTTTTCTAGTTTGATTTATTTTGCATCTTTGATAAAATAAAACATTCAAAAATTCTTTTATGTCTTAGACATGTTATTTCTTTTAAAAAGCTCAGAACTGTAAGCTCAGAAAATATCCCCTGAGGAATTAAAGAGCTCATAGCTTCAAAAACAAAATTCATGGATTTACCTTGTGAAGTCACCTCTTGTCCTTAGATAAGCATCCATTCTGGTCATGCATGAAGGTCTTTAACTTCATTGTAAGGAAACAATTGCTCTTCCATGGTAGTTATTTGCCAAGTCCACTTCTAACCACTTTTTTCTCCATCCAATGTACGTTTCCATGAAATATGTTGTATTCTCCCCAGAACGTTCTTGATGCAAAACTATGCATGCATGTTGGAGTTAGAATAAATATTCCTTGGATCTTTAATGTGTGCTGTTTGTGTAAAAAGCTTTTCCTGACTGGCTGGCACACATGGAGCCTCTGAAGGATCTGTAGCTTGACTAAGCTTGCAGCCTCTCGATTTGTATGTATGATGCCACTGCTTTCTGTTACAGGGGCAGGGCCATCTCTTCTATAAATTATGAAATCAGCTGGAAAGCCTGATTGCCTGCTAGTGAATGTGAGCTCCCTGAACATTAATCTACACCGGGCTGCAGTCAACAAAGTCCTGGCATTGGGCCAACCCACAAGTGCTAGGTCACTTTTGCCTGCGAGTCAGGCTTCCCAAGTTGGACAGGGGTGGAAGACAGATTGCAGAGCTGTCTATGTGGCCCGGGTAGAATACCAAGGACAGGGGTGACTTTACACTGAAAAAATTCAAGAAGGACTCAGCAGACAAATCTTCCAGCAGACCTGACAAATGAGAAGCAGCATCAAAAGCCAGATCTTCATGGTACACAGGAATCAAAGATAGAGTAGCAGATATGTGAAAGTGAGGCAAGAGGCAAAGTAGCCCACAAAGCCGAGCTTTTCAAGAACAAAACTAATCAGGTAAGGACATGGTTGTGTGTTCATCAGACAAAGAAGGGTACGTGTGTACACAGGGATGCATACACAAGGATGTGCAGATATGTCACCTGGAGTGAAGCCAGTTTCCTTCCACAGCTAGCCCACTTGTCAGTGGTGAAATCCTTTATAAATCTTAGAATCACATTTTTCAATTTGCTATAAAATAATCTCTCTGTCTCTCTATCTTTGTCTCTATCTCTGTCTGTCTGTCTGTCTGTCTGTCT
>NW_004524592.1:13061801-13066308 GCF_000260255.1 Octodon degus | reverse complement strand
CACTAGCTACAGCTTCTGCACTCCTGTCTGCCCATCAATACTGGACTCTTCTGCTTGGGGTGAATGTTCCTTTGAAGAATCCCTAGTGACACCCCGCGCCCACAACATGGAGTTCACACCTACCTCCTCAGACACCTTGCCTCCCCCAGTCTTCTTCCACCCTCACCCATGTTGTTTAACTCATTCTCCCCAGGGGCTCTTCCCATGTGCTGCTCTGGCTATGTGCCACATGGTGACCTCCAGCCCAACTTGCTCTCACCCCTCTTTGCTCTTTTCTTTCCATCTTGTGATCCTGTGTCCTCCTCACACTCAGCTTCCTGTAGGAAGCATGTCTACTTCCCTACCCAGCATGTCCTTCCTTTCCCTAAATCCTGATGGAGCCACACAATTTAGCATTTATTGTTTTCTGATCACTTTGACAGTATTAATTCTATTTCTTCTCAATAAACAGCAATCTCCTGAGTTTGGAGGTCTTGCCATAACATTGTTTTCATTCCACGGAATGCTTCATCACTTGAACACTTAGGAAAATGATGTACCTGAGCAGAGGAAATGGCCAGAAATAAAGGTTAATTTTTCATCTAAATATTTACCTTTCCATTGTTTTGTATGCAGGGATGACGTTCACTAGTTTGGTTTTGGTTTATAATTCTATAGTGGTTCATTTTTATGTGGTCATTAAAATAGAGGTGGAATTACCTTCAGGGCAGGGTAACTAAGAATCCTGGGAGATTAGCTGCACTTTCCCTTTCAGAAGTAAGGATTTCTTAAATGTGTTTTAGAAATTTGAAAAAGATATTCTTATTCTCAAAAATCTAGCCCTCAGTGGCACAGCTGACAATTAAGTCATACCTGGTTTGAGATCCTCTTGATTTGAACCTTAATCATTTAGCCCATATGCCATTAAAAAAAATCATGAAATGCATTCTTTTTCTCCTTTAAGCATAAGAGAAAATTTCCAGGAAAAGGGTAAATCTACTGATAGATGGCATATGGAGGTCAAGATCTTACATAGATTTTTTAGCATTAAGGCAGAATAAATGGACTGCACAATTACAAAGAAAACAAACTCAGAGCAGTAACCTTTTATGAACTGTCAAATTGCTGGCAAGATGAAAATGGAGTTGCATTTGAAAAATTATTTAGAGTTATGTTTCTTGGATAAATGTGAAGCACAGAGGACTCTATGTGTTTTCTTTCAAAACTCTATTTTTAATATCTATAATGACGCCAACTGAAGCAAATCTGACTATGTGTAGAACATCCAATAAATGCTAAATGGTGGTGGTGGTGAGGAAGTGGGGGAAGTCACACAGAAACAGAGGCTTTTGTGAACCAAGTATATTTTTGAAATATCAAACAGACACATGCAGCCAGGGTGCTGAAGATCACTACAGGGTGAGAAGAGAGTGGAAAATTTGCCCAGAAAAAGTCTGAAACAAATCACAGCGAATGGCAGGCTGGGTTCACAGTCATGCAGAAGGAAGGAATGTATAAATGAAAATGTCTCTCTGCATATCATAAAAACAGCAAAATTTTTAGCATATGCTGCTATTTTACTTTCTCACTTGCCAGGCCATTTGTGGCTGGCTATGGGTGGGGCTGTTCTCACATGTGCATCTCAGCCAAGTATGACGAATGTGTAGCCTATTTTTCCTGACCTCGCATATGCATTCATTTTCCCTTTTTTCTTTCTCATGTGCCTTATCCTAGTGTTTTCTATCAGATAGAGTTCTCAAATAGCTTCATACAAGGTCATATCCAAGATATGTGGTGTAGTTCCATTTAGACAAAATGGATCCATTTTTGAAATGTGCTTCCGCATTTCTTTAATTTGTGTTGTTGCACACAAGAGGGAAAGCCAAAGAGAATTTATGAAATATGAGATTGATGAGGTATTCAGAAATATTCAATTTTTATTTCTATTTTTTCTAGGCCTTAAACAAATGACACATATGTTTTTCTGTGGTTATGATCAGTGTATGTGTTTTCTTGGGGTCTATTTTATTTTCAGGTTCATTTTTCCACGGATTTCTACATTAGATAAGGCACATATGCTTCTTAAAACCTATTTGATGTTCCATGATGTTACCACACCGTAGTTTGTTTAGCTGTCTTGCTTTTGTAGTGTGAATTATCAAATTTCCACTATTATATACACTAGTGATACCAACATCTTCATAAGATAACACCCATTTCTTCTTTAGATTATTTTCTTTGAAGTATTTTTCTCAAATGGGAATTTCACCATGGAAGGGAAATGAATGATCATTCTAAATCTTTCATAACCTACTTTCATTGTTCCCCAGAAAGTTTTGTCAATTCATCAACCCAACTACCACTGCATGTGTGTCTGGACTTCCTTATCCCTACAAAATCAATGATTTCACATCTATACACATTTGCCAATTTGGAAAAGTTGTTGTATGACTTCTTATTTATCTTTCTTTAATTATCACAAAGATTTTGATTTTTATATCATTTATTGAATTTTTTTAAGTACTAACTCTGCTCATCCATTTGGAAGGTTTATTAACTTATTTATTTGAATCTCTACCAATTTTCATCACACACAATAGAAAATAAGAGTTGAAAGCCACACTCTAGAGCCAAAATCCTAAATTTGAATTGAGATTCTGTCATTTATTAGGTTATAAACTCAGGCAAGTTATTAAGTCACTCTGTTTCTCAATATTCTCGTTTGTAGAATGAGAATAATAATAAAAGTACACATTTCACAGAGTTGCTGTGGGGATCAAATTAGTTAATTTATGAAGTGCTTAATTAACATAGTAGCTGGTAACATGGTAAACCTAGGTATTTCCTTACTATTATGAATAAACTTTTGATTGTAAGCTGTATCTACTTTCTCATTCTGTGATTTTCTACTTGTTATTTATCCTGTGACACTTATTTGATAAAAGAATCAAAGTTATTACTTTTATTGCTAGAAAAAGTGTTATTTCATGATATTCTGGAGACTATTTGGAATTCATGGAGTCTATAGTATAATAGCATTAGTAGAAGCAGAGGTAATATTACAAGTAGTTAACAATTGTTTCAGAAATCAACACAAACCATTAAATGTAATTCATTTTAAAAACAGAAGCAAGGACAAAATCATATGCTCATTTCAATAAACACAAAAAAAGCCTTTGACAAAATCCAACATCCTTCATGATAAAAATACCCTGAAGAAAATAGATATAAGACACTTACCTCTGTTTGATGAAATCCATTTATGACAAACTTGCTTAAATAATATTATTTTTTCCATAATTTTATTGAGAAATAAATAGCAATGAGACAATTTCAAACCAAATTGGTAGGACAGTTCCAATAATTAACACACTGCATACTTCCTAGTGGTTATTTGCTGTACAAGATGCAGACATGATAACCTAATTACAAACATTATTAGAGCAAATCCCTCTGTTCATTAAGAGAATGTAGCTATATATCTATCCTAACAATTCTGAATATGCAAATACAAAATGGACATTCTTCTGTATCCCCTTTTTTGTTTAGTTCTGTCATTTGAATATTATAGGTGTGTTGACTCAGCAAAATATTCTAAAAGAGTCCAGTAGTCCATAATAATATTGGGGCTTCCGCTTGACTGGCTATGTCAGAAATTGTTGACCTGAATCCCTGACAGCTTAAAATAACAGTATGGCGTTACTTCTTATATTTCATTTTTATACTTTTTTGCTGGATGGTTAAGACCAAGATAAAGCAAGACTTATGCAACAAGAGTGGCAGCTTTTGAGTCTGATAAGGTCAGTGAAATCCCCTCAGGATTTAGCCTGAGATCCTGTAAAACAGATTATAGAACAATAGTCAGTGTCAGTCATGTGGATGAACCACAGCTATTGTTTGGCCAATATGCTCGCCAAGAAAGCCTGAGAGAATGTTTTCTCTCCATGTGACTCTCCTTAGGCACATTCTATATCATCGATCACTTTCCTCTTTGGCCCCATAATCTCCTTGATCAGAAAATTTGGGACACTACTGAGTTACATGATGTTTCCGTACAAGTTCTCATATGTCCTGAGTCTTAATTGACCTTGGAAGACTAGGGCCAAAATGTTGGCTTTCCTTACAGCCCTCCATTTTCTCAAATTTTGGTATGCAAACTTTGGTTGTTTACCCTGCAGAAGACAAACTTATTGTTATTACCATACAATCTAGGCTGTTAAGCTTAACCTTACTATCTGTCTGAATATCTAACATCTTAAGCATAACATGGAACAGGTATTTTTCATCAAGTATTGATATGTTGAACTTTAAGTTCCTACAGAATATGAAGAAAAAACATATAAAAAATTAAAATATATTTTAAAAATAGGCATAAAGAAATATAATTCTTATGTTTCCACATAAGTCCAGAAATCTAACCATATATGACCTTGTAGCAGGACAGTCCTGCAACATTCCTTTCCTGTCTCCTGCCTTCATTCACCACCCTCTACTTTTTGAACAATCATCTACCCAAGAGACAGCATGG
>NW_004524592.1:13000574-13044199 GCF_000260255.1 Octodon degus | reverse complement strand
TAAATAGGGTATCAAGTTTGCATCTTGTACAGCAATTAACCACTAAGAAGAATGTATGCAGTGTGTTAATTATTGAAACTATCCTACCAATTTGATTTGAAACTGTCTCATTGCTATTTGTTTATCAATAAAATTATGGCAAAAAAAGATGTTATGTGCACATACCAATGCCTCATGAGGAATGTGCTCATTATACAGTACAAATGTGTACTAATAAAAATAAAAATTAAGAAACTAAAAATTAAATAAAAAAGTAACACTCCAAAATAATTGCCTTAGAAATAAATCAGAAACAATTTTTTGAGACAGGATCTCACTATATAGTGAGGCTGACCTTTAACTCACTTATATAGCCCAGACTGGCCTCAAACTCATGGTAATCATCCTGCCTCAGTCTCTCAAATGCTGGGATTACAGGTGTGCACCATCATACCTGTCCAAAATATTTGAAAGTGGAAGGAGTCAATTGACACAATAAGGTACTCATTGATCAGAACACTGTCTGACAAATCAGAACTCAAGCAAACGAAAAGAACATACCATGTGAATATTATGTCTGAGCTTTGTGATATTTTTTACCAATTGTTCTCCTAACATGTATTTAATACTATATTTTTCATAAAGTATAATATAGTATTTATGAAGCATCATATGTCATTTGTTCTTCCCCTGGGACTATCTAAGAGATTTAATTGTATTTAAAATTCTGTCTTCTATGTTTTACTTGTTACTACTTAATATATCTAGCTGTAGTTAAGTGCCATACTAATTGCTAAAATAATGTCAAGACTAAGCAAAGTTCAGCTAATTATGGTGACTTCAGACAAATTAAATGTATACAAGACATTTAAATCAAGCAATACAGATTTTAGTATTGTTTTGACTATGTCAAAACTTTCTGATAAAATATGAGGAAGTCATTAAAAACTTTTTCCCCTTGGGGCCGGGGAGATGGCTCAGTGGAATAAGCACTTCCCTGGCAAGCGCAAGGGCCTGAGTTCAATCCCCGGTTCCACCAAAAACAAAACAAAACAAAACACAAAAAACAAAAAACAAAAAAAACCTCTTTCCCCACATATTATAGTAAATATTGACAAGTTTTGGAAGCCCCTGGCTGTTTTGAATGATTTCAATTGTATAGACACATTTATAGCCTCTGGTTATCAAAAAGTGCATTGACAAACTAACAGAACACACTCTACCAATTGGTATTGACAGAATCCTGCCATTGCAGATGCTTACACCATTGATATCTGTGCTTCTTTTCCTCAGATAAGTGAAGGAATAATTGTAAGGTGTCTCTTTCGCTTATGTACAGCTAGTATCCACCTTACTTTTTCCACTTCTTGGATAGTTCTTACATTTCAATAACGTTCTTTTTAGCTTTATGCTACTAAGCATGATTCTCAGAGATCAGAAAAAGATAAATTGTACTAGGGCTGAATTTACAAATCATGTTAGAAGAGTTCAGGGTGATGTCTTATGAAACATACTATATTTCTGTTACATGTTCCCTGTTCTGTCTCTTCCCTTTGACTTTTAATAACTCTATCACCGAGTTCATATTTTCTTAACACTTCTCAAAGTGTCTTTAGGTCACACAAAGTGCATTGTACTGTTAGGCAGGCATCCCATCTAGAGGCAGACTATTAAACTTAATATATGGTGGGTGAAATCAAGCACAGGGGAAGTTACCTTAAGAGATATGTCCCAGAGAGAGGGCTTGAAGCAAGGCCTTTGTGCTGAGTTTTATCACAACCTTTAAAATGAAAATTAAGGTAAATTAAATTTTAAAACAATTTTTTGAGACAGGATCTCATTAAGTTGCTCAGGCTGCCTAACATTCATAATCCTCCTGCCTCAGCCTCCTGAGTAGCTGGAATTATAAGCATCACACACCATTTTATTGTAACTTTGATGAATGTTATTCTTTCTGGAGAAATAATAAGCTCTGTTTTATCAAATTACAACAATTGAGATCCTTACTTTGAACAAAGGTGGCTCCATCAAGATAGTGTCCCCTTGTTGCTTCCTACCAAGTGTCAAGAAGACTACAACATATCGTAATCATGTTCTAGAGGAAATTATCAGGTGTTATGGTTTGTGTCTAGTTGTCTCCCCCAAAGCCTCATAGTCATGGGGCAGCTTCTGGAGTTTGTGATTGATTATTGTGGGTGTGGGTGCTGCACCTGCCCTGGGGCAGGGAATTTTCATTATGATGTGAAGAGGGGAGAGATGCTAGCTAGCTGCCTGAGCTGCTGCAACTCCCTTTGCATTTTGTTTTTGCTGCTGTCATGAATGGTTGCTCTCTGCCTTGTGCCACTCTTCCTTGGAGCCAGCTGAGTATGGACAGAAACCTTCAGTAACTGTGAGCTAAATAAACCTTTACTTCCTTCATTTTGAGACTTGGGTATTTGTCCTAGCAATGAGAGAAGACTATTTAAGACACCAGGGAAAGGGAAGCTGTTGGGTCTGCATGAAAATGTCCTTACAAAGGTGTGTTGATTTGTGAGCACACACTTCCAGGTTAGGACACTTACAGATTGCCAATAAAATTTTTTGTGTCTGAGAATCAGATAAAATAGAATGACATTCAGACAAAGTGCCTTCCCATTACCATTAGCTGCTGCTCAAGGAGTTGTGTATTTCAGCAATGATAAAAATATACACTATTCTTTGTTCTATTAATATAATTTAAATAATTTATTTGGTTGTATGCTCCATTATGCTCACTGAGTGGCAATAATCTGGAAGTGTGGAGTTACAAATACTTCCAGGCACCCTGTGGCCTGTGAAGGGCCCTCCAAAAGGTCAGAGTCTGTTGGAGACCTGCTGGAATAGTGAGCCAGGTCTTGGCTGAGGCTTTGGCTAGAGACTCCCACTGGGTGAACATGTTTCTGTTGGTTTTATTAGTCTAGAAATTAATAGATTTTTAGCAGTTATAGCTTTGGCAAAAAGTTTCCCTTAGAAAAGAGGTGAAAACAAAGACCTTACCTCTTGCTGTCAGCTATAAAAGTTTTACAGGAGGCTACTATTTGAAATCACATGCAAGTACAATGATGCTTTAGCTGGGTGAAGGAGGCTGGCTAAACTCCAGGGAATGGTTGACTGGCAGCCCTCCTGCTCACACTCAGAGAGCAGACAAAGTTCTTAGTAATAAAAATGAGCTCAAGGTGCTGAAAGTCCATCAGGATCCAGAGCTAAGTGCTATTCCCAACATGCATGGGTACAACCAGGCCTGGCACTTTCCAAAATCTTAAAGACAACTAGATTTCCTGCTGAGTCTTTTTCTACCTTGATTAAGTATCTATAAATCATTTATTATTTTTTAAAAGATGACATTAGGTTCCATCTTTAACTTACTAAGCTTTCCCTAGGAGTTCATTTACAAGGGCCAATCTAGTCATAGGGCATCCGTCTTGGCTTAGTTTCAATCTGATGGAAAATACTATGAAGTGGCTCTGAGCAGGATTTCATATTAACCAATTGTCTTCCCACATTTACTTGTAAGTTTTCCCAAGGCCCAGGCCCCTTGTCTGGAGATGGGCAACTGACTCATAGTAAGTGAACCTTTGTAAGTCACTGGTCCCACTGGAATGGAGGGTGAAGCCATGAGACCTCAAAGGAGAAGACAAGCCACAGCTAAGGACACTTGGCTCCAACCTCAATGAACTAGATAAAGACTGTAGCAGCAGGCATCTTATTTCCTAAAAACAATATAGTTCTCCTAAATTAACATAATGTCTTACTTGGAGAAGCCCTTGAGCAACTCGGCCTTTCTTTAGTATTCTCTACCTTGTTTTGATAACTACATAAATATGGGCCACCCAGAGGAGATCTTTGTCATAAACCCCAGAGAATCTCAAATTCTGTGAGAGGGTTTTTGATGCTCCTGGGGCCCCAAAACCATTCCATTTTGGAAATAGATTGTAGTGTTGCTTACACAGTAACTAAGTATTCTTTATGCTGCTGAATTGTACATTGAAAAAGAGTTACAGTTGTAAGGTTCTTCTTTAATAAGATAATAATAGAACGTACCCACCCAGGGTCACTTCTTACCACCTACTCAACCCATCGTTTGCTCTAGCCACAACTTCAAGCTGATCAATGTACAATTCCTGCACCTGAATACACACCTTTGGCTTCCACAGCTGATTAAATCAGACTGTTTCCAAGCTTAGAACTGAGCCTGGGTTGTTGAAAATGCTCACTAGGTGAGTCATACACCAGTGAGGGTAAGAACGACTTTTTTACTTGCAACCCAAGTGTAGTCTAAAGACCAGCACCCTTGATATCACCTTCAAACATTGTCAGCTCAGAAGCCCTGCACCTCCCTACTCACTCTACTGCTCATTCACAGTTCATATCGTGAGAAGATTCACATGTAACATGCTTGCATGGGAGAGTTTGAGAAACTCTGTTGGGACTCATCTCAAGGCTTGAAGACTGTCCCTGAGCTGCTCTAGCTAAGCTGACCACTTGCACCTCAGGGCACATTAGTCTGCGCACATCCCTCTGTGTAAAAGGATTTTGAAAAATTGAGATTAGTAAAAGTATTTTATCTTTTTTCTCTATTATCTGGCATAGTGCCTAGATTGATAAATAATTACTTGAATTACACTAAATTTGAAAAGCAGCAGGCCACCATATAATAATCATTTCCAAGACCTTGATAACACTAAAGACTAAAGTAAGACTGTAATAAAAGAATCTTCCTATTGAGCACCTAATATGTGCCAAGATCTTCAAGCACGACCTGTCCAATCTCCAACAAACCCTGCAGGGTGCATATTATTATCTTCATCTTACTCATAAAGTCGCTGAAGCTCAGAGAAGAGAAGGAATTTGGACAAGCAGCTGGTACACAGGGGCTGGAATTGTTTCCCAACCAATTTTTCCTAGTGTCTTCGGCCAATTAAAACAGCAGAACATCCTGAGTCAACCTTTACTCTCTTTGTTACTGTTCTTCTTACCTATTCTTCAGCATTTCTTCCTTTCTACCAGGGAGTGACACTTTTCTCTGCCTTGTGCTTGCTTCTGTCTCTCATCCTGGGCTTTCCACCACTCCGTGATTTACCTTACCCCTTCAGGAATAGCGACTGAGGTACACTGTTGACTGTTACCTATCAAATTTCTGTATTTAATTTTTAGTATCAGAGAGGTTACATTCCTCCATAAGTGTTTAAGGTCTTTTAAGGCTTCCTTTGATAGGTCTGAGAGTGGGTCACAGATTAAAATATAAGGCAGTTTTAATGGGAAGAAGTTTGGTTGTTGTATTTTCCGATTTGTTTTGTGTGAAGTAGAAATTATAAATCAAAACTATGTTTCTTTGTGTTGGGAAATAGAGCTTAATTCAAGCATAATTCTAGTCTTCCTTTTTCCTGAAACAAAAAAGAAACCCAGCTCTCATCCATATCTCTTGTCTCCATATGGATGGAAACATTAATTTGAGGAAATAAGAAGTTTCATTGTATACCTTGATGCCACATATAAATATCCACCCTTCTTGGAAAGTATCACAACTACTGAAAAATTCAGTTCACAAATGAACATTTTTCTTTGAAAGTTTTTTCCTAACTAGAACATTTCAAAAACTTCCTAAAGAAAAAACAGTGGTAACATTAACCTAAGCAAAATGTCAAGACTAAAATTCTCCAAACTTAATATAGAAAAATAATTTCTTTGCTGGAATAGAAATTGAGCAGAAAAGAAGTAACACTGTGATCTATCGCTTAGTATAACCACATAATACTTTATGATAACTTGTAAGGTCAAATGGAATAAAATTATGACAGCATTGAGCCTCCACAATATCAAAATAACTAACTAGCTCTGATCATTCAGCCTCAAAGGGCAACACAGATGCTGCACAACGTATCCTGTGTGGGTGTGTTCTCACCACACTGCTGCTGAGAACTACATGGGTGTGAAGAGTCGGCCTTCACAGTAGGAGGAGCAACTTGCCTGCTTTGTCCAGAACTTTTCCACTTTGAACTTTTACTGTGCACAGTAGTTCAGGTTGTCTACTGCACTGGAGCATCATGTCTCCGGGGACATCATTCCCAGGGTAGTCGTTAGAATTTGTGTGTTCCTTTTGACACTTTTCCCAGCAGTTAGGGAATCTTGTACAAAATCAATAGGTTACGACAGTTTTCTGACTCAAAGTATGTTAAAGAAGGAAACCTATTTCTGATTTATATAGATGTGCCAAAAGGAGTAGAAGCAGTTCTGAAGGAAGCCTGTTTGGCGCTGCACATAGAGGAGTCTGAGGAAGCCAGTCTGCAGGGAGCAAAGAGGACAAAGAAGCCAGGAGCCAAGTAATGGCGGCAAAACCCCATGTGTCTGAAGGCAAAGGAGTCTCCCTTCCTCATTCCAGTCTTCCATGCCTGAGGCCGGACCATTTTCAAGAGTCTATAACACAATCTTCCATTGTTTAAGTCACACTGAAAGAACCATACAACTCTCAAACACAGCTAGTTCTGCAACTTGCATCCAATGTAGAGACATGAAAATAAAACATACATATCCCCTGACACATTTGTTCATTTTTTCCCCTTAAATGATCAGAAATTTCAATTTAAAAGTAATTCTTATTAGATTATCACACCATATAGACATAGCCTAGGCAAAATTTTTAAAAAATTTAAAAATCATATCTGGGAAGAATATTTTAGGTGTGTATTGTCCGTTACACTTTCTGAAGGATAATAGAAATATCTGGGGAGACATTATTGATAGTAAAATATCCTTGGATCATTGTGAATAGATACTATTAAATTTTAGCAATCTAGTAAATTAAGTATGAGAACTTAGCCTGGTCGGTAAGGATGTAGTTATTGGTAAAGAGATTAAAAATAAGCATGAAATTTGTTTATCTCTCCCTTTCAGTGATGGGCATAGAATGCTATCCTTGAGATAGCAAATAAAATAAGTCTTCAATTAATTTTTTTCAATTAAATTTTTGATAAAAGACTTCAAGATACCCATACACCACAGATTCTATATAGAAATCTTGATACCATCCAAAGCACGTTGTTTGTGCTCAATTGCATGTAATATACAGAGTCAGCTGCTTGAAATGTAATTTGTTTGTGGAATTGCCTGGTTTATTCACTATAATACTTCTAATAATAATAATAATAAAAATAATGCATATATTCAGAGGGCTGTACTTGAAAATCAAGTTTAGAGGATTGGCTTGTTGTTCTTCTATTTGTGAGATAAGCGCTGTGCCAATGTTGGGCATAGTAAAAAGAAATCTTTGCCTTATATTCTGAAGAAAAACCACTTCTCCCCACCTTTACTTACAATATTGCATACTCTCTGGCCCAACAAAATGATCTCTGCATCTCCTGGCATAATTGAACAGCTTATTCTTAAATGCCATATGTTGCTATGATTCATGCTGTGTTTTTAATGATTATTGCACATGCAAGCAAAATGCTATATTAGTTTTATATTCACGTAATCCTGATTATCACAAACACATGCAATGAGGAGCAATATTAGCTTGCCAAAGATGCAAAGAATCTCAAGAAGTTCTCTAATCTAGCATCTCATTTGTGATACATGGTAGCATTTTCTTTTCAGTGTGATGCGCTTCTGTGGTTATACAAAATGTACCCTCTACTGCAGAGAAGAAAGTCAAAGAGCTTGACTCCATCCATCTATAAAGGATAGAAAGTATCTTTTTCTAAGAGCTACAACATGAAGAGAAAATAATAAATTGTATCTTAGGGTTGTGCGTATCTTGGAATAACCCATAGTAGTGGTTCTGAAATTTCAGCCTGCTGTGAAATTCCTAAGAAGTATTGTAAAAACAGATTCTTATGCTCTACCATGTTTCAGATCCGAGAGACCCAAGCATCTGCCTTTTCAATAAGTTCCCAGGTTGGGCTGCTGCTGCCACTGGGTCCTGGATGGCACTTTGAGAAACATTGCAGTTAACATGGAGATGACAAATGCAGGCCCTGGACTTCTAGCCCAGGCTTTGCTCCTCACTGGTGCACAAATTTAAGCAGACTGTCTTTATCACCTCAGTCTATTCACCTATAAAGTGGAAGCAACAGCAAGGCTGACCTCAGTGCTATTGAGGGAATTAAATGAGATAATGCTTGTACAGCAGTAACATAGTGCTTGTCACATAGTAAGCAAATGAAGTTTTATTATTAGTGATACTTCATATTAATAGTTTCCAAGTACTAGTACTCAGACCAATACTAGGATATAATTTTTAATACATTTTAGTATAAAGCTGCCCATTCCTTGGAACAATTTTTCTTTGCTCTAAGCTATCACTTTTTTTTAACAGAAAGAAACATAAACTTTAACTGGAAAGTTAAAGGGAAGCTAGGAAAAACCTCCCAAGCCCACTGATAGGTAGTAACTGTCTTGATGATTCAATACTCCCATATTAATCACAAAAATGGTGGCCAAAATCAGTCATAGAAGAATGACTTACTTCAAGAAGTTTCAGAAACTGAATGTCATTGGAAAACATCATCTTGGCTTGGGCTCCTCTGAAAGCCCTGCAAGTGTTATCTGGGTCTTAGCAACTAGTTTGGAAGTAAACTGAGGAAACACAGGGACAATCTGAGAAGTAAAACAAGAAAGGCAACAAAATAGGGGTGTACAGTGGACCTCAGGGCTCAGTTTTATGGGGACACCCTGAGGGACTGCACGGAACACATCTCAGAACAGTGGGTAACCCAGCATGGCCACCAGAAGAAGATACTTCACCTAACAACTAATGGATTTCTGCCCAGGTGAAACTCTGCCAGGGTCACAATGACAAGAGTTCCAACATAGCCTTGAGTCCCCAAACAACCATGTCACTGCCAGACCAACTTCCATGTTCTTTTTCTTTTCTTTTTTTTCTTTTTTTTTTTTTTTTTTGTGCGAGGTCTTACTACACAGCTTGGATTCATAGTGATCCTCCTGATTTCTGCCTCCCTCGTGCTGGAATTACAGGTATGTCCCACCTGTGTGACTCCATCGCCTGCTCAGCACATCTGGGCTCAGGGTCGGTGCAGCATGAGGTGCCAGGGATTGAATCCTTGCCCCTGAGCTTACCTAAGCAAGCATTTAGTTCCCTGAGCTATGCTGCTAGCCCTTTCCATGTTCTTCTATTCCCCAAATAGACTTTTTCTCTCCTTATCATGCACACTCCAATAATCCTCCAGTCTATTCCCAACATGACCTTTCGCCTGCCCATCTAAACTCCACCTCTAGTCCAACTCAGTAAAAACCCTGTCCCTTGGCTTTCTCCCCCAAGGGTCCTTGCAATCTCTGGCAGTCCTCCCCCACCAATAATACAGGTTTTCTTTTTATCTCTGTCAGTGTCTCTCCACAGTGCCAAATCCTTACACCAACTAGGAAAGGAGCTGAACTACCTAGGCCCAGAGATCTGGCTTTGAAACCCACCACCAGCTTGGGCCTGGGGCCACACCTCTTGTAGGATGCTCCCTGACAATAGCTGAATGGCTTAGAGATACTAAGGAAGACCTACAATTAAGATACATGGGACTTTTTTTTATCAACTTGAACTGAAGGAATTCTAACAGCTTTACTGAAGGTCTAGACTGTACTATAGTGGTCTAAGCACCACCCCCCAGCAAGCCTGACTTCCTTTCTATTTCCTTTAACACAGCAAGTTCCTGATGTGCCCATTTAATACCCTCTCAGTGTCTACTTCCTGAAGACCCAGATTAGTGCATCCTTCACTGACCATTAGCCATCTCTCCTCAGTGCCATCCACCTGGGGCACTCCCTTCCTATCACTGGGTCTGATTCGGGTACTGGATCACTATGTTCCCAGCTCCTCTAGTTGCTCTCAGGTAGAGAGAGGCTGGAAGCCTCCTGTGAGGGAATTATCAACTGGTGACTCCTGGGGACCATACAGAGACAATGTCTCCTACTGGGATGTGGCTTGGTTCTTCACTGAACAACAAAAATAGATCATTGTGTTTAATGATTATGTCTAGGAAAAAGAGAGGGCTTTGGGCAATGATATTCCCAGGGCTGTGTCAGGAAAGATAAATATTTTCAATGATTAGGGTTGCTTTGTTTTTTTCTTTTCCAATGACCAAATAAGTAAAATAAATGACTTTATTTTCTTCCTACCACTTTTCTATTCACATCTGAATTTGATTGGTTGTTATTGGTTATAATGATAAGTGTTTTCTTTTCAGAACATTTATATCTTCTTCTAACACAAAGATGCAAAAAGACTCTTGAAAGGGCAACTCCAAGGAATGAATCCTGTGGTATACAATTGTGTTAGATCCCTTTCGACTTAGCTTTCTGAGGACAAAGCACCATATGTGTAATAGCCAAGGTGCTAAGAGTCACAGCCCATGTGTGGTCATAAACGGGATCAAAACGAGGTAATTACATGAAACTACTGCTGTAAACTGTAAACGGCAAAAAGAATTACTCTGAGCTCTTAGCAACTCATTATTACATTGGTTTAGATGGACTATGGGTCAAGGCAAAATCTTCAAGAGCAGGACATCTACATAGAGGAATATTCTCTAGAACTTGGTTAGCAAATAATATTATATATCTCCAAAATGTGTGTTCCATTCTATCGTCTTACTTTAAATAGAGCATGAAGCCTTCATGATATTCAGACAATAAAAACAAATTTTGACTATTGAGAAAATATTCTATTCCATATGTTAGATAATGTACCATTTGTTGGAATTCCAATATCCCTACATATATTTATAGTTTATTAAAATCAGGCTTCTGCCTTTGGGATATTATGGTGCAATTTCATGTGTACCATTAAAAATATAGTTGACATATTTTACAGCCTGACCTAGCTGCAAATGTAGAGAAATTATTGATGCTGTATGATAAAAATAAAGAAACATGAAAACTTAAGAAAAATGGAGAGCTTAATTTTAAAAAATGGAAAAGGCAGCGATAAAATCAGGACAGTGACTGATCCAACACCATGTATTAATACATCTTTTATGCTTTTTCTTCCTAAACTGAATAATAGAGGTAGGTCAGAATTTGCATTGGTGGAATCACTCAGATGAAGAGATAGGAAGAAGGAGACACATACATTATCTGGTCAATTTTAACGGATACAGTTCAATTGCGCAATGGCTCATCTGTCTTTTCTGAGCGAGATTTGAATAAAGGTGACCCTCGGAACTCAATACAAGATCTTATTTGAAAAACATTTCATTTTTGTGTTTTCCTGAGACAATCTCAAAGATTAATGTCTAAAATAAACTCAGCTCTTGAAAAAATTTAAGATACAATCAGAAAAGTAATTCAATATGTCTCTGATGTTTTAACTCCTGTGATGAAATTCTAATCAGCAACAAACTTAGAAAAGAGCAACTAAATACTCTTGGGCCTTTGGACCTCCTATGTATATCTTTCTACTAACAATTTTAGCTTCAGTTTCATCTAAAGCAAATTAAATTAAACACTAGAAATTCAGTAGGCATCTTCTTTCTCACCCAATTATCCCAGGAATATGGTTGGCACAAATTAAAATATTAAAGCATCACAGATCTATCAGAACAATGTAGTGCTATTTAAACAAAGAAGGCAGGGGTATGCTTAATTTAAGAGTCAGTTCTATTCCTGGTTGCAGTATTCATTTGGTATGTGACCTTTCTTAGTGTCAACTTACTCAGCTATAAAATGAGAGGCTTAACTACCCTTGAGTTCTAAAATACTTTGTTCGTATATATTTACCATCACTTGAAATTTTCTTTTAACTTATCCATCTCATCACCAGACTCTTTTGTTCTTACATATAACTCTATGCCTATCTTAGAGCAGGGAGTCAATAAACATTTGTTGATTGAGTGAATAATCACAGGTAAATAAATATACATGTAATGTATTGCCTAATATTTATCTCTCTACTCACATGGATATATTCACTGAGGATGAATTACCTGGCTAAAGGTTATAATTTCTCTAATTGATGACCACAAATGGGTAATATGTCTGTGACCTCAGCAAACAGCATGGAAATATGAGTAAAACATGTCTGAGTATCTGGGTATTAGGTCTTTTCTTTATATATGTGGTAAGTTAAGGATAGATAGAAGAATCATAGAAGAATTGTATCTCTCCCTTTTCTGGCACAGAAATGCTTCCTACTGAATATAAATACACAGCACTTCAAAACTTCCAGGATTATTTCACTTTGTTGAATTCATTAAATATTTAGAAATGATACAATGCTCCTTAGAAAAGGACTATTTAGATGATTTGTCTTGAATATTTAATTAGGCATCTCATTGCAACATCAGAGTGTTGTATTAAACCAACATGTGTTCCTTGGGACTAATAAGCTTATAAAAGGTTTAAGTACCCAGGAGAAATTTCAAAATATTATGTCTGTGGGAAATGACAACATCATCCCACAGAAATATACATTCTGTTTTTTATTTTTATTTGGCACAGGGTCTTACTATGTAGCTCAGACTTGTGATCCTCCTGTTTTCAGCCTCCTCAGTGCTGGGATTATAGGTGTGTGCCACAACACCCAGACTGAAATATACATTCTAAACTAAGGAAAATAGACCATCAATGTGGTAAGTTAAAATATGTGATCATTTTGAGCAAATACTTGTATATTACGTAGATTTTTGTTTTTGAACAAGAATGACTTGTTTTTGAACAACCCTTGTAGAAAGTGTTAAAAGATAATTTAATAAGTATTATTAGAGCAATCCTACTTAAAACCAGGGCAGGACTGACCAAATAGCTCAGCAGACTAAGCATTTGCTTAGGCAACTGCAGGGGTCAGGGCTCAATTCCTGGTACCACACGCTGTATTGACCCTGCCCCCCGGGGTGTTCTGAGCAGGCGATGGAGTCCAGGTGGGGTGGCACACACCTGTAATCCCAGCACTAAGGAGCCTGAAAAGAGAAGGATCACTAAGAGTTCTAGCTTTGTAGTGAGACCCTACACAAAAAAAAAAAAAAAAAAAAAAAAAAAAAAAAAAAAAAAAAAAAGGCAGTGAAACCATTATGATATAATAAAACACAGAAATGTGGAACACAAAGAGTGAATCCAATACAAATAGACTATCATTAGAATAATGTATCACCATTAGATCATCAAGTCTAACAAATGTACTACACTAATACAAAATATTAGTGACAAGTGAAACTGTAGGTAGAGAGAAGGACCTAATGGGAGCTGTATGTTGTTTACTCAGTTTTTTTGTAAATCTAGAATTTGTGTAAAAACTTCATTAACTTAAAACATACTGTTGGAACTATTTCATTCAAAGCCAACTTACCAAATTAGTATATCAGCTAAAATAGCAAAATAGTTCAGTTATACTTAAAAATGATGATGGTTGAGGATATAGTATTTGGATATGCAAAGTCTTCTATGTTATGGTTTATATCCAAAATGTCCTTCAAGTCTCTTGTGCTCATAGATAGGGCTTTGGAGGTGTGATTGGATCACAGGGGATGATACTCACAACTATATTATTCCAAGGATGATTTTATAACTGGATGTGATGCTGGGAAGTGAAGCCTTGGGAGGACGTGATCCTGTGGCTGTGGTCTAGAAGTATATCTTTTCTACTCCTTAATATCTTCTTTGCTTTCTACCTGCCCTGCCATGAACTGTTTGTCTTCCCAGTGCCCCTCTGCCATGCCACCTTACCTTTGATCCAGCCAACTATGGACTGAAAACTCTACAAATAGTGAGCCAAACAATTTTTTTTCTTGTTTAACCTGTGGGTATTGGTTATTATGTCCCAGAAATGAGAAAGTAACTAAGACACTTTGCTATCTCCAGATCCTGGATGTGAAATACAAGAAGTATTTACAAAGATCTACATTCCTCTTTGAGAAGAGCATTTCTATTTTGTATCTTGCACTTAGCTCTCCAAATTCTATATAATTAAATTATGGGGTCAGGGTATTCTTAGTCCATGTCTTATGGAATGATATCCGGGAACTTATATGATACACCAAAATAAAGTAAAATGTTAACTCATACAAGAGCTGTAGAGAGCCACAGATGTGATCTAAATGGGCCCCATCTTCTCAGGTAAGGAAAACAAATGCTCAAATCTGTTTTTTGTGACATGAAAAGCTGTATGAGGGAAAAATAATTTCTGGTCAAACTAAAAAAGACTTAAGCTTTTGCTCAAGCAAAAGATTAATATTTAACTTGAGAACACTGTGAATTTTATAGAAAATTGCTTTTTCTTCTTTTATTGGCTATGAGAAAGCACTAGCTTTCACAGCACTAGCCTTGTGGCCCATTTCCAGCAAGTTTATAGGTTAAACCTCATTCCTGAATAATCTTGTTCTCCTACCAGTCTGTGCAACTTTTTTTTTTTTTACTTATTGCTATCTTGCTGCATTGAATGTGAGACAGATGACTTTAAATAGTTTCTCTCCAAACTTACCCTCTAACTCCCACTAGTTCAATCAAGAAGAAATGTGTGGGTTCAAACAAAACATTGGCAAAATGGTAGCCAAGGAGACAGTACAGAAATTTTCAATGGTACTATGTATCCTAAGAGACCCAGAGTTGCCTGTAGTCCTTCATCAGATAAGGTATTATGATCTTTGAAGAAGTAAGATCAGGATGTTACCCGAAGAATATATATTCTTCTCAAAATTAAACAAGAACACACATTCTTCCAGGTGGTATGCAAAATGATCTATGGCATATAGAAGGAAATGCTGCAAGTTTTATTGATATGGAAATTTCACTGAAACTCTAGTAACAATTTAGTATGAAAATAACCATAGCAACACCATTTGTTTAATATATCAATATTCTAGAATCATGAGGGTCTATGAGAAAGTCTGAGGGATAGAGTAGGAGTTTCTACTCTATCCCTCAGTGTTATTGTGGTTTTAATATGCCCTGGTTATTCACTAACTCTCTTAGAAAAGGACATCACCAAATTGGGCCTGGTGGTTCACACCTGTAATCCCAAGACCTCAGGGAGACCGAGGCAGAAGCATCACAAGTTCAAGTCCAGCTCAAGCAATTTAGGGGCATACCAAAACTTAATCTCAAAATTATAGGAGTGTAGCACACACATGGTGAAGACGCTGAGTTCAGTCTAAAGTAATGTAGGTGGGGGGAGCAGCATCTATAATATAGAGAGTCTCTGCACACTGACAAGGAAACATCCAACAGCAAATGGCCAAAAAATACAAACAGGCAATTCATAGTGCAGTGAATTACCAAAGGGTAAGAAACAGAAAAAGAAGCTCAAAATTACAAACAAAACAGAGAAATGCAAATTAAAGGAGAAATGAGAAAGCAAACATTGGTGTAACAAAAATTATGACAAGCCATTACCTTGGGCAAAAAAGAATACTTGTGTACTGCAAGTAGAAATGAAAACTACTACAGGCAAAATACTGGAAATTGTGCCTAATATAAACCACATGCGTAAATCTGCACCAAAATCCTCCTTTGTGTATGTGGCTCTACTCAGTACTCTTTGTGTTTAGGTATATACAAGTGTGGAAAGACATATAGAAGGTTGTATGTATCAGATCATTGACACAGCAGCCTAATGTGGATGAAATAGGAAGGAGGACAACATGAATCCAAAAGCCAAGAAATGAAAGCACCACACTAAAAGCATCATGCCATTATACGAACATATTCTGAATTTGTATATATTTCTATATAAGCAAATTTTTAGTATAACATGAAACTTTCAACAAGCTCAGTATGATTTGCTCTTTGAAACTACTGATGAGGTAGTATTTGGGAACAGTGCAATTTATTTCTTTGTTGATTAACTTCAAGCAATAGATGTCACCTAGACAGATGATGTGGTGGTTTAACTAATGGTCAACTTATAACACCCAGCTGAATTGAATCAGTGTGGTTCTAGGTGCAGATGGTCCTGAGGGTTGCTGCCAACAGTATAAAAGTACAACTGGAGAGGAAGATGGTGTACTGTTGATTCTTCTGGAGAAGCTTGTAGTGCTAGTTTTCCTGATATGAACTTAGCTGTTCTCATTGTTGAAGGAGCTCATGTCCTTGCTGTGGTTTTTTTCAGGGAAGCTTGGTCCTTACCTTGATCATGGCTTCCTGGTTCCAAGGCAGATCCCTCATCCTGGTGGCATTGATCCTTCAGTACACTGGTGCAAATTTTCTAGCTTCTACCACTGACTTTTGGGCCTTCCCAGTGCATATTCTTCATATAGACTTGCATGAGACATTGTCATGGGAGCTAGAGCTCCAGGGGACTTGTGGAGGACATTGCCATGGGCTCTAGGTCTTCAGCTGGACTCATATGGGACATTATGTGGGATCCAGGCCCTCAGTTGAATTCTTTGGGTCTCTCTAGTATGTGGACAGATATCATGCATGTTTCTGCATTTGACTCTTTCACTGACTATTATAAAATAATCATAAAAGTTGTGTGCTCTGTATTAAATTTTTTCTCTTGTAAACCCTAACTACAACAGATGAGTATTCCTCACTCTTCAAGTATGGGGCAATGGGATAGACTTTCAATTACAATATACATGTATTATGCACAAAATACTAAGTCCTTCTGGGATTAAGTTGGTGTCTTAGTTACTCTTCTCTCGTTGCTGGGACAAATACCCGACACTCAAAATGAAGGAAGGAAAGGTTTATTTAGCTCACAGTTACTGGAGGTTTCAGTCCATACTCAGCTGGGTCCAATGCAGAGCAGCACAGAGCAAAAAGCAACCTTTCATGGTGGTGGCAAAGAGCGCAAGGGAGGGGTAGCAGCAGCTCAAGCAGCTAGCTTCTCTTCCCACCTTACATTGTAATGCAAATTACCTGCCCCAGGGTAGGGGAAGTACTCACACTTATGGTACTTCCCAGTACTTACCCACCTATGGGTAATCCCAGCAGTACTAAAACCCATAATCCCAGCCTTGGATCACACATAATCCCAGTGGATCATGAGTTAACACAAACTCTAGAAGTCCTCACCCCATGACTGCATGAGGCTTTGGGGGGACAACTAGACACAAACCATAAGAGTTGGCAAATATAAATAAGAAGTAAATTAATAGTCCAAGCCACCAATATCACAGATATACTCAACATCAATACTCAAATGGGTTCTAATGCTACTGAGTAATTCCTGCAAAAATTTTGGTGTTTTAGTTTAACCTGCCACGCAGAAGTAATCATCCCTCTACAGCTTTGATGATAGTTGGCGCTACTTCTTTTTTGATATTCCAGTACTCAAAGAACCAGGAACCCCCTAGAGCTGCCTTCCAATGATTCTAGTCCTATCCCAAGAAGTAAAATAAGCCCTGCCCACTTTTGTGCTAGAACTCTTTAAAGAGTTGAAAGCCACAAAACCATATCCCTTGGCCCTTCTTTCTCTGCCTCAAAGACTATCAGATTCCTAAGGGGTGCTTCACTGGACCTAGTTCTCAGCCTATGGTGATACTGAGCACCTTCTGTGGGAGCACTCTGGCCAGCAACATGCTTTTTAAATGGGATCACCAGAAGAATTCTGGATTTCCAGCTATGGTCTGGCCTATCCAGACAACAGCAGGGAAAGAATGACTACATTCCATGAACATAACCCAATTACACAGACATTGATTTTTTTCTGAAGAATCACATTGTGAGTTCCATTTGATGTTGTGATCAACTCCACTTATTTTAAAATTAACTGCTCCCATGTGAAGAATTGAACTTATGATTGATTCTACGTGTCTAGAATAAGAATTAATTCAATATTTTTAAATTATTTTGATGTAGGGTTCCAAAATATTGTGATCTTGCACATAGTCATTATGCTCTCTGTTATGTGAGCTGGTATATTACTGCGTAAGAAATTACTACCAAACTCAGGAGCTCAACTCAACCATTAAAATTGGCCTCACACAGCTCCTATGAAGAATTCGAGTGCAATCTGGGTTGGTGACTCTGGTTCAGGATGTTTCATGAAGTCATAGTTAGGATGTCAGCCAAGGCTTCTGTCCTCCAAAGTCCTTCCTGACTGGACCATCATCTTCCAAGATGGCTTACTGACAAAAGAGGTAAGTTGGTGCTAGATTACCAAATGAGTCCTGCAGCCTGTGGACCTCTGCTAGGATAGGTGAATACTTCTTCTACCAAGGTCTGGCTTCGCTCACTGTATTGAACCAGAAGGGAGTTACAATGAATTTGTGCTGTCTCAGGGGTTACATCTGCCAAGTTTTATGGAGAGACTTAGCTCCACTTTTTGAAGGAAAACATGTCAAAGAATTGTGGGTATATTTTAAATATCATAGCTGACTTATCTGCAGACTGAAAATAGGAGAGGAGTCAAAAGATGATTAAACAAGCATGAGTTTGAATTCCACCTCTATCATGTACTAGCTATGTAAATTTGGAAAACTTATTAACCTGTAGTCCACCATGAAATGTATGTAAATACAGTAGGTATCTCACTGGGTTGTACTTGCTGTTTAAGTTGGCTAAGATATGAAAAGTACCTACCACAGTGTCTGGAATGTAATGAGAGTTCACTAAACTCCTCCATAGTTTCACCAACTAATTATTATGAGATGCTGAAAAACCAGATAACTGGCTTGAATAAAAGAATGTCTTTCCATGTATCACAGACTGCTCTGAATACTAGGATGTGAGTCTCTTTGTAGCTAACATGTGAGGAACAGAGACACAAACCAGAAACTTTGTAGTCCAGACCAAAATGTGAGACAAAAGAGATTAGAACCAGATGCATTGCATTTACATACTGAGCAGATTTTGTACACACCAAATAATTTGGGTTTAAATTTTGAATTCTTTAAATTGTTTACCAAAGAAAAACTTTGCAAGAGAATATTGACAATCTATCCATATTCTTTAAAAACATCAAAGAGTGGCATAAGTAAGGTGAATTTTTTTTTTTAAATGACAACATTTTATTATCTTTAGCACTCATTAAGATATATGAAAGCAACTCTAATGGTTATCTGAAACATTTGAGAAACTTTAGTTTTCTTTCTTTTTTAATATGGAAAAATACCAATGAAAGTATTGAAAAAAAAACTCATAATTAAGCCTTACCAAATAAATTTACATATTTTTTAAATTTACATATTATGGAGTTTCTTTTCTTGATTTCTACCCAGTGGTTTTCATTATCAAAGTCCCTTTTAATGCATGAGTCAATCCTTTTAACTCAACAGGCCACAGAAATTATCACTATCTCCATTTTACAGATGGAGAAGCTGAGCCCTGAAGACCAAGTTCCTCTCATTTTCTTAAGAAATTAGAATTAGGGGCCGGGGAGATGGCTCAGTGGAATAAGTGCTTCCCTGGCAAGGGCCTGAGTTCAATCCCCGGTTCTGAAAAAAAAAAAAAATAGAATTAAGGACCTGTCAGAAATAAGTCTTTTCTCCTGCCTGCCACACTGACTAGGTGTTTACATAATCTTAAGCACTATGAAATAACTTTGTGTATTCTCAGCCACTTGACAGGTAAAAATGAAGTAATAACTCTTGCATGCTCTACAACATCCAAACTTATAGGCCATTACCTAATGGTTTGGGAAAAAAAGGACTGCATAATGAGATTTATGAAGGCTTTCCTAAATCTATGAAAATATACCTTGTGTGCCACTGAGGTGAAAGTGTACTTACTTTATTCTATGCAAGACAGATTTTAAGAGGACCCTGAACATCCTTGGGGTTCAACAGACATCCCTGTTTTCATACACTGGCTCTTATTAATTTATGACTTAGCATTTGCTGTGGTAACAGGTCATCAGGTACTCATGACAATACTTGGCAGTTCACAGTTTAAGGCAGCAACATGGTCAGAGTGATGGGGTTTACAATTTCTACATGGTTATGGTTATAAAATTGTGCATGCACCAGGAATGAAAATAACCCAGGAGATTATATTTCAATGCACCCATTAGAGGATCAGCATGAAACACCATCAGTAGCAGAGGAATTCATCAACTTCATAGGCATCCAAGCAGTGTTAAAAACCTTAACTCTACTGGAAATATAACAATAAAAACAGACAAGACCTGAAATGGTCTGATGGGCCTAGCACAAATGTAGCAGAAGATTAACAGCACTAAATTCTTCAGCATGGCAACTTACCCCAACAGTCAGTAAGCAGTTTCTTGAAATTCAGGGCCTTCAAGTACAAATATTTGTGTCAGCATAAATAGATTTCTGGATGGACAAACTTTTTATCTACATTGGCACACTATGTTTATATTCTTAAAAACTGTTTGAGTTTTTACTTTAATGCTTTTTACTTCAATGCACTGTGCAAATAATACATTTATTCCCCTTTTTTCTAATGCTGATGAAAATATTTTCTTTCTGATGGTCATACTTATATTTAGTGATATCTACCTAGGCCTTCCAGAACATTTATTTTTTAATTTTATTACCATATATTTGGGCATATGGAAGAGTGTACGACTGACATAATAAATTCTATCTCTCACCAACAAACTAAAGAGCTAAAATATTTCTAGTGCATTTGAAGCCCTATATAAGTTCTTCCTCAAATGTAATCTACCCTTTTCCATTAGCAATAATATCTCTGTTAAGTTTAAAGTTTATCATTTCCAATATCCAGCTAATTTGTACACTCTTGAGTACCTATCACACATGTCTATGAACTAAATGTTTCCCCTAAGAAATATTTACTATTATCTTACATGCTTTTAAATTACATATGAATGAGATAATTTAATGGTAATGAAATTATACTTTTGATACTTGATTTTTGTTCATTATTGTTTTTATACCATTAATCCATGTTGATATCTCTCACCCTAGTTCATTTATTTCATCACGGTATATGTAGGGTTAGCATAACTTACCAACCCATTCCCTTAAAGATGTTTCCCTATAAAACTATTTGCGATTAGCTATAAAGTGCAAGTGAATTTATGTGATTATTTTTCAGTGTGCTTTAAAGTTACTGAAAAGGAAACAGCATATAAACAGCAGTAAGATGTGTTTTCTCACGGGCAAGCCTGAAACAGATGCCTGCTTTTGAATGTTTGTGGCTATGCCATTTATTCCACTAGACAAATATGAATGTCAGTTTTTAAGCCTATGCAATGATAAAAATTTAAGCATATGCAATGATCAGGTTTACTAACATTATACTATTATTTTTTGAAATACGCATTCTATTTGTCTGTCAGGGAAAGTAGACTTGCCTTATTCTTCCATACACTTCTAATCACTAATTTAGTGCTTTATTGTTTGCATGAACATTCACAAGTGGTTTTCAATTGAAAATAGGAGTTTATTGGACACATTTCTAATGATCAAAGATAACAATGGAAGGGGAAACGTCCTCTCTATGTGACATAAAGCTTAAAAGGTACCACTACATGCAATACAGTAGAGAATTAGATCAAATACTCAATAGAGACTGAAGGGGTCACATGTGGAGTCTGAATCAAGTTAGTTTTTCATATGTCAATTATTGGCAATTATACTACTTTAAAATTTTATATAAAAACTGACAATGTTATCACAGTCTGCTTTTGCTTAGGTGCTTCAAAGTTCAAACAGATTCTTTCCAAGTGGTGAGAGAATAGTTACACATAAGAAATAATTAAGCAGAGACAAAGAATAATCATAGTTCTAAATCACAATAAATAACTTAAACAACAGTGGTACAATGGATGCATAGCTACATCAACATAAGTGATTCTTGTCCAACAAGTTGGTTCATCTGAAATAAAATGCATTTTCAATCAATAGATGAAGTGCACATTATCTTACAATGCCTTTGGGAGAACAAGGAAAAAAATTAAAAGCAAGAATCAGCAACCCATGGCATATACTCTGATTACGTCTGCCATAATTCTTTCTTGCACTTTTTTATTTTTAATGAAGATTTGCCTTGCTTTATTTTGTGAAAAACAATTTTATTACAAAGATATTATATAAGCATTTTGGAAAATTTTAACAAGAAATTACAAAGAAAACATAAAAGTTCAATACTAATTTTATCATATAAAGCCATTGTTAATGGTTTAGTATATATGCAATTTCTTATAATACATAGATATTCATTAACAATGCATGAACATATTGTAGAAATTTTTATGGTCTTCTTTTCTATAAACTATATGATATGTATATTTTCCATAGCATAATTCTTTATCCTCACTTATAACTGCTCTATATCATTACATTATGTAGGTGGGCAATAATTCATGCAACCTGACTTCATTTTTGTGCAGTTGTTTTTAGTGTTTTGTACCATATGAGCAAGGTCATAGTAAGTACCTTTCCTGATAAATCTATATGTCCATGATGGTTCATTCACCTCCCATAAATTCATAAAAATGTCATCACTGAGCCAAATGCCATGCACATGTATAACATTTTTCTTATATGCAGTCTAACATTTGCCTGAAGAAGTTCGTTGTTCCCGCTTTTGCTCTCATCCTCACAGTAGGAGGAAACACATTTCCTCAGATAATATCTCTAGTGCATGTCACTTGTGATCTCAAGCCAGTACTAGTCAGCATCTTCACCTTTGCCATGCGACCCTTTAGTGGTCTTTTGCTGGGGCTGCTCCTGACCTTGGGCCATATGTGCTTCCTTTGGCCAGTGAGATATTTGCTTTGTTGATTCACGGAGAATATCCAAAAGTACTGATGGGATTGGGCTTGTTCTCTGGAGCCTGGGCTATTGCCTAGGCCAGCCCACTGACACCAGAAAGAGAATGAGAGGCAAGCGTAAAAAACAACCCTCAGACTGGTCAAAGGCATGCGACTGAGTTCAGATTTTCACCACGAAAATCTACTCAGTTTCACCCAGTCTACCAACACCCAGTTGATCCCAAAGACTTACGGATAATAATACATTATTGATTTATTTAGTTGTGTGGTTGGAGGGATGATTTGTGACATAGTACTAAGTAAATGATAAAAATCTTCAATGCTGCTCTTCCAACAAATTTTACAGCTAAAATTTTGATAAAAGTTTACAGGCTACAAAATACTTTTACTGAACTGCCTAATTCATTAACTCAGTTTTGAAAATCCAGAAACTAGGGTTCAGAAAGATTGTGATGCACCCAACTTTTTCCAGTATTTAAGTGGCAGAGCAAGAGTTTAGAGATTATAGAGCTATATCTCTTTCTCTGTTCCCAATTTATTCTTTACAAAATCAGTTAATAAATATTTTAGCCTTTGTAAGCCATATGGGCTTTTGTGACTATTTTATTCCATGATTGTAGCATAAATGCATATATATCTATATCTATATCTATATATATGTCACTGTTTTCTAATAAAACCTTATTTACAGAAATCTATCTTAGTCACACTACAATAGTTGTTATAGTCACCCCTCAAATTAATCATCACTAATGAAGGTACTAAAATTTTAGCATATATATATATATATATATATACACACACACACATACATATACATATATATGTATATATGTATGTGTGTGTGTATATATATGTATGTGTGTGTGTATATATTGAAATTCATAAATTTGGAAGTACAAAGATTCATCTTGTTCAATTTCATTTGAAAACTGAAACTACCAAGGAATCACATTTAAAAATTAAAAAAAAAAAAATCCAGAAACTAACAACTGGCAATATACCTCCTTGAAAGCAATCACAGGTCAAAGGCCCACTGCTGGAAAGGATATGAGTGTTGGAAAAAATGTATAAACGGCTGCTGGTCAATCATGAAAATAGAAAATAACCGAGCAGAATCCATCAAAATAGGTGATGTGTGAAAATGAGAATTTCCCAACTTGGTTCACAAAGGAGCGATTTGAAATGAAAACCCATGAATGCATGAATGAATGAATGAGTGATTGAAGAGGTGCTTAGGGAGCTAATGTCAACCCAGCTCGATCTCAGAAAAGGTTAATTGAGACAAGGCAGCTGTCTCATCAGCTGGGGGGGGGTGCAGTGCACGTGGAGAGGCTTGGCAGCAGAAATTCTGTAGAACTTTAAAGTGATCAGAACCATTTTCATTGATCTCTGGCTTTTCAGGGGTGCAATGTATAAATGAACAAAGATCACACCAAATTTTAGGTCTGAATTGCAGTTCTGTCACTTACTGCTGTACACTAATATATCCTATATCATAGGATTGCCTTTGAGACTAAAGGCAATGATATGCTTAATATGCTTAGCATAGCCCTCCTTACACCGAAGAAGTAAATAAACTATTAGCTCTTTGCTAAAATCAGCACTGGGCACTGGGAGTCCTTGACCTTGAGGAGCTTCAATCTGGTGGGAGGGCACTGACTGACAAATAGACAAGCAGGGTAACAAAATGTGCAAAGTACCATAACAAGGACATTGACGAGGAATCTTGGGAGAAAAAAAGACTATTGCTGTTGAGAGGAAGAGGTACAGTACTTCAGTGTGCATGTATTCTATTCTTATGAATATTAGCCAGGGCCAGTCTGTTAGCTCAGTGGACTAAAGCACCTGCTTAGGCAAAGCACAGCAGCCGGGGTTCAATTCCAGGCATGCCATGCTGGCCTGCCTCTGGGGCACAGATGATGAGATGGTGAATGAGATTGGCATAGTGGCACACTCCTGTAATCCCAGTGTTTGGGAGGCTGAAAACAAGAGGATTACTACTTGTCTCATCTACATAGTGAGGCCCTATAGACCATGGAGACCCTACTCTAAATACAGAAAAAAATATTAATAGTGAGGTACTATAATAATATTACAATCACCAGACCACAACATCTTTACAGTAGAGATTAAAGACTCCTCTGAAGCAGGATACCATGAGGGTTCAATCATGGCGTGATGAATATGTTTTGAATTATAGATCTTAGTAAAGAAAATTCCTCATTTTAATTTTCAAAAGTAAAACTTATAGTTGAAGAGGGAAGTAAACTAGTCTCTGTTAATCTTATGATCATATTCTACATTTTGAGACTCCATTGGATTTATATGATAATATTGCTGGAAGTTTGAGAATGAGTCAAATAAGAGTTTGCAAGTCCATTTCAGCCATGGTTACTGAGATCTTTGGTAGGTAACTCATCCTCTAGAGAAATTGTGTAAAATGATGCTTGGTTTGGGATTTCAGAGCATCCTAAATCCTGACTGGCCACAAGGACGTGGTGATGAACACCTAAGTGTTGGATTTGGATACAGATGGTGTGTTTGGGAAATGATTTGAAGAGGTACAAGTGTGTAAATATGACCAGAATGTGGGGAGGGGAACTGATAGGTGTGCTGAAGGGCAGGTTACTGCTGGAGAGAAAGAGTTCAGCTCCCTCTTAAGTACAGCAAAGGTCATGCTGTGGGTTGTTCCACCAAGGAAAGAGAAAGGGTATTTATAAACCAAGGTGAACTTCCTTGATTTAAAACTGTCGCTGGGAGTGTTGAAATCTCAAGTTCTTCCAGGCAGACCTTGGGAAACTGATCAAGCTCTCAGCACTCTGCACAAAGCCTCAGAGTGGAGATGCTGAGTAGTCACTGGCCATGAGGTGAGAGAAGCTGTCTGCATGGTAAGTGTCCACGGAATCTGCAGGTGAGGCACAGGGGACAGGGCATCAACACTGCCTGCCATACTTCTACACATTGTCTCCCTTTTTGTTTGTACATTAGGAGAAAAATAAAATATAAGGAGGAGATTTTATCAATAACTAAATGTACTGCCTTATCTTTGGCTAGATAGATTTTTTAGAAGACAAAAAAACATCAGGATAATGGAGTAAATTCAAGTATTCTCTGAATATTGGAAAACATCATTATATCAATGTTATAGTTCTTGGTTATAAGAATGATCTTTTGGCCATTTGGGAGAGAAGAACCTTCTTACTAGGAAATTCATGCTGAAATACATATAACTAAAGTGGATTAATGTTGTCAACTTGCTTGCAAATGCTTAAGAGTATACACACAGAGAATCAACTACAGAAAAATTTCAAAAGCTAGTATATTAATGTAAGGGTATGATGGATTATTATACTTTGACAAATTCTACATATACTTGGAATTTGTCAAAAGAAAGTAGGAAAAACATAAAAAGGAGAATTTGACATCACAGGATAAACGTGTGAGGATTAACTGAGAGCTCTAGGCATAGTAATAGATCATATGGCTAAGACCAGGGACCTGGTTCAGGGTGCTCAAGTGAAATTCTCTCTTCTACCAGCTATCTAGGTGACTTTAGGCAAAGGTCTTATTTTGGTCAACACATTTTCTTACATGCCAACCAAAATTAATAAAATCCCATAATCCCTTTGTTAGGAGATTATCAAGTGGATGGTACATATACAGCACTGAGAATAGTGCCTGGCAAATACACATGTATCATCACTGTCATTCGTCACCACCACAAGTGGCTATCCATCCCAGTTTCTTATTTTGTTTCAAAAAGGTCCCAAGGTGGAGTCCAAGCTGTGTAGTGAGACCCTGTACCAAATAAATAAAAGATTTAAAACAAAAATCTTAAAAAGTTCCCAATTTGGGCTATAAACATTATGTATACCTTATTATTACCTCATCAGCAAGTTAAAGGCAGCTAAACAGAACCGTGTTAACATAGTAATAGCTTTAAAATTGGTGCTGTCAGTTTTCATTGTATGGTAAGCCGTCATCTAATGTGAGTCAAGAGCAAGACAAGGGTACTGGAGGGCTAGCTCAGTTGTCTATAGCACCTGCTTAGACAAACTTACTCAGGTGCAAGGGACTGCAGTTTGATTCCCAGCACCACATGCCTCACCAGACCAGCCCTTAGGTGGGTCTAGCCAGCCAAAAAAAAAAGAAAGAAAAAAAGAAAAGAAGCCTTCTCCAGTTTCTGTGTATAAGGAGCTGAAAAGACTTGAACTTCAAGAGCAAGACAACATGGCACCAGGTAGCCGGCAGGGATCCACAAAGGAGTTGAGCAAAAGATCAATGAGTCTAGGGTGGGCCAAATAGCTTGGCAGATTAAAGTGTCTGCTTAGACACAGGGGCTGGGAGTTCCATCCCCAGGTCAGTCATGAAGGCCCCGCCCCCAGGGAGTGCTGAGGCTGCATTTGAGACTGGGCTTGAGGGCGCAAGTCTGTAATCCCAGCACTTGGGAAGCTGTAAACAGGAGGATCACTACGAGTCCGATCTATGCAGTGACACCCTATGCGCCCTGTACACGCTGTCCTAAATAAAATTAAAAAAAAAATTTGGGTCTACCACGAGGCATGATAATAGGTATATTATTCAAAAGTCAGTGAACAGAGAATCCAGACATTGGACAGCAAAAAAGCAAGAACTGTTGCACAATTCCAGGTCCTGTAAGCACCAACAAAATAGTAGGCTACTTGACAAAACCCAAGTATATAGTGGTGCGGAAGGAGAGTTAGAACTTACTTACTAGAAATACAGACAGCTAAGGGCATGGTCAAAGGACTGTAAGGCATATAGTACAGCTAGTACAAAGCCAGAACAGACCAGGATCTCAGCTTCACTGGTCACCAGAGAAGAGATCTTCCACACATGGCATTCAATCTCTAAGTCCCGTGTTTTATAATTTATAAAAGTGGCTCAGTGATTCCAAATTTCCTCCCAACCGTAGACAGAGTGGTCAACAGCACAGGCTCTAAAAGCAGACAGAGATGATTTCACATAACACAAGTGACTAGAGGCAAATCATTTGCCTACATACACAGGAAAATTATTTCATAGGGATATTAGTCATACTATAGGAAATACAGCCTTAGCTAAAAGCATATGACATGGGAAACACTTACTATATTTAGGAATAGGTTTAACTGCAAGTTATTTAAATATCTCAGATAGCAGTGGCTTTGAAAGATGGATGCTTATTTTTCACCAATGCTTAAGTTCACAGATGTCAAATCAGGAGTTGTGTGAGCAGAGCATTTTCCATCTTGTTGCTCCGCATTGGATGCCTGCTTTGCCCATGGTCACCTTTGGCCAAGTGGAGGCTGGAGGTCGGAAATGTTATTTTTTTATAAGCAGTCATCAACTGAAAACCAGAAGACTTATGAAGGAAAGAAAAATGGGATTAAAGAATGATTAGTAGTCTCTGTCACAAACTTCAATAAATGTTAACTTCTATTTGTATTATTATCATAGCAATAGTATTTGCATTCTTGGTATTAGTGCTTCAGTAATTTTGTAAGTGAGAATTAGATTGATCCAGCACCTCAAATGAAGCCGATTGAAGATAATAATCAAGGAGGTTGTTAGAAAAATTGATTTCTGTTGAGGTTTTACTTTCACCTCAGACACTAGAGAGTTTAGGAGTAGAAAAATGTGTCGCTCTGGCATCTGATTTCATATTCATAACAATGTGCAAAGAATGGATTATACCTAAAATGATTGAGAAGCTGTGGTTTGGTTGATGAACTAAAGATGACATAGAAGAGAAATCAAGCAACCATAAGGCCCTTAAGTGTCTGAGGATAGGACATTTATTTTAATAGCACAAAATGGAAATCAATTCCAATTTCAAATGAAGAATATATATGTGTGTTGGAATTAAATGCTTTTAAAATGTTTAGAACCAAGATGGATTTTGGTTCTAAAAAGATGGTAAATACCAAGTAGTGTATTTGATATGAGGACAGTTATATTATTAAAAGGCAGGTATTTACCCTGCTATATGGTATTTTTAACTGGCACCACATAGCCCAACAAGATAGAAGCATCATAAAAATTTAGAGATCAGAGGACTGAGAAATAAACAAGACATACCTTGAAAGATAAATGTTTAAAAGATGACAAAATATGGAATGCCTATATTCATGTTCTTTTCTTCCAGGCTACATTTGGTGATATTTTAAAACTTTTCATTTGCTAACATGTCCACAACACCCCAAACACAAGATTGAAATTCTGGCAACAAAAACCTCCAGAGATAAAACAAATCCCTAAACTCTTCTAAAACCTTTTAAACTTCCTGATAGTCAATCTAGAAATGCTATGATTTGTTGTTGTGTTTAATCACTTCTCATCAATCTTTGCTTCTGCACCAACAGGCTAAATGCAGTGGAAACCTTTGCAGAAAACCACTCCCTCTGCACTGCCCTGCTGTCTGTCCACCTGGCAGGGTACCAACAGGCCATTCAGAGAACTAGGGTACACAAGGAAACATCAACATAATTAAATGATGCCATCAGCCTCTGAAGAGGACTTCCAACTGTGCTGCTCCACATGAGAGAGCTTTTAAATATAGATCACCTGGGGACTTGTGTGCAAATCTCACTTTTCTCCCTTACATTCCATCAGAAGAGCTAAAGTGGGATGCAGCATTCAGAGGCAGAGAACCTGGCACTGTTCAGCAATTTCAAGCTCATTGTATAAAAATATTCAACTACCACTTATGTCTACATAATGTTAATATCTGTATAGAAAGTGAAAAATTCAAATAAATTAGGCCAATAGTGAGACTAATTACCTATTAACAATCAAAGATCTTGTTCTGCCTTGAGTGAACAGAGGGTGTTTTATTGTTTGATCTGCTGGTACTGTGACAGCCCAATTCAAGCAAGTCTTCCCTTTTCTGGCTTCCCTAACTTTTTTTTTTTTTTTTAGTATAGGGTCTACAGGGTCTACAAGGTCGCACTACACAGATTGGACTCGTAGTGATCCTCCTGTGTTCAGCCCCGCAAGTGCTGGGATGACAAGTGCATGCCACCTAGTCTTAATGGCCATCTCAGTGTACCCCGGAAGTGGGGCCAGCACAGCATGCCAAGGATTGAACCCTGGCCATTGCACTCTGCTTAAATGGATGCTTTAGTCCACTGAGCTATCTGGCTGACTGGCTTCCCTAATTTGGCAGATGAGCAGAATCTGCACCCAGGACTCATGAACACCTGCATCTCAAGTGGTTTTTGGATTTTATTTGTTTTTAGTAGCTTGTATTTTGATATTGGTAGACAGCCTTGCTGCCTTCTCCACTTTCTATAGTCCTCCTTTTAAGAACTAGTTCTTTTCTCTTTTCGTGCTCTGGCTCTGTTCTCATGTGCCATATCTCTCTGTATCTCTTCATTCATCCCCTTCTCGCATAGTCCATTTCCCTAGTGATGTCACATAGTAAGTGATGTCTTGCATTGTCTTCCAATCCCAGGGCAGACTGCAGAAGTGTGTACCTTGTCATCTGATTCCTGTGCTGTTGGACAGAATCTGCAGTCTGAGCTGTAGGAACAGGAGAGGTATAATTCCTCTGTATGAGGCAGGTGATATGACCAGGATATTTTCAGAGAAAATGGGATCAAAGGCTTGCATCAGGAAGAAAGCATCTTCTTGGCTTGTTTCATTATTTTATCCTAAACGATAATTTTATTAGTTATGGTTCTGGCAGGAAACAGATGGCAAACTTCACAGGAGTAGACAAAAGAGTTTAGTGAATGGAGTTGTCTACAAAGATATAGGCATGGTTCAAATAACTCAAGCAAGAAATAACAAAACACTCTTAAGCTAGAAAAGAGTAGGAAGCCATTACCACTCTGCCTAAAGAGGCCAGAGAAGGAGCAGGGCTCCTCTTTATATAGGAAGACCTATACCTGTAGCTGAGAATTGTCTCGTAGTGATATAGGGGGAGCTCCAAACCTGAAAGTTACCTGGGATGAGTTTGTGTTCTCTAAAACTGAAGAATGAATTTTAGGAACAAACAGAGATTGTGAACAGAATATATTTGTTGGGAGAAAGAAAATTCCTGTCTGAGACAGGGATGGGAGGGGGCCCCCGAGCAGATGGTCCCTGGGAAGCTGTCTTTCTAGGGACTTTTATAGAGTAAAACCATGCAGTGAGGCAGGTCTAAGGTGATGGAAAACAGGGGAACTTGCTTAGGTGGGCAGGAGGTAGGACAAAACTATGGTTAACCAATGAGATGACAAGCACCATTGCTGAGGTAAAATTGGTTCAATCCAGTACCAAATGGGAAAGTGAATCACATAGCAAGTGGGCATGAATATGGGACAGGGTCTCTTCCTGTTGGAGGTTGAGTTAGTGACTCATTTAGGCTCTTTTAAGGTGATTGATACTTATTTGGAATATCAAGACCTGATGCCCATTCCTAGGGAAGTATGTGGCTACATTTGTTTACTCTTTTGTCTTGAGGTCTGGCCCACAGCATGGAGTGTCTGTCTCTTCCACAGTTGCAAAGTCACCTTATCTTCCATATTGTCTCCTTGAGGGCCTGATCCTTTCTGACTGCCTATAGTATTTCTATCTAGTTCAGCTGCCTACAACAATTAGGAGCCGTGGTCTTAGTTATAAAGACAAAGCTAAAGTAGGAGACCTAACAGAAAGAAGCTGAGAAAGTAACTGAGAAAAATTAATGCTATAACCTCCTTATCTTCCTACCCTCTCATTTCCTGCTGGGCCTCCCCTTGGCCAAACCCAACAGGAAGCCAGAGAAGAAGGAAGTTGATGCTGTCCACAGAGAACAGGGTTTTGGAGACTAAATCAGGAGGATAAGTATGAAATTTAATAACCTAGTTCCAGTCAATTTGATGATATGCATTATGTCATAATAATGATGGAGAAGACAAATATGAAAACAGTAATAGTATTGTTTGAAGACATTTTAGTGATATCTTAATTGCATAGAATATATTTTCAAATGGGTTGCACACTTATCCAATGAGCTCTAGGAATAAGAGGACAAACTACAAAGCATTTAGATTATTTTGTGGATGACTACTTCTTGATTTATTGTTATTGGCCTAGTGTTTAATGCGTGAGTGGAATGCTTCATTTGTTTTAATAGTAACAAGTATGAAAAACCTACTGCATGCCACACTTCATGGTAGTTGTGAGAGAATAGGTCTGCTTTCTCTTGAAGCCCATTCCCTAAATAATGTTAATCATTTTCCTGGTGAGAAGGAATCTTCCTTCATCTTGGTATTACATGATTCTGGGTTTCAGTATGAGGTCTTCAGGAATTCTATTGCAACTAGGTCTGTCTTATACTATTGGACCATGCTGAGATTCTATGTGTGTTCCAGTTTCTCATTATCCTCTCTAATGTTGAGTGATGGGCTATGTAGAAACATTAAGTTAAAAGCAAATATCGTTATTGTATTTTCATTTTAACCCCTGGCAAAGAGCATTAACAGGATTGTTTTGCTTTGCTTTGCTTTTAATTTGTTAGACTTATGATATCTCTCAGCTCTGCTTGCTGCATGGTGAATTAAAAAGAGCATGGGGCTTCTAGCCAGAAGACCAGAATTCTGTGATCTCAACTTTCCACAACTAGTTTTTGGATGTTAGACAAGACATTTTATTTTTTGAATGTTCATTTCTTTGTTTACAGAATTGATACAGTAATGCCAACAAGGCCTGACTGCTATATGGATTAAATGAGGCAATGCATGTGAAAGTTTTTTATACAACTCAAGGACCTCATCAGATCTTAGTGATTAATATAAGAATTAGCTTGTGAATTCACTGAAACACAGAGGCAGGAAGAAGATTAAGAAACACTGCAACTTCTCTCTTCCTGTAATCTAGCTTTCCATTGGCTGAATCCAAGCAAGTTACACAGATGCTATCAGTAAGAGAAACACCTCCATAACATGGAACAAGGTATGGGGGCTTTGTTGAAAGTTTAGAACCACAGGAAATATTCAACACTATCTCCACTTTACAGATGAAGAAATCAAGGCCTAAATTGAGGCCAATATATACCTCAATGTATGTATAACTGTGTGGATATATATTGAAATATAAGAGAATATTTATTATAGGAATTGGCTCATGGGGTTATGGAAACCAAGAAGTAACATGTCTTCTATCTGGAAACTGGAGAACCAGGTGAGGCAGTGGCATATGTATTTGTACTATAAAGGCCTGAGTATAAATAGGGAAGCCCAGATAGATAATCGATCCACTATCTAAGGCCTGGGCTGAATCCTGTAGATAGATAGATAGATAGATAGATAGATAGATAGATAGATAGATAGATAGACAGACAGACAGATAGATAGACTTCAGTTTAGTAGATTAATGAGAAATGCTCTAAAATATTAATGAAGTTCAGTTTTAAAAATAGTTCATATTTGTGGTTCCTACAAATGGATAAATGAAACAAAGTCTGATCTTTGACAGAGAATAAAATCTGCCTTCAAGTGGTACTGAAGGAGTTTGGAATGGTATAGGTCAATTGAGCCAAAATAACTTTTTAGAGTGAAGAGTGAATGTTTCCGTGAGATTAATTCCAAACCTAGAGTTGCATAATTATAATGATGACTTTCCTGGAGACATGCTGGCCTGGTAGCAACCTAAGATTGGTTAATAAAAATGGCTACTTCAAACTGAAGGAAGGAGGGGTCCAAATCCTTCCAAATGTAGAGCTGAGGTGAATCGGTTTGGTTCTCCAGAAAAACAGAACCATCAGGATGTATGTTGAAATAATACAGGATATTTATTATGGGAACTGGTTTGTGGAGTTATGGAAACCAAGAAGTCACACGTCTTCTATCTGCAAACTGGAGAACCAGGTGAGCCAGCAGTATAAGCATTTGCAGTATGAGGGCCTGAGTGCTAATAGGGAAGCTCAGATAGATAATCCACTATCTAAGACCTGCGCTGAATCCTGGAGTCTTACTACCTTAGAAATGGGGTAAATTGGATATTAAAGCTTAAAAAGGAAGAGATAATTTGCTCTTCTTACACAGTTTGCTCTGTCAGAGTTCTTCATACACTGGTTGATGACCACCTACATTCATGAGGACAGATGTTTTCTACTCAGCCTGATGATGAAAACAGTAATATTTTCCAAACCGCATAGGCAAAACCCACAATGAGTTTTCACTAGATATCTTGGAGTCCTTTAACCTAGTCATGTGGATGTCTAGAACTATCCATGACGCAGAGGAATAATCTCAATTTGCTTTCCTGAAACACTAGCATGAGTAGCATAATGCTAACTGACAGGAAACTAGACTCCACAAGCCAGCGAATGGAACCCAGGATCCAGGACTACAACCTACAGTGAGGAGATCCTCAAAGAGCCACAAAGTGAGTGCTGCCATGCTGGATCCTCACCAATAAACCCTGTAGTGTAAAGGGAACCCTGGGAAATGGAGTTCACAGCTTTAAAAAGATAAATGATGGTAGAGCTCATTTGACAACAGACAATAGAACAAAAATACCATTAGGTACCATCATTGGTACTTTATAATATTGTTTTATGTAATCCTAGTAAGAATTATAGGCAGTAGGTATATTCATTCCCATTTCAAAACAAGTCTCATATCTGGTATTGACTCAAAGTGTAAAATGAATCTTACTACTAAAATTTACTTGGTACTGAATCTAAGTGAAGTAATATCCTGCTTTTCAGCTGTTCAGAGGTGATTTTGTTCTCCTGGTGGAGAACAGTTAATGAATAAACTTTTGGGAATAAAAGCCTTCCTGAAAGCTAAGGCTTGAAATGAATGGGGAAATTTGAAACATGGCGCTGGGGAAATAGTCTAAGAGCCTGCCTGGCAAGTGCAAGGACCTAGGTTCAACCCCCTGTACTGCATTCTGAGCTAGCTCTAGAACCTGGGTGCTTTGTGCCAGCCATTGAAACCAAGTGTGGTGGCACACACCTGTAATCCCAGTCCTGGGGAGGATGAAACAGGAGGATCACTATGAGTCTGAACTGCAAGCCCCTGTACCAAATAAACAAATAATTAAAATAAATTGAAACAGGATTCTCGTTCCACCTGCTGACATCAAGGCCCAACTAAGCTGGACCCACTCAGAAACAGACTCTCCTCTGGAATCGATTCAGAATTCAACATTTCTTTCAGGATCACAATTGCCTCAAATAGTAAGAATCTTTCAAAATAGCTATAGACCTAAGACCCACTGTCAAACTATATGCTCTGCAATGATGAAATGTGGGGAAGTAAAGAGAGACCACTTTCTTCTTGCTATTCACATAAACAGGAGAGTGGAAGCTTGTAAAATCTAGTGCTGGCCAGGAGGGTAAATTAACTCAAAAAAAAAAAAAAAAAGTGCTGTGAGACTGTGAGAGCATAAAGGTTGAGGGAAAGAAGTTCAAGGTGAAAGCAAAAAGCAAACTGATGAAAAATAGTAGAAGGTGTGGTGAGGTTTATATCAGGCACCATTAGAGGAGAATTTCAGAAACAAAGAACTTTGAGAGGAAGCAGTTTTCAGCAACAAGGAAGTCAAATGCATGTGCCAATGAAGTGCTCTCTAGGGTTGATCTAAATGGAAAGCTACGGGAATTTAGAAATTCAGGGATGTATGGGCAAGCTAACAAATGTTAGTATGCATTTATTGTGTCAACTATTCTTTTGTCCACCAAATTCTCCCATTTACCATGCTAATCCTTAGATAGCTATTAGAGCAAACTATAACCATGTTGATGAACTACCTTGAAAATTTATGGCTCTAAACTCTAAGGCCCTACACAAGTTTAGCAATCTTTGGGTGATCCTTGTCAGATCACCATTTTATTTACAAAAATAGCTCTTTTAAACTCAGCAAAAATAGCTCTCATTCACCCAGCATTCTTAATAGACAATCTCACAGGAAAAGTAAAAGCAATTGATTAGGAAATTCCTTAGCAACCATCCTTCGCATATTTATATTTACCCATCATTTTTCCTGTCTTTAGGACCTCTATTGTTAATCTAACACTCTCTTGGCTCTCATAAACTTGTCCCATGAATTATACCCTTTGTATAAACAATATCTGGTTTTTGACTGGCTCTTTCTCCACAGCTCATAGATGTAAGTCCACCTCACCCTGAAATGAACAGTCCTTTACCAATGGTCATGACCACCACATCATTTTTTCTTTAATAGCTGAAGTTTATGAAGCCTTGATTTCTTCACTTCTCACCAATCATTTACTCCTACAATCCACTGAAACATCCAAAAATATTCAAAATCCAACTTATACATCTACTGCACAATGGAAATTGTACCAGAAAACTACAGCTACACTCAGGCTACCACATTCAGGCTTTATCTTTCTTATTCCTGTTAGACTTTCCCCAGCATGCTACTCCTCATTGCAGTCCTTTCCCATAATGGCTCAGAATCACCCTTCTCTTCTTGATCTTCTGCCATCTCTCTACTTGTTCAGTCTTCACAGAGACTCTGTGCCTTCCTCCTTCACTTTCATTGCTGATGCTTCCCTATGTTACAAGGTTCTAGGTTCAGCAGACTTTCTCCAGATATTCTTTCCAGATTCTTGGTGTTCTAAACAAAGAACTAGACAAGTGAAAAGTCACATTTATTAAAGATAGGAAATGAAGTATGCTCGGGGAGAGAGAGAGAGAGAGAGAGAGAGAGAGAGAGAGAGAGAGAGAGAGAGAGAGATTGAGAAAGCTCACAGTGGCCATGAGGTCATTGGCAGACATCTTTTGTATCCCTCATTTTTTCAGGCTATTGGCAGATCCAAGCCATCTTATGAGAGACCTGCTTGATTTTACACCAGGAGAATTGAAGATAGCACCTTCTGATTGGTCCCAGGTGAAGAGCTGGAAACTGTTCCTCACAAGTGATTGTCAAGTGATGCCCACTTGCTCAGCCTGTTGGCTATGTCCTGGTCTCCTGCCTCGCCATCTTCAGTCTTTATCTCCTGTTTCATATATTTATCAGTTATATCAAGTCTTATTAATTCATGAGCACTCATGATTCCAGCCACTCAAAATCAACACATTTGACCCAGAACTCATTACTGCCTTCTCTACCATATCTTTTTGTTTGTAAAAATTTCTTCCAACAAAGAGAGGGAAAGAACTTGAGTGAAATGAGCAAGTTCAGAGAATTTTCAACATGGGAAATAGGAAGGGAGGGTTAAGAGTACCTTAGTAAAAAATACAACCAGTATTTACTGCCTGCTTTTATGTTGAGGATTAGATAGCTTTCAGAAGGACTTATCTTTTATGATTTTGCAACAGTCTTATGAGGGAGGGAAGTAAGCAAAAGAACAGCCTCTTAAAGATGTCCATGTCCTTATCTCCAGAATCTGTGAGTGTGTTCTGCAGTGGCATTCACCTCTTAACATATGATTAAATGAAGACTCTTCGTATGGGGAGATTATCCTGCATTATGGGGAACTCCAGGGCTGATTTATGTGTACTCATTGTCTGTAGGTCTAGGAAACATTGGCTTTGTTTATAGGACAAGGCAGGATGGATTTGTTTTCAGTATACAACTTTGTACCAGCCAGTGTGCAGTCTAGAAATCTTGTGTTCCTATTCAACAACCTTAGTGAGCACTTTCTTCATGTGAGACACCATGCTAGACCTTGTTAATACAAAATAAAAACATACCCTTTGTGCCTCTGCCTGCTACTCACCTTGTCTTTTTGTTTCCTCAGGGCTGTGGCTTCTTGCTTGCTAACCTCTGAGCACTATGCCCTGTTGGTGTTTCCTTCACTATGCCCAATCCTGCCAAGAGTTCTTACATTAAACTCTCTTCAGTTACACTTTTGAGTGCAATATCTGCCCCCTAGCTGGCCCCTGACTGGTGTGATGTTTATGGAGGATCTACAACAGCTGCAGGAATATAGACAGGATGACAGCAGCAGGTGGCTGGTATGCCGAGTAGACAGCCATGCTTGGGTAGAGAATGATTTTGCTGGATACATTTTCTCAGGACAAGGGATGATATCACCCACAAATTGAGATTCAGGTGATACAGACCAAGTATTATGGAAGAAGCTAAATATACTACATGCATCTGAAATATAAGCTTAACAACTTAGTCTGCTTGCAAAGTAGTTTTGCAACCATTCATGGAAAATTTGAAGAGTAAGACTACTCAGAGTCATGTGCAAGGCTTAAAGGCTCATGGATGTGAAGATAAGTTCACTGATGCAGCACCATTATTGTTCTAAGAGTTAAAGGAATTTGTAATCAAAGCACAACATTGTAGAGCATCTAGCCATCTCTCTCATGTTGGCTGACTTTGCTTCTCCTTCTTTCTCCTGTCCAAATGGAGTACTTCTTGCTGTATCTATATTTACTAGACACCTAACCCTTGTTCTTAACCAGTATTGCTTTACTTCAGGAATCAGACTTTTGTATCTTGCCTTAGCTTTATATTTCCTTGGCTGGGCCTGAGGACAGACACACCTCTACTAATGGACTTCCTCAAAGGCTAAACCATGGCTGTAGAATGTAAGCCACTGGTTAGAGTGATATGAGCAATAAAACCTCACATGGTCAGAGTGCATGTTTTTCAAGGACTTTCAGTTCTGTCACATTTGCATTGGAGTTTTTCCCACCATGCCAAAAGGCAGAGTAAAAAGGCAAGTAAAGAGGCTGGGGAAATGTCCAACAGCCAGATTCTATTCCCTTATTGCCCCAAACTGAATGTTTTCTTTAGTAATAAAGTTAAAGGAATTTGCCTTAGGTAAGCAACACCCACCCCACCCCCTCTCCTTCTTCACACACCACAGAAAGGGAGTATTGTGCAGAGGTACTTTCCAGAGATTCTATTAGGCAGTCCCTGAGGGCAGTTCAGAACCTATGTGTGTATACAGAAAGCTCTTTTCACTGTCTCCAGTTGAGGAAATCTTCAAGAGCTATTCAAACCAAATAAATTCATTCAGACCAAAAAATGTAAGTATAAATCAGAGGTCAGTTCTCAGAACAGGTCTGAAAGGTGCATAGGCTCTTTCATTAATAACTCATGAATGAAGGATAACTGAGGCACAGAAAGGGTGAGTGCTTGCCCCAATCCCACAGGAGGTAGGTGGCAGAAACTGACTTACTGCCCAGAAATCCAGCTTAGTGACCTTCATTCTCTACAGATACATCAGGCTTCATGGCAGCATTTAGACAAGATTCTGATGAAGTGGTATTTGAGCACACGTATTCTCCCTGAGGCAAACAGATGGAAATGCAACCTAAAGTCAAGATTACTTGGTGAATATTAAGTACAAACAAAAAGGAATTAGTCTTTCTTAATGAAGGGTTCTTCAGCTAAGAGTCCTTGAGAGATCTTCCCCCACAGAGGAAAGCACACGCCAGAGATGACTGGAATCTTTTGGTAAGGGCTCCTCTTCCTTCCTTGGTACATAGTGCCAAGGTTTGCTCCTCTCTTTTCCCTTTTGTCCACCACTAAGAGTTTCCTGTTAACCCTTTTTGTCTTTGCTGTGCTAATGCCATTGTCTACACAACCTTTTCAAACGGGCTAATTGCTAGGCTTAGACTGCCCCTATACTTTAATCTCTTGATTGAAACTTTATCTGGAAGTTCACTAGCCAGCCCTCTGAGAGTCAGACTTCAGGCTTCACTTTACCAATTGGTTTCATTTTGGGGTTTGGATTAACTGAGTTCTGAGGTCCTTTCCTAAAAGTCTTACATCTCTTTGAACTTACTCCAATTCTAAGTTGATTTTTTTTATATTCTTTTATAATATTGGGAGACATTTCTGAGTCAACCATTGTCAAGAGTGACCCCTGGCATTTAGATCATTGGTGTTCTTTTATTGTGATTATTTTGTGCAAAACTTTCTGAAGTTAACTGTACAGAGATGAAAGAAGGTTTCCTGGGGCTTCTAGAGAGAGGATGTGATGATATTAAAAATCTAAGCCTCTGCACTAGAGAAAATAGAGGCAGATGCAGCATGACTTGTCTGTGTAAGTAATCCCAAAAGGTGGCTTTTTAAAAACAGGTTGTTGTGACTGTTAAGAATATTGGGGGAAAAAATCTCAGGAAAAGAAATATGAAAGGAAGAACTGATTTTCACATTTTTTTCTTTGGTGTTTCCCACCACCAGTTTAGACTGGAGAACACAAACTTTGGAAGCAGATTTGCCAAATACCTATTTATAAACTTATATCATTTGTAGGTTGTTTATATGTTTAGACTATTTATATATACTATTCTGTAATATGAGTTCACCCTGTGATTTTAATATAATATTTTGAATATAGAGTACCTAACATAACAATGAAAATTGTAGCAATGCTTAGGGAAAAAATAGAAATGCCATATGGAATATACCATTGCACCTTTGTTAGGAGTATCTCCATCTGCCCACACCTGTAAGTGGTTCCTTTAGTTGTCTTACCACTTAACTCTCAAGTGGGCCATCTGATTCTCTTTATAAACCCAAGGGTTTATAAATGAACAAAATTCAAAGCCAGTGGCTTTAGGTGAAATCAACTGTTATAAAATAGAAAGCAATTTTGAAAAATTAGACTACTGTGCAGATTCGCCAACTACCTATTGATTTAGGCAGGAAGAGGTAGAAGATGAATTTCCTCAAATTAAAATTTCATTTTCTTCTCATAGAAAAGAGAAAAAGACACCCACATGCAAAGTGAAATCTTAGACTAAAAGATTTCTTTATTCATCTTAATTTTCACTTAAAGAAAGAGTCAATAGTTTGGATAGTTGAACATTTTTTTTTTTTTTAATGTATGTAGTATAGGATCTACAGGGTCTCACTATACAGATCAGACTCATAGTGATCCTCCTGTTTTCAGCTTCCCAAGCACTGAGATTACAGGCATGTGCCACCACACCCAGTCTCATTCAACGGAGGGACCGGGGCCGGGACTGGGTGCTGTGGAATGAATCTGCCCCTGCGTCTGCCTAAGCAGGAGTTTTAATCCACTGAGCTATCTGGCTAGCTTCATGAACAAATTTTTTGAGAGTTCTTGCAATTAATACCCTTTTGATAAAGTGATAGATGTTTTCATTGCATATGGCAAAATGGCTCCAACAAAAAATAAGTTTGAAAATTGAGTAGAGAATTTACACTAGAGATCAGTTGGAAATAAATTATAGATTTGGAAACAAAATAAGCAATACTGTCATACCCATCTATCATCATTTAAAATGTCCTTTGAGTTATTTTCTAACGCATACATGAAAGTGAGAGGATCAAATACTCTTACTGGTCACCATGTATCAGAAGTGACAGAACTGCACAGAAGAGAGACACTGAAATTTTTACTAACACTAGTAGGAAATTTTTTAGTAGGTACATATTCTCCAGATGAGACTGTATTTTAGCAATCTTAGTTCTAGATGTAACCTTCAAGAGAAGAGAGTCATTGTTTCTTTTGTTTCCCACTGGATACACTAAAACAAAATCTGACATAGGGTAGTCATTTGATAAATATTTCTGTTAATAATTGAGTGGGGGGACATCCAAATAGCTCAACAGATTAGAGTGCCTGCAAGCAGGAGCAGGGGCCAGGGGTTTGATCCCTAGGCCTGCATGCTGGCCCTGTCCCCAGGGCGAGCTGAGCTGGCAATTGAGACTTGGTGTAGTGGTGCATGCTTGTAATCCCAGCACATGGGAGGCTGTAAACAGGAGAAGAACTGAGTGGGTATTCTTTAGTGATTACTCTGATTTAGTTCATAAACCTGCTATAAAACTATTGTCATTTGAATACACACATTTTGGTGATTGAATTCTCAAAACATTCTACCTAAGGCAGGAGAGACAGAGTACTTAGGTGAAGTTGAAAGACTAATTAGTATCTCACCATTTAGTTAACAGGATAGTGAAGAACCTTTTCTTCCTGGTGAAAAGGGATGGGTGGAGGGTGGAGCAAGAGAAAGGAAAGGGAGTGAATTAAGATGTGTATAGTACATGATGTTTGCCCTCCTGGTAGTAAATTGCTAAATGTGCAGCCCTTTTTGCCAGGGATGGGTGGAGGGTGGAGCAAGAGAAAGGAAAGGGAGTGAATTAAGATGTGTTATGCACATGCAGCAACTTACTACCAGGAGGGCAAACATCATGTACTATAAACATGTACTAATGAACTAAAACTGTAAAAAAGATAATGAGGATCAAGATGCATATGTATATGCATCAATTCCCCCTGATTTGATGATGTATTTATTAAGTATTTCAAATATGTACTAATAATTTTTAATAAAACATTGTTGTTACAACAATATAGATGTAGTATAGAATGGAGTGTAAAATTCAAATGATTCTTTTTGGACAGAATATGGGACATTAGGAATATCTCTCTTATAGTGGCTTCCTCACAAGGGGCTAGAAGTTTGGGGTGACTCTTCCATGCCTTTAGGATCCCTTCTTACTGGCACAGAAATCACAGAAGTTATATCTAGGCCTATATGAGCCCCCATTGCTGAGTTATCAACTCATTTTCTCTTGGATTTATTTTCTGTTACTCTGTCCTTTTGTATTATTTTTAAAGAACAAATGGACTAAGTTACACTACATTCCTTAACCTCTTCATTTATTTTTTATCTTTAATTTGATCATTACACGGGCTTTCACTTGCATGCAAAGCATGTGTCTGAATTTTTATCAGGGTTCTTTTGTTACTTTACATTTTAGATAGGTCACCTGGTGAAAAGACTATGAGATGGAGATTAATATGCATAAATTTATCTGACAATATGGTAAATAAAATCAATTCTTGGGTGGAATGAAAGGAGCAGGATTGTACAGAGAAAGGATTTGCCCAACAATACACTTGCAATAAAGGTGTTCATAAAAGAATACAGAATTGATCATCATGAAGCAATGGATGTGGACTTCCTCACCCCCAATCAAAGACCCTTCATTAAATGCAGGCATGAAGGCTGCCCTGTGGATGAGGTATGAGATCCCAGGCAGTGAAGCTCTATTGCTGACCCTTCTGGCACCAGATGTTATGCACCACAGTATAAATCACTATTATATTGTAGCATTCAAATATGCCTCCAGGGAGTTCCGCCTACCATGCAGCCTCTCAGGGAAGTAGTTTCATTACTACTGAGTGTGTTGGCCATATCTGGAATCATCAAATGCAATCAGTTGGGAAGGAAAAACCTATCCATCTCTTCTGGGGCACAGAGAAGTCATAGGCCTTGACTTTATTACACTCCTGATAGTCCTTACCAACTCCTGGGAACCAGTGTTCAACTTCCTTTCCTTAAGAAAAAGTGTTCAAGTGTCAAGATTGCTCTAATGATAAGAATGGCAATCTATTTTTATTGCCAGTAGGGCCTTGGTGCATAGTTTCAAAAACATATTTAAAATACATGAGTCTAAGAATTATTATTCATGAATGTATCTCATATCTATCTATCTATCTATCTATCTATCTATCTATCTATCTATTTATCTACTTTTTTGCTGCTTAGTTGATTTTGGTTTTAAGAATTGAGCTCCCAGAGTACTGTTATGAAAAATAATTGGGTGGGGGCAGTTGCTCTCATTACAATACCTACAGATTGGTACTGGAAGATAAAGGAATAGCCGAGGCAGCTCAAAAAGCATCAGCTTTCTCCTCATAAGCTACTAGGGTCAAGTCTTTGGCTTTCCAATGATCTCACAGCAAGATAGCCAACACTCTCTTCAGCCAAATTACTAAAAGGAGTCAGCTTGATAATCTTAGCTTATTATCAATGACTTTACCAACTTTGAATACCAGGTTATGACATGCCCATCCTTACTCTATATGAGGGAGTCCTCAAAGTAGGGCCCTTCCTTGGTGCAGTCAATAGCTGTCCAACATTTTTAAAAGATCAAACACTGCTTCTTTGAATAAAAGTCTTGAAGCATGATGAAACTCATTGGATTTGGTGGAGATCATTACTAACCCATGGAACTATTTATCTATACTAATATTGTGTCAGTATCATGTGCCAAAAGTTTATTGTACACTTTTCAAATTGGTAGATTTTTTTGGTTTGTTGTGAAGTTCTTCCTTTCAAATTACATGAGATATGTTGAAGTGCACATGTAGTTT
>NW_004524592.1:12995002-13000474 GCF_000260255.1 Octodon degus | reverse complement strand
ATAGTTTATTTAAAAAGAAGTTTGAAGAGAGCTTTTAGCTACACTGCACTGGTGGGACCTGTCTGGATGCAGCATGAGTGAGACCCTCCTCCACCCCCTTGGAAGCCCCCAACCACTACCCGGAAGCACCTGCTCTCCCCCATCCCCTCCAGCCGACCAAGTGAAAATTTCTGCTGCATTCTCGGGCCTACCAGATCCAGCCTTAGCCCAGGGCCAGTGAGGGTGTGGAAGAGTTTCCTCTCCCACTTCTCCACCTTGGCCCCTCCAGACTCAGCTCAAGCCTGGCATACAGGCCTGCAGTGAAACTCTGCAGCTGCAGTCCCTACAGAGAGAGTAGGGGACATAACCCAGCTAGTCCAGGAATAGAATATCTTGCAAGAGGGGCACAACAAGTTCACTCCCAAGGGTGGCAGCAGGAAGGAACTGAGCACAGCAGCCTGACCTGAGCCAGGCACAGCTGGATAAATTCAAATTTTAGAGATCTGCATTTGAATTTCAGTAGGTGCTAAGATTATAACTACACCAAAGCTCTACAATAAAGGACAGAAGACAGTGCTATACAAAATGACAATGAGAAGGAGCAAAATGCAATCTCGGGCCCCAAGCCCACCCATAACAGGTGCAGAGGACACTAGCACAGAAAAAATTGGGAATTACACAGCTGAAATCAATGAATCAACAGCTTCTGAAATAAAGAAACAACTTCAGAAAGGTATTGAGGAACTACTATTGGAAATTAAAAAAGAAATCCCTGAAATAATAGCATCTGCAGTAAAGAATCAAATGCAGAAACATACAGAGGAAACCCAAGGCCCACCCACAACAAGTGCAGAGGACACTAGCTCAGCTGAAATATGTGAAATAATAGCATTGAAAGTAAATAAGCAACAGCAGAAAGTTATAGAGGAAATCAAAGAGGAATTATTTTCTGAAATAAAAAAGAAATTCTCTGAACTCATAGCATCTAAAGAAAAGAATCAACTACAGAAACATAGGGAGGAAATGCAATCTGAAAAAAACTGCAGTAAGAGAATTAATAACTTCTTCTAAAGAAGATATTGATAAAAAATAGAGATTAGAAAAATGATGGATTCTCTGAATGAGCAATACAGGAAAGAAATAGATCACATGAAGCAGAGTCAAAGAGATATAGAGGAACTTAAAATCTCAATCACAAGCTTGAAAAACCATGTGAGTGAAAGTGAAGAAAGAGTTTCATATCTTGAAGATGCTGGTGCAGCTAGTGAAAAGGTAAAAAAAAGATCTCTTAAAAACAACTAGGATGCAGGAAAAAATAATTCATCACTTGGAAGATGTTGCAAAGATGAACAATGTGAGACTAATAGATATCAATGAGAAAGAAGAAGTCAATACAAATGACATTAAATAAAATATGGGCAGAAGGAATAGCAGAAAACTTCCCAAACATGAGGAAACTACCTGACATATGGGTAACTGAAGCATACAGAACGCTAAGTAACCTTAACCCAATTAAAAACATACTGAGACATATAGTAGTCAAGATCCCAGAAATTCAGCACAAGAATAATATACAGAAAGCTGCTAGAGAAAAGAAGAACAACATATTCAAAGGAAAAACAATTAAAATTATGGCCGAATTCGCTTCACAAACCATGAAGAGAAGAAGAGAATGGAGCAGAGTACTTCAAGTCCTCTATGAAAAGAAATTCCAGCCCAGACTACTATACCCTGCAAAACTCTCTTTCAAGTTTGATGGAGAAGTGAAATACTTTCATGACAAAGAAGAACTAAAGAATTTCACGATGACAAAGCCAACCCTACACAGGCTACTGAAAGATGTTCTAGAGGGGCCAAAATGATCAGAACTCCACAAATGAGATCAGAAGAAACCAACTAAATAGAGCAAACAATTAAACACAGGAGTAAAAGGAGTAAATGACAACAGGTAAATAACATGTCAATCATAAGTTAATACATCTCAATTATAACCATCAATGTAAATAGACTCAATTCACCAATTAAGAGAAATAGACTGGCACAGTGGATTAGGAAACAAAATCCAAGGATATGCTGTATACAAGAAACACATTTAACTCATAAAGACAACATAGACTAACAGTAAAAGGATGAAAAACAAGACTACATGTCCCAGCACCTCAGAAAAAAGCAGGGGTAGCAATCCTATTCTCAGAGAGTCTCAACTTCAAAGCAAGAACAATCAAGCAAAATAAAAAAGGCCACTCTATACTCGTTAGGGGAAAAATTCAAGAGAAAGAGGTAACAATCATAAACGTGTGTACACCAAACATGGGAGCATCCAACTATATAAAGCAAATCTTAATAGACATGAAAAATCTAATATCCAATACTACAATCTCAACAGGAGACCTTAACACCCCCTTATCCCAAAAGAATAGGTCAACCAGACAAAAAATTAGCAAAGAAATAACAAACCTGAAACAGAGCTTAAAACTAATGGACTTGATGGACATATACAGAGTGCTCCACCCAAACACAGCTGAATACATTTTTCTCAGCTGCACATGGGTCATTTTCTAAAATAGACCACATACTGGTCCCTAGGTCATGCTTAAGTATATGCAAGAAGACAGAAATTATCCCATGCATATTATCTGACAACAGTGCAATGAAACTGGAAATAAATGACAAAAGAAACCAAAAAAAAACCCCTAAACACATGGAAATTAAATGACACCCTACTCAGCAACCAATGGGTCACAGATGAAATTAAACAAGAAATTCAACAATATCTACAATTCAATGAAAATTCAAGCACAACTTGTCAGAATTTACGGGATACAATGTAAGCAGTTCTCAGAGGGAAATTTATAGTTGTGAACTCACACATTAGGAAAACAGAAGGTGGACAAATAAACAGCCTAATGCTGCATCTTCGGCCAACTAGAAAAGGAAGAGCAAAACAAACCCAGAGCCCAAAGACGGGAAGAAATCATAAAGATTAGAGCAGAAAGTAATTCAAGTGAGACGAAGAAAACAGTTCAAAGCATTAAGGGAACAAAAAGCTGGTTCTTTGAAAGGTTAAATAAAATCGATAAGCCCTTAGCTAACCTCAACAAAAAGAAGAAAGAAAAAATTCAAATACAAGCAATAAGGAAAGAAAAAGGTGTAATTACCAGAGACCCAGTGGAAATTCAGAAGACTATCAATAACTACTTTGAGAATATTTTCTCTCACAGAATAGAAGACCCAGAAGAAATGGACAGATTCCTAGAAAGGTATAAATTACCTAAACTGAATCGACAAGATATAATCACTCTCAAAAGCCCAATAACAGCCAATGAAATATGAGATGTAAAAAAAAAAAAAAAACCTACCAACAAAGAATAGTCCAGGTCTGGATGGATTCACAGATGAATTCTACAAGAAATATACAGAAGATGTAGTCCTTATACTCTTCAAACTCGTCAATGAATTTGTAAAGGAAGCAATCCTCTCAAAATCATTCCTGTAGGCAAGTATTATACTGATACCAAAACCAGGGAAAGATGCAACTAAGAAAGAGAACTACAGGCCCATCTGCCTCATGAACATAGATGCAAAAATCCTCAATAAAATACTAGCAAATAGAATACAGCAAATCATCAAGAAGATCATACAACTTGACCAGGTAGGATTCATCCCTGGGATGCAAGGATGGTTCAATACTCAAAAACCTATAAATGTAATACACTATATTGGTAGAGCAAAAACTAAAAACCACATGATCATCTCTATTGATGCAGAAAAGGCTTTTGACAAAATCCAACACTCATTCAAGTTCAATGTACTACTGATAATTGGAATAGATGGCCTCTACTTCAAACTGGTAAAAGCCATTTATGAAAACCCAACGGCTAACATAATTCTAAATGGGGAAAATCTGAAATCCTTTACTGGATCTGGCACAAGACAAGGATGTCGTCTATCACCACTTCCATTCAATATAGTTCTGGAATCATTAGTTAGAGCCATTAGAGAAGAGAATGAAATAAAAGTAATAAGAATAGGTAAAGAAGAAGTTAAATTATCCTTATTTGCAGATGACATGATACTTTACTTGGAAGACCCAAAAGACTCCACCAAGAAGCTACTAGTATTAATACAGAAATTCAGTACCATAGCAAGATACAAAGTCAATACCAAAAGGTCAATAGCATTCCTCTACACAGATAATAAACACACTGAGAGGGAAATTAGAGAAATAATAGCTTTTACAATAGCATCGAGGAAAATGAAATACGTTGGAATCAATCTAACTGAAGAAGTCAAAGATCTTCTTAAACAATATTACAGGCCAGGGAAATGGCTCAGTAGAATAAGTGCTTCACTTGCAAGTGCAAGGGCCTGAGTTCAATCCCTGATCCTGCCAAAAAAGAAAAAAAAAAAAGAATATTACATTACTCTTAAAAAAAAGAGATCACACAGGATTTCAGAAAATGGAAAGATATTCCATGCTCCTGTATAGGAAGAACCAAAACTGTGAGGATGGCCATACACCCAAAATTTCTGCACAGATTTAATGCAATCCCTATTAAACTAACACCAACATACCTCACAAACCTAGAGAAATCATTCCTACAATGTTTTTGGAACCAGAAAGGACCTAGAATAGCAAACGCAAACCTGGGCATCAAGGACAAGGCAGGAGGCATTATGATTCTTGACTTGAAATGATACTACAAGGTTTCTGTGATAAAATCAGCATGTCACTGGCAATGAAATAGGCCTGAGGATCAGTGGAATAGATCAGAAGATGCTGAAGCCAATACAAACACACTCAGCCACATTATCTTTGACAAAGGGGTCAAACATACTCACTGGAAGAAAGATGGCCTGTTTAACAAATGGCGCTATAAAAACTGGCTGTCTTCTTGCCAAAAACTAAAACTTGACCCAGGTCTACCACCATGCACTAAGCAAAGTCACAATGGATTAAAGATCTAAACATTAAAACAGAAACACTAAATCTACTGGAAGAGAAAGTAGGAGGATCTCTTGAAGACATAGGGGTAGGCAAAGAGTGCATGAACAAAAATCAAATCGCATGGGAAACACTGGAAAGAATTAATAACTGTGAGTTCCTCATATTAAGAAGTTTTTGCACATCAAAAGAAATTTCCAACAAAGTGAAAAGACAACCTACAAATTTGGAAAAAATCTTGGCAAATGATACTCACACAGAGGTCTGCTCTCTCGAATTTATAAATAACTAAAAAACACTAGAGCCCCAAGATTTAAAGACCAGTCAAGAAATGGGCATCCAAGATGAACACACACTTCTCAAAGGATGAAATTAAAGAAGTCAATAAATATATGAAAAAATTCTCCACATAACTAACCATCCATGAAATGCAAATTAAAACAACATTGAGATATCATCTCATCCCAGAAAGAAAGGTTCTCCTAAAGAAATCACCCAACAACAAATGTTGGAGACCCTGTGGGGAAAAAGGAACCCTTTTTCACTGC
>NW_004524592.1:12987062-12994902 GCF_000260255.1 Octodon degus | reverse complement strand
GCTGCGCCTGGGCTGGGACTGGTCCCGCCGGCGCAGGGTAGCAGGAAGCTCTCCACACACTCACCGGACCTGGGCTAGGACTGGCGCAACACCACTTCTTGCTGACAAACACACACACATACACACGCACGCACGCACCTGGCTATAGGCCTATTTCCCTCATGAATATAGATGCAGAAACCCTCAATAAAATACCGTTAAACAAAGCATACTAACACATTACAAAGATTATTCATTGTGATGAAGCAAAATTTATTCCATAGAATGTATGAATGGTTCAATATATAGAACCATTCATATATAGAATAGCAACAACAAATTGCTAGGAATAAATGTCAGCAAAGAAGATATTTATAGTGCAAACTACAAAACTTGATGAAAAAATTGAGGGCACACAACAAAAGTGAGAGGGTACCCCATGTTCTCAGAATAGAATAAATATTGTCAGATTGTGCATATACTCAAAGTGATCTTTAGATTCAATACAATTCTTAAGAAAATACCAATGCCATTATTTACAGAATTACAGAAAACATCCTAACAATTATCTGGAAAAATAGGAATGAAAAAAAAAATCCTCTTTAATAGTCAAAGCAATCAAGCAAAACCAAAAAAGCAGAAGGTGCTATATGACCTTAACATGTTCTAAAAGGTATGGTCATCAAAATAACATGGTACTGGCAGAAGAATTAAACATGCAGACCAAAGCACAGAATAGGGGGCCTACAAGGAAACCCACACATCTATAGTCAACTGATTTTCAACAAAAGTGCTAAGCACTCATACAGAGAAACAACAGTCTTTTCAACAAATGGTGCAGGGAAAACTGGACATCCACCTAGAGAGAATGATACTAGACTCCTATCTTCATCATATACAAAAATTAACTAAAAGTAGATTAAAGACCTAAATGTGAAACTTGAAACCACTACAACACACAGGGGAAATGCTTTAAGACATTATTGTAGTTGAGGATTTTTAGGTAACAGCCCAAAACAGAAGATAACAAAGGCAAATGGGATTCATCACACCAAAAAGATGCACAGCAAAGGAACTAAAAGGAAAGGTATAAGTGCAGAATGGTAGAAAATACATCTGCAGAGGCATAGTATCCAGAATATATAAGGAATTTGAAAAACTCAATAGGAAAAAAATTAAATTGGCAATACATTTAAATAGCTATTTCTCAAAAGAGATAGAAATGGTCAGTAAAAATATGAAAAAATGTTCAAAGTTAGAGAATTATCAATGACATGCAAACCAAAACAACAATGTGTTATGACCTATTTCCAGTTAGAATGGCTGCTACAAAAAAGATGAAAGTAGCAAGTGGATGTGAAGGAAAGGGAACTCTCCTATACTGTTAGTGGAAATGTAAATTAGCACTAATACAACTACAGTAGAATCCAGCAAGACCACTACTGGGGTATATATATCCAAAGAAAATAAAGTTAGTATGCTGAACAGACATCTGTACTGACATGTTTATTGTATCCCCATTTGTAATAGAGGTGTGGAATTATTCATGATATTCACAATATCGAAGACACGGAATCAAGCTAAATGTCTACCTACTAATGAAAGGATAAATAAAATATGATATGCTTATGTGATATATATTGTGTATATATACATATTGTGTATATATACACAATGGAATACTACTCAGCTGTAAAAAGCATCAAATTCTGTCATTTGTTACAACATAGACACAATTTAAGTGAAAAAAGCCCAGGTACAGGAAGAGTCATGTGATCTCATTCATATGCAGAATAAAAAAGCTTGATCTCATGAGTGTTGAGAACAGAATAACGGTTATGCTGTGATAATAGTGGGGAGGGAAGAATGGGGAAAGGGGTCAGCAGCAGAAATGACTTCAGGCATTCTGCTGCATGGAAGGTTGACGACACGTAACAGTAATATACTATGTATCTCAAAAAGCTAGAAGAAAAACTATTAGAAGTTTTCACCACAAGATAGACATGTCTACTGATACGACCACTGCATAATGTATACTTAAAACATCACATGATACTTTAAAAATACGCATAAATTTTAGGTGTGAAAATAAAAAGATAAATTATGAATGTAGTAATAAAAAAGACATAGATAATAGATGAATTACAATCTACAATCAAGTATTTATAGGTAAACACTTCTTAAGGATAATTTTATCACGCCAAGGTCACAGTAACCCAAATTTTGCTCTTTTCAGGGAAGGGCTACTAGAGATCTGAGCTGTATCCCAAATCCTCTCTACCTTTTTTAAAATTTTGAGATAGGGTCTTACTGAATTGCTACCTTGTCCAGACTGGGTCTGATCTTGGAAGTGTTCCTGCATTAATTTTCCAGAGTACTTGGATTACTGTACCATTATACTATAGTGGTACTATACCACTATATCCCAATAAATAATTTTGATTTTAAACATTAAAAGAAGAAATGAAAAACCATACCCATTTTTTCTTTCTTTTAAAGATTACACTGTGCACAGGAAAGCAATACTAAGATTCCATCATACGCCAAAAAGAATGGCTATCATCAAGAAATGAAATAATACTTTTTCACAATGGGTTTGCTGTGAGAGCACAGGCGTAGTACAAGCCACCACTAAATCCAAGCCAACATGGGAAAGGAAAAGACTCACATTAATATCGTCGTCATCAGACATGTGGACTCCAGCAAGTCCACCATCACCAGCCATCTGATCTATAAATGTGGTGGCATCGAAAAAGAACCATTGAAAAAATTTGAGAAGGAGGTTGCTGGGATGGGGAAGGGTTCCTTCAAGTAAGCCTGTGTGCTGGACAAGCTAAAAGCCGAGTGTGAGCGTGGTATTACCATTGACATCTCCCTGTGGAAATTTGAGACCAGCAAGTATTATGTGACCATCATTGATGCCCCTAGACACAAAGACTTCATCAAAAACATGATTACAGGCACATCTCAGACTGACTGTGCTGTTCTCATTGTTGCTGCTGGTGTTGGTGAATTTGAAGCTGGTATCTCCAAGAACGAGCAGACCTGTGAGCATGTCCTTCTAGCTTATACACTGGGTGTAAAACAACTAATTGTTGGATTTAACAAAATGGATTCCACAGAGACACCCTACAGCCAGAAGAGATACGAGAAAATTGTTAAGGAAATCAGCATCTACATTAAGAAAATCGGCTACAACCCTGGCATTATAGCTTTTGTGCCAATTTCTGGTTGGAATGGTGATAACATGCTGGAGTCAAGTGCTAACATGCCTTGGTTCAAAGGATGGAAGGTCACTGATAAAGATGGCAATGCCAGAGAAACCACAGAGCTTGAAGATTTGGATTTCATCCTTGCACCCACTTGCCCCACTGACAAGCCTTTGCGGCTGCCCCTCTAGGATATCTACAAAATCGGTGATATTGGCACTGTCCTCGTGGGCTGAGTGGAGATGGGTATTCTCAAACCTGGCATGGTGGTCACCTTTGCTTCAGTCAATGTCACAACTGAAGTCAAGTCTGTTGAAATGCTTCATGAAGCTTTGAGTGAAACCCTTCCTGGGGACCATGTGGGCTTCAACATCAAGAATGTGTTGTCAAAGATGTCTGGCTTGGCAATGTAGCTGGTGATAGCAAAAATGACCCACCAATGGAAGCAGCTGGTTTCACTGCTCAGGTGATTATACTGCACCATCCTGGCCAGATCAGGGCTGGCTATACCTCTCTCCTGGATTGTCACACAGCTCACATTGCTTGCAAGTTTTCTGCGCTGAAAGAAAAGATTGATTGCAGGTTTGGTAAGAAGCTGGAAGATGGGCCCAAGTTTTTGAAATCTGGTGATGCCATCATTATTGATGTGGAGGCAGGCAATCCCATGTGTCAAGAGCCTCTCTGACTATCCACCTCTGAGTCATTTCACTGTTCGTGATATGAGGCAGACAGTTGCTGTGGGTGTCATCAAAACTGTGGACAAGAAGGCTGCTGGAGCTGGCAAGGTCACCAAGTCTTCCCAGAAAGCTCAGAAGGCTAAATGAATATTATCCGTAATACCTGCCACCACAGTCTTAATCAGTGGTGGAAGACTGGTCTCAGAACTGTTTCTCCCAATTGGCCATTCACGTTTAATAGTGAAAGACTGGTTAATGATAACAATGCATTGTAGAACCTTCAGAAGGAAAGGAGAATGTTTTGTGGACCTTTTTTTTTTTTCTTGTGCATGTGTATGGCAGTTTTTAAGTTATTGGTTTTTAAAATCAATACTTTTTAATGGAACCAGCTTGACCAAAAATCTGTCACAGAATTTTGAGACCCATTAAAACAAAATTTTATGAGAAAAAAATGAAATAATAACAAATGCTGGCAAGGTTGAGTTAGGGGAAATCCACATTGTGAGGCAGAAATGTAAAGTAGTACAACCAATATAGAGATTCTTAAAACTAGAAATTCCAGGAGACCCAGCTATTCCACTTCTAGCTATCTTCCCCCCAAAGTCAAAGACATCCTCCAACAGTTATCTACACATCCCATGTTAATAGCAGCACAACTCATAACAGCTAAATCTCGGAAGCAGCCTGTATGTCTATGAACAGACAAATGATAAATAAAATGTTGTGTCTATATACCTTGGAGGACTACTCTGCCATAAAGAAGGATAAATTTGACTCATCTGTAGCAATATAGATGCACTTTGAAAGTAAAAGTGAAATAAATCAGACATGGAAGTTTAAATATCACCTGATATCTCTTAAAGAGCAAAGTCAAAAATAGATAATAAGAAGGAAGATAGGTCTTTTTCAAATGGGGAGGGAGCTAAGAGAAAATGGGAGAGGGTTCGAGATATTGATGGAGGGATTTTCTGGGCATGAATGTGGTGCAACTGTATTCTTCTATAGCACATCTTAATATGTGAAAGGAATGTAATCATTATCTGTAAACATGTACTAATAAAAAAAAAGGTTACCCTGGTACCTACTTTAAGAATAAAAGGTGAGGGCTGGGGAGGTAGCTCAGCCCTCAAAGTGCCTTCTTGGCAAGCACAAGGTCCTGATTTTGAGCCCCAGTATAGAATGCTGTGCCACCCTGAAACCAGTCATGGTAGTAAATGCCTATAATCCCAGTGCTGGGGAGGCTGAGACAGGAGGATCACTATGAGTCCAAATTGCATAGTGAGACCCTGTATCAAAAAAAAAAAAAAAAAGAATAAAAGGTGAGGATATGATTATGGTAATTATATATTATACTTTACTAATTTTTTAAAACCTGTGTCAATTGTTCCAAGGGTTTTAGAAATAATGTCTAATTTTTAGTGAAAAATAGTGCATGTTATAAACAATTTCTTGAAAGCAAAAATTATTTTCTATTTTAACACTGCATACTCTATGTCATATCACCCCCATACTACTACTCCCTTGTGGCCTGACCCTCACTCCCTGGTGGTTCTATCACCCGATCCCTCACAAAATGGTTTTTACTTCTGTGGATTTAATAAAAACTTCACTGGTTAACACTGCAAACAATTAAAAGAGATTACTGGCCCACAGAGAGTAAAAATTTCCATTCTTTATTCATTACACACCTAATGGTACCTGACACTTCAGCTACGTGTCCTACAAAGTAGGGTGGTTTAATAATATTGGTTAGCATTACTGCTTGCTAAGCTGTTGGATAACAAATGGCAAACTATCTCATCACAGGCAGTGTTTATCCATCCACCAGAAAAGGAAACCTAGGGCTACAGTACTCTAATGTTTCTCAAGGCAGGCAAATTACTCACTGTCTCCCTGCCCAGCAAGTCCCATAGGGCATGAGATATTGATGGAGGGATTTTTCTGGGCATGAATGAGTGTGTTGCAACTGTATTCTTCTATAGCACATCTTAATATGTGATAAATTGTTTCCATATCTGTTACACATGGTATATTAAGGCTGAATAACAAACTAAACCTGGCTATTTGATAAACATGAAATACAAATTAATTCATTTTATAATTGCTACCCTGGGGCCATACAAGTTCTCTGCAAGGTGTCCACTGTTCACATCAGCATCTGACTTTATTGCCTCCTCAGCTCCTATGGTGTAGCCTCTACCCCTTGCCCAAAGATCTATTCCAGTCTCTCCACAGTGAGACTGGGTGAGCTGGTGCCCATCCAGGTCCACCTGAGCATTCTCAAAGTCAGAACAGTGGAGGGAGGTCTAGGCGTGGGTGTGAGTGTGGGTGTGGGGAGGGGCTTCAGCTGGAAAGAGAAGGTGTTTATGGTAGGAGGAGGAGCAGGCGCTATTGTGGCCTGAGCAGAAGAGGGATTTCTGAAGAAAAAGGAAGTCAGGAAACACGCAAGATGGCAGTAAGCAGTTTCTTGGTTAGCTGCATATCTTTGCCTCACAGCTTCCTGTTACAGTTGAATGGGCCAAAAATAGTCCAGATTCTGGTAAAGAATTGCCAAGTGCACACCTTGTAGTAGGTAAGCTACATTTACTGGAGATCAGGGGATGGCAGTAGCAGGAACAGAAAGAAGGGCAAGGAGAAAAAGGGAAGAGGAACTCTTAGTAACTCAGGAGTCCAGTATTTAATCCAGGTGCCTTTCATTTCCTTGGTCACTGGTGTGTGGTCCACCGCCTGGGGCTTCTGGACCTCCCAAGCACTGTGATCCTCAGGGCCATGCCTGTCCTCAAGTGAATGGAAAGGGGTGGCTCCCATGACCAACCCTCCTGCCTCCAACTGCATTCTACGGACAAGTGGGGGTGACACCCAGCAGCAATGGCCAGGTTAAAGTGGGACCTTGGTACACTTAGTGACCACTTTCCACTGGAGGCCTGCAGAGCCCTCACTGCTCAGGCCAGCACTCGAGTCAGTCTGCCTGGGTTATAGTCAGGTTCTGCCACTGTTGAAGAAGGGGATCTTAGGCAAGTTGCTTATTCATTGGCCTCGGACAACCAATACATATTTATTAACTGTATTAAAAAGTTGGAAATGATAAAACCCCCTCACCAAACGAAATTAATCTGATCTCCTGTGCATCATGCTCTCTAGGTGATTGACATTCAGTGTAGTAGTGTCTTGGGCGCAAATTCTGAGTATCTGCGACGAACTGGGTTGCTAAGAAAACTGGCTGGAGATTGAAGATTTAGTTGGGAAGATCTGAGTCCTTTTTAACACACTGACTCCATGGCCTTTCGGTCCTTCAACTTCTTGGAGCACTATTCTTTGTGCACAAAGTGGGGAAAACAATAGCTTAACCTACAGTTCAAAGGTGTCCATTTATGTGGGAACCAAGAAAGACACAAATGCTAAGATGGACACGAATATTGTTTGTCCAGGTTTGCCCTGAGTGGTGGAGATGCACCTGACTCCTGAGCCTGCAGGTGCTAATGATGTTTCTAGTCACATTTCAAAGTGCTCTGCAAACATATGCAGTCCTGTGTGACTGTGGGCCTGCTCTGGGTGAGGACCCCGTGTCCTGACAACAGGCAGGTTACCCCCAGGATCCCCTTGGCTATCTCTCCAGCGTCCTGTCTGAAAGGAAGCTGCTTCCTCCTGCCTCTCGAACTCGCAGGCCTGTTCCGAGGTCCTCGGTGCGCGTGGCCCGACGCACCTGCGCTGGGCTCTCTCCACCTACAAACAGCGCTGGGGTGGAGAGTAGCTGTTCAGTCTCCCACGGGCTCCATCCCTCTGCTTAGGAGATCCGGTTTCAGTCCCCGGGGGTGGCCGCTCTCAAGTCCAGTTACAGTGCGCGGGCGGCCCTGAGAGCGCCCGGCTCGGGCTGCCCCAGCGTGCGGCATGGACGGCCCGCGCGTCGCCCTGGCCGCGGCCCCTTTAAGAGCGGCCGGGCGGAGTTGGCGCCGCCAAGTTTCCTCGGCCGGGCCG
>NW_004524592.1:12980128-12986962 GCF_000260255.1 Octodon degus | reverse complement strand
ATCTGAGGTACAGGGTCTCAGGATAAAGCCTGAGGGGATTTCACTGACCTTATCAGATCCAAAAACTATAATTCTTGTTCCATAGGTCTTGCTTTATCTTGGTCTTAATCATCCAGCAGAAACGTATAAAAACAAAGTACAAGAAATAAAGCTATGCTGTTATGTTGAGCTGTAGGGCACTCAGGTCAACAACTTCTGACATTGCCAGTCAAGTGGAAGACCCAATACTATTATGGACTACTGGACTCTTTTGGAACATTTTGCTGAGTTTCCACACCTATAATATTTAAATGATGGAACTAAACAAAAAAAGGGGATATAGATGAATATCCATTTTGTATCTGTGTATTCAAAATGGTTAGGATAGATATATAGCTACATTCTCTTAATTGAAAGCATAGAGGGATATGTTCTAATAGTGTTTGTAAATAGGATATCATTTCTGCATCTTGTACAACAAACAACCACTAGGAAGGCATTATGCAATGTGTCAATTATTGGAACTGTCCTACCAATTTGATTTGAAACTTTCTCATTGCTATTTATTTCTCAATAAAATTATGGAAAAAAGAATTCCAATATCCTAAACCTGTAGAAATAATGTTCATTTTTTCAATAAAATTAAAATAAAATAAAAATAAAAAGAAGTTTGAGTATCATTGTTAAAAGTTGTAATAAATATATAATTATGAGTATTTCTGGAAGAAAACTACTTATTAAATTAAGGTTTTCCACAAGAATTGAGATAAAATTTAACATTTATTATTCACATATAAATGTGGTAAAATATTGCTGGCTTTCTTACAATAACTTTATATAAAGGTATCACTTAAAACTCAGATAATCACCAGAGAGATAGCCCAGTGGCATCAGCACCTGAGTATCATCCCTAAGTTCCTGAGTACCAAAAATTTAACTAAGTAAGTTCAGCTAATGTTTCAAAGTTTCCATAAAGGGTTCATTAATTACTGTCAAACATTATATCATATAAAAAAATTATATATGGTCCAATAAGATCTCAGATAATTTAAGCATTTTAGATTAATAGGAATTTTTGATTGGCTGCTTATATTACTGTGCGGTCATAGCTAAACAAAACTATTAATGTGAACTTGACATTTGAGCAAAAGTAAGAATTTTTTTATTTCTTAAATGGTAATGAAAATGAAAACTTGCTTTGGTAATCAGGGAAATGCTTATGAAGATAGAAGAAGTACTTTCCCTTTAGAAGAGCATGAATTTGGCCTGTACTTGGTAAAATAAAAATATTTTTTACAAATAGATCACATAGAATTGGAGCATTGTGCACAGTTTTTCTAAGTTCCAAATATTAGCGATACTTAATATATCTCTGAATTACTACAGATAAGCACTGAAAAAGACCAACTGGTCTAGTTACAGTGTTTGTTCCCAAATAGTTCCCTGTTCTCTTCCTTGCTGATTGACATTAAGCCAGTGCAACCAGCCTGAGACACTGGTGGAAGGACTAACGGTAAGTCAAAGGCAAGATGGCCCTCTCTCCCTACCACCTCCCTATCTCCCCCATTTTCTCCTCCCAGTGTACTCTGGACAGCTTCTGAAGCCCAGTTACCAACTTTTCATAGGCAGAGCTTCCTATGGTTTTAGCTTCTGCCTGGCAGTCCAACTTTTGGGTTCTACTAACTTCTTCCAGCTTGCATCCAAGTGGCCCTACAGAATCAGCAGCTCCCCCAACCCCAGTGGAAAGTCTCTAGTTGCTTTTCCATAATCTGGTTGACCTCTCAGATTTTTCATCAAAAGTATAAATTTTTTTTCTGTATTTTAGTAGGGGTCTACAGGGTCTCACTATGTAGGCTGGACTCTGAGTGATCCATCTGTGTTCAGCCTCCCAAGAGTTGGGATTACAGGCGTGAGCCACCATGCCTAGTCTCAATTGCTGCCTCAGTGTGCTCTGAGGGTGGGGCTAGCATGGCAGGCCCAGGGATTGAACCCCAGGCCCCTGCTTGCAGGTGCTTTAATCTGCTGAGCTATTTGGCTAGCCCCCCTTTTTGGTTTTTCAAAAGTATAATTAATTTCTTATGTTTAGTTCCTTCTGTTTAAGATAGGATATGTTTTTAGACTGCCTAACTGGATCCTGAATCATACTGATATTTTTCCATTTCATCTTCGTGAAATAGTAGAACAGTAATAGTGAACATGAAGACTGTGTAGTTTACTACTTTGGAAGAACATATACAAATGTAGGGATAGTTTACAAGTATATTTTCATACATATCTATTATATACATAACTTAGTTTCATGTGACTTTCTCCAACTTCTATCTTCTAGATTTTTCCCAATTCTTACTTACTTTTTCTTCAAAGTCTTTATACATGGAATCAGATTTTATGCACATTTTTCCTTGGCTCAAAAATCAAAAGAGTATTTCTTTGGTTTATCAGAGCCAAACTTCTTAATCTAGTTCTCACTGATCTTCCTTAGTCTTTTCCTGGGGCTGGGGAGATAGCTCAGTGGAATAAGTGCTTCCCCAGCAAGTGCAAGGACCTGAGTTCAATCCCGGGTTCTGAAAAAAAAGAACAACTTAGTCTTTTCCCTTTTCTCAATCACTTTCTAACATTTTATCTTATGTTGTGCTCCAGTACAGCCTCTGTTCCACACTGCCTTGCTTTCTATTCTTAACATGTGGTTTCCTTTCTCTGCTATTGTGTCCACAACATCGTTTTTTATTACACATGTGACACTGATAATGCTTTATCCAGAATATTAGTTAGTTATTAGCAGTACATCATTGTAGCCATATGTAACTTCTCTGGATCTTCTTCTTAATTATTAGTTTTCTCCAGGGTTTTAGTCCAGGCTCTATTGCCTCATCATTCTAAGCTCCTCTGGATGCTTTCTTCTCTTCTAATATGCTTAACTTCAAATCAATGATCTCAATCTAATATACAAGCTTCCTCAGACTTACTCTTAGGTGCCAGACTCTGTCCATTGGGCTGAACGATGTGTTGCCTTACAGATACGCTGCATCAAAACTGGAAATACCTCAATTAAATTCACTCTTATTTTCCCTACCATCAGTAGACCTCCGGCCTAAGATTCCATCCGTTTAATTTAAATTTTCCTCTCTAAACTAATTCCTAAATTAGAAACTGAGAGTATTCATTTGCTCTTCCCCAAAGTTTAGCCTTCTTGTTCTATCAAAATTCTGGAAGATCTGCCCTCCCTGCTCATCTGTACTGTTAGTCTTTCAGGACTGTCATAGATAATCTCTTCAATTTCATTTCTTGCCTCTCTCTTCTGGTTGGTTAATGTTCCAGAGATCCAACTGCCTTTATGCTAAGTCCTCAAATACAATAGTCTTAGTCTTGTCTCAGGAATATTTGCCTCTGCTTTTTCTTGGGTTCTTCCCTAAGTTATTTTTCCCCTCTATTCATCTGATCTAAACAGGTTTTTCACTCACTCTAAGAATGTCTATTATACAGCCTACCATTTATATCTTTCAATACACTTGACCACAGCTTGCAAATATTTTGTTCATTTGGTTAGTCATTTATTATCTGCCTTCATACATAGAGTCTCAGCTTTATAATCACTTTGAGTTCAGTTCATTATAGGTGCTGAACAAAAACAGCTGAATAAAGGAATGAATGGCAGATTGAATTGAATGAACTAAGCATGGGCATTTGTTTGTCTCCTAGGTTCTCTGCATTCCACCAAGCAAAATCTGATCATGTTATTGTCCTGCTTCAAATCCATTCATAATTTTCTACTTTCTGTAACAGTATTCTTTAACACTTAGCAAACCATTTTGAGATTTACAATTGTGTTGAGAATAACTATTCAGAATCTTAAGTTTAATTTAAAACTACAGGAGTAGAAGAATGAGTTCCTCATCCTAGCTCAATGAAAGTGTGAAACCTTAAGCCAGTGTTGGTCAACTATCTGTTATTTTGAACTCTCTAGACAGAAAGGAAAGTGAAGAAAGCACTCAAATATGCACAAAGATAATCTGTGTCTCTTGACTTCTCTATTTCTCATCTATAAATGAGATTATACCAAAAAAATCCCCCAAAAAAACCTAAATATACTTTATGCACTGTAATTTTATAATTTGTGAATACTACAGAATTACCCTAGGATTAGTATTGGGCATAAAATGAAATAATAAGTAAACAGTGAAATATAGTGCAAATCTTATTATAAATTTTGTTATGAGTCTGTTACCCTCTTTACAGAGCTCTTTATATTGGGTTTTAAAAATGTCAGTGATAGTGAGGATGTATAGTTTCTAAACATTACTTAGATTGTTTCTTTTTGGAAGTTGTTTTAGATCCAGTGAAAGCAAGTGGTACTTATAAGTGCTAGTGCCTTAAATGGAATAAAAGGTGGAGCAGGGCAATATATTTTGCCTGTTAGGTACTGATTCTTTATATATGTTACATCTTAAAATAGTTTACCACTCCATTTTCTACAGGAAGACAGTGACACTTGCATGAGTTCATGTAGCTATCAAGTGGTAGAGTACTTTGCAATACAGTCTGCTTTACTGCCATCCACTTGTGCACAGAAGCACTAAAGCCAGATTTGAGCTCTTTCTCTGACTCCTATGGATGGCCCACTCATCCAACTCCTTTCCACATATGGGGCTATAAGTGAACAGCAGAGAAGGCCTTAGAGAAAAGTGAGCAGAATTGGAAAGACAACTCTCACTGCACACTTACTTCAGTTCAGGATCGATCCTTGGACAGCTACTTTTTTGGAGAACATCCCTGTACATCACCCATGATCCCCTTCCTAACAAGCTGCTATCCAGTGATGTGAAGACTGGATACTGCTCTGTGGTGTGCCTGAACCTTGCAGTTAGTGCTCATATTTCCTAATGCATTCTGCTGAAAGAGGTCACACAGTGGGGTAAACATGTAACTAACAGTCAGCTTGCAATATGGCATCATCAGAAAAACTTCTTTTGGTTGGTTTAAAATTTCCTTTTTCTTTTTTTTTTCTTTTTTCTTTTTTTGGAGGCTAGAAGATGCCTTAGGGCATTTCTTGTTTGCTGTGAGTATCTGGGTTCAAACCACAGCAGCTTGAGCTTGAGTGCTTAGTTTAAGCAGGCACTTAAACATCTGAGCTAATGGGCAGGCCCCCTAAAATTTCTTTTTAGAAAGAAGTTCACTTCACATTTCAAGTCCTTTTGAGAAAAGGAAGTCAAGGGAGGTCATTTGTGTCTTGAGGAGGGATGGCCAAGCAGCATCATTTGGGGAGATTTGTCCTCGGTATACAGGTACAAAGATGAACCTCCTAGGGCTGGGATATACCTCAGCTGCATAAGCATCTGCCTGGCAAGCACAAGGTCCCAAGTGTGATCTTCGGTATCACATGCTGTGCAGGCTCCAGAACCTTGGACAGGCCATGCCAGCCTGGAAACCGGGTGTGGTGATACATGCCTATAATACCAGTACTGGGGAGGCTGAGACAGGAGAATTACTATAAGTCTGAACTGTACCCCCCAAAAAAATAATATCTAGTATTTAAAAAAAAGATGAACCTTCTAGAAAGCTGGGAGCCTATAGTACTCCCCTGAGAGTGTGGGGCACTGTCATTTGTGCTTTGTGGAGAACTATAGAAACAGTCATCATTTGAGTCAGAACAAATGCAAAACTTGCAGAGCCCAGTAACAGTAACAAAAGTAAATTAGTAATTAAAAGTTTCCTATCAAAAAGAAGTGAGAATGGGATGGTTTTACTACTAAACCCTATCAAACATCTTTGGAAGTATAAATAATAATTTGCAAATTATTTCAAATAATTGAAGAGGAAGGAATTCCTCTGGACTTGTTTTACAAAAGCAGTGTTATTCCAATACTAAAACTGAACAAGACAATACACAAGTGCACACACACACACACACACGCACCTGGCTATAGGTCTATTTCCCTCATGAATATAGATACAGAAACCCTCAATAAAATACCATTAAACAAAGCATACTAGCACATTACAAAGATTATTCATTGTGATGAAGCAAAATTTATTCCATAGAATGTATGAATGGTTCAATATATGCAAATCAATAAATGTGATATAGGAAAGCAGGCCAAATAGCTGAGTGGATTAAAACGTCTGCTTAGGTAGACACAGGGGCCAGGAGTTTGATCCCCAGGCCTACCGTGCAGGTCCTGCCCATGGGGTGCCCTGAGACAGTGATTGAGACTAGGTGTAGTGGTGCATGCCTGTAATCCCAGCACTTGGGAGGCTGCAAACAGGAGGATCACTATGAGTCCAACCTACATAGTGAGACCCTGTACATCTTGTCCTAAATAAAAAAAAAAAAATGATATACCACATCAACTGAATGAAGGACAAAAATCACATGAACACCTGAAAAAACACAGAAAAATTGTTTGATAAAATTCAATATCTCTTCATGATAAAAGCTCTGAACAAACTGGGTATAGGAAGAAGATACCTGAACAGGGTGAAGACCATATATAGTAAGCCCACAGCTAAATCATACAGAATAAGGAAGGCTGAATGCTTTCTAAGATCTGGAACAAAGCAAGGAAGTCTCAGCCAGAGCAATTAGTAAGATAAAGGAATATAGCACATCTGAATTAAAAAGGAAAAAGCCAAATTGTCATTGTTTTCAGATGACATAATCTAGTATGTGGAAAAACTTAAAAGCACCACATAAAAGACTATTCGTAATAGTGAATAAATTTGGAAAGTTGCAAGACACAAAACCAATTTCAAAAATCTGTAGAATTTCTTTACACAAATATGTAATACATTATCTGAAAAAGAAAACAAGGGAGCAACACCACTTCTTTTTTTTAATTTATTTTTATTTTTATTTTT
>NW_004524592.1:12960045-12979902 GCF_000260255.1 Octodon degus | reverse complement strand
TGCGCGCGCGAGCGGCCGGGCCCGGCGGGATGCTGTGCTGGCGGGGCGGCCCGCGGTGTGCACGGCTGTGGCTGGTCCCGATCCACAACCGACGAGAGAAAGACGCCTCCTCACTGTCCCGAGATCAGGAACAAGTAAAAACAAGTGACAATTCAAAGAAAAAGTGCAGTGAGTGTCCAGAAACTAGCCGGACACTAAACTCTTGTCAAGGGGTTAAGTAACTTACACGTTCTCTGTGTGTTTCTTCCTCGTGAGACCTGCAAGTGAACGGTTTGGAAGGCACCGTTTAATCTCAATTCTCACATGGAATATTTTGTGTGGCCCAGATTCCTGAAACAGAGCCAGTCACACTTGTTTTAGGGGCCAATGATTTTCCTCAAGCGTGTTCTCATGCTTTGGGACTATAGAAATAATTAATTGGCCAATCTGACAGGAGGAGAAAATGTAATTTGTATTTTCGCTAATGTCGCTTAGATTATATAAGAAATAAAAGTTTGCTCGCAGTATATAGTTTAAGAATTTAAGAAATTCTCGTATCGTCTATGCCTCCTTTAAGAATTATGTACGAGAAAATGGATTTGGGCTGTATAGATATCTATAATTACTTTGAATAATGAAGCACTGGAGGAAAGACCTGTGAATATATTGAATGGAATCACTAAAGCTGAATACCTGACTGGTAGAAGTGAGATAGTGGAGGGAAAAGTGTTGAAGTGTCCAGCAAAGCACTATGAGAATCCACCCCAAAGAGGTGGTTTTTTCCCCATTGTTATGTTAGTATGTTATGTATTGTCTGTCACACATAGTTGGGTTAAATACTGAGATTTCAACACGTAACAATCGTCTTTGAAATCGTATTTCATTAACTTTTGGACGTAGGCTAAAGTTAATAGTACCATTATCCCAATTAATAATAATAACATTAAAGTACCTCTCATTAAAGGATTGTCTAACTGAGATCATAAATTTAATTTTATCTCATTAAAAAGAATTCTTTTCAAATCTTGGACATTTAGAAGTTTAGTACAGGCCTATACTGCGAAAGCATGGAAGTATACTATAAGCTCATAAATAACGTGGAGCTAACCAGGTGATTGTTTTAATGCTTTGTAATTTGATCTTCAAGGGTGGTTAAAAAGCACTTGATATTCTGGACTGGGAGCATAATTTATATCACAGAACTTATAATGTAATTGCATTGATCAATTTACTATTATGACCAGTATTACATTTTTTGTGTTTACATTTATATATTAGTGAATGTGACATTTAAAGGTCACCTGCAGCTTATAAAAACCCTCCCTCTCATTTTTGGCTTTTAAAATTTCAATTTAAGCAGCAAGTGATTTTTTGCCCTCCTAATTTCATTTTAAATAATATTATAATCATAACAAGACTTAACTAATAAGTGGTATCCATAATAGAACTAAAATGTCAAGAAAAAAATCTTTATTCACTGAATTTTAAAATAAGAAAAACAAGAAATGTAAAAATTCAATTTGAAAAACAGTTTGGAATAAATTTATTTTCTGTAAACCAGTGAGAGAGCTTTGAAAGGCTTATTTCCTTGGGCAGTTTAAGCCATACAGTCAGTAATGCCATGAGAGTAACAACTAACTAGTATTATGTTTACTCTGACTCTGTAAAGGTACACTGTCAAGAGATTTACATTTCATTCGTGATTTGACCCTCATAGCAACCTCAGAAGGTAGAGTTCCCATTTTGCAGATTGGGGAAAACAGAAAGACATGACTAGGAAATTATAGCATTGTATTAGAATCCATTAGCTGCCTTTAGGCTCCTGTTGTAAGCCATTAACTACATAGTCTCATATGTTACTAGATATTTACCCACCTTACATGGTAGAGTGTGTTTTTCAAGAGACAGTTTCCTTAATAACTGTTATAGTAACACATCAGCATCAGGATAGCTTTTTATTTTTGTGTGGTACATGGGATGGAGCCCAGGCAGGACCACATGCATGCTAGGCAAGTGCTTACCATGAGCTACGTCCCCAGACTGCAGCAGAGCCATGGGACATCTGTAAGTGCTTATTGATGGAGACTTTGATAATGCAGGTATACATGTTGTAGAGAGAAGTCTGATTTCTGAGGATAATATTGCAAAGTTTGCAGAGAAGCTATGAAATACAGTATTGGCCTAATTACAAATTGAAAAATGGGCACGATCTCATAGACATCCGGGAGAAGAGTGCTGTAATGAAGCCAAGAATGTGACAGGGCAATAAGTTATTTCTTCTGTGGTCTTGACTAATTTCAATAGGTAAAAGGCAGGTTTCAGGTTTCTATGGTTGAGAGTGAGAGAAGCCCAAGGTGGGTTTTCTGGATTTTGTGTTCCACATCTCAGAAGTAGCTACCATCTGATGAGAATAAGCAAAGAAAACTGGTATTTGTGGAATGTTGGGAACCAGCTGAATAAACATCAGATAAAGCCAGAGGTAGGTGAGATGCTGAAGAAGCAGAAGGAGAATTTGGGATGGCTTTGTGTTCTGAAATCAGGGACTTTAAGGTTTCTGCTGCCATTTAATTCCATGGAGGAGGTAAATTGAGAAGCAGAGAGAATTCTGGGATCCCTTATCTTTGGGTCCTGGTACTTTATCAGTGTCTGACTCTAAATCCAATTTAATGAAGTAGTTAGTGGGAAGGTAATTGTCTTCTTACATAACTTGCCAGGTGGGGGGGGGCCCTGAATAATTAGTTAAATTTATCACCAGAATTGCATGTCACAGGTGAATGGACAATTGAACTATAACCTGCTGGGTCTTTCATCTCTGCCTACCACCTCTAATTTTGACATGTTAAACGATACAAATGCCTGGGTTTCTTTTACCAAGATTATCTTCACATGGGTGTAGAGTAGGTCTTGAACATAGGTATTTTATAGAGCACTCCAGGTGACTTGAATACCTGGCCAGGGTTGAGAACAGCTAATCTACCATTAATCTTTTAGAGTTGCTGAATTGAGAGTTTTAAACTCTTGATGGCAAATACTGCCATAAACATCCATAGACCAATGTTTCATTACGTGATTGTTTCTCTGCTCTTATCCTAAGTGTATTCTCTATGAGGTACTCAAGCAAGTTATTAAATAGAACACATATAAATATGCACACATTAGATGAGTAAATTGAGTAACAGAAAGATTTCTAGTAATGAGGGTGTAAAGTATGTTCAGAAGTTGAATGAGATTATATGTCCATGGAATAGGGGGCAGCTGGAATTTTAAAGAGCACACTTACAGACCTGACTATATGTAGGTGTGAATGAGTATGTATGGTTTAGAACTGGGACTGAACCCAGAGCTTTCACATTACATTGTGTCTCCGGCTCTCATTACTGTGTTACCTTTGAGATGGAATATTGCTAAGTTGCTAAATTGCCCGAGCAGGGCTTTGAATTTGTGATCCTCCTGCCTCAGCCTCCCACAATGCTGGAATTACAGGTGTGCATCATTGGCATCTCTTCTGTTTTATTTATTATTTTTTGCCAGGGCTGGGGACTGAACAGGTAGGCATGTGGTTTACCATTGAGCTACATCTCCAGGTGATCCCAAGAAAAATTTGGTAGGCTTTTTACTCTTTATCTTTTTTAGTTAGATATTTTGAATAATTCGTTTGCTTTATAAGTGGTGACAAGCTTCCCAGAATTAGAAATAATCTGAAGTGCTAACACCACCACCCCTTGACTATGGGATCAGAATCTCAGAAGATTTGTGCAGTAACAAAAATCCGGTATGATATTTTCTGGGACTAGCCTGGAAAAATAGGCTAGAACTCTTAAATTTCTCCACTTTGATGCTTTGCTGCCTAAATAGACTTAAGGTTCTTGTGTACCTAAATTAAGTCCACACAAATTTCTCAAATGCTTTCCAGTTTGTTGGGCACTGGCTGACTGCCGTGATTTACCTCCTAATCTGCAAGCCTGTAGAGAACTAACTCCCAACTGTGAGTTGCATGCTTTCATTTGGTTTTGGTTCTGCCCCTAGAGTTGCATGGAACAGCCTCTCATTTTGCAAATATAGGGCCTCTGGGGCCTGCTGTAACCCACAGACATATTTTTTAGGTCAGCTCATTATTACATTTTCACTTAATCATTGCCAGTGTTTTAACATTTTGAAATTTTATGTAAAAACCCAAATTTTCGTCTTTGGAGGAAAAATAAAAGTTCTGACAATACTTACACCCCGGCATCTATCAGTCAGGGCTCAGACACTTCTGTTCTCTTTAAAAGAAATTATTAATGCCCCAGTCTCTTTTAGTGCCTAACCAACCATGAAGGAAAGTTGCTATTGTCATGCTTAACTTTTTACTCTGCTCTTACTTTCTGATGGCCCATTTCATGCATTGTTGCTCTCTGTCTGGTTGGGAGGTTTAGATTGTGCCCATGGAGCATCTCTTTTCCCAACACACACACACACACACACACACACACACACGTATACAGACACACGCACATACAAACATAGACAGGTACATTCCCTCTGTGTATAATTCACTGACTTGCACATAGGTTAACTAACCAAGGTTTGGCCATAGATGAGTTTATTTGCACTAAGTTAACTGTTGTGTGTGGCAAGGGGATCTACAGCCCTGGTTTGGTGCTCAAAGCTTTGGCTCAAATGACTTACTTAACTTAAAATCTTCATATCTAGGCGTTCTGTGCATAGATTCCCTTTGAGGAAATGGCAGTGTTATTGGGCTTGGATGATACTTTTCTGAGGGAACTGATTATTTACAGTCATCTAAAGAAGGACCAGCCAGTTAGCTCAGCAGATTAAAGTGCCTGCTTAATGGTGATTCAGACTGGGTGTGCTGGTGTGTGCCTATAGTCCCAGTGCTTGGAAGGGTGAAAACAGGAGGATCACTACACATCCTATCTGTGTAATGAAACCCTGTAGACCCTGTGCTAAAAACATAAAAAAAATTCATCTAAGGAGTGTGTCTAGGAGCTTGGACCTTTCTTGGAGAGTTTAAAGCAGTGCAGCGGAATTGAACTTTCAGGGAAGATAGAAATATTCTATCTGTGTACATAGGGTAGGCACAGCAACACATGGCTGTTAAACATTGGAATGTGGCTGCTTTAAGTACAGAGCTGAATTTTAAATTATAATTGATTTTAAATAACCACAGAAGGCTTGCCTCAGTGGACTGTGTGCTATCCCCTGATAGATTGTCTCACTGCATTTGAAAGCCACTAGTTTAAAGTTCAGATGCCACTTAACATGATGTTCTTCTAGGTATTATTACTCTGTTTGAATATGAACTTTGCCAACAGAACAAGATGTTTATTTAGTTTTTATTCATAGGAGGTGGAGAAACTTTAAATCTGAAATCTTCCACCTAGACACTGCAACAAGAAGCAGCCAGGCTGTAGAGCAAGTTGCTGTCTGCCTCAGTTTATGTCTTCAGTGAAACAACCTGAGCAAGTGTGTCCACTGTTTCATGCACTAGATGGATACTGGGCCTCAATGAGCAGCAAATACAGAACCTACAGTAAAATGTGGGTGCTCCCAAACTGTTAAAAACACTGTACATTTTAAGTGCATGCTTTCTATATCTCACACTTTACTGTTTTTTTCCTGCCTTTCTGGCTGTTCTTTGCCTCTTTGGCCAGTTCCTCCTTCCTTCACTACCTCTCAGCATCACTGTGCCCAGGTCTCTGTCCTAACCCTCCTCTTGTCATCTCTCCCTGCTTAGGCCTTTGTGAGCTCCTTCTGTAACATGGCTCCAAACACCTTCTGTGCAGCTCCTGCTTGGATCTACCTTTGAATCCTAAATTCTCCCCATACCTGTCTCCTGGATGCTTTCTATGAGGGAGCAGGAAGGCATTTACACTTAAGCTTGTTCCAGATTGAGTTCTTAGTCTCCCACTTTAAATCCATTTCTCCTACAATCTGAACCTGGTATTAATGAGCAATGCCATTTTTGCTAGTTTTTCCAGACAGAAATTCACATAATGGCTCTTGGCAATGAGTTTACTCTGATGGTTCCACACATGGTTAATTTTCAGATCTTATTGACTCTACCCTTACATAGCAGATCTCAGACTCCTGTCCTTAGAAAGGTCTGCTTACAAAGCTGGCCATGGCTAGCATCTAGACAGATTTGTGGAGGGGTCTCTCCATTCCCTAGTGAGAATGGCTCACTGCACCAAAACTTGTACACAGTAAGGCTTATGCTGAACATCTCCTTTTCAGGGGCAACAGATGGTTGACTTTTCATACATGTTACTGTGTAAGGCAGAGGGTGGCTTCCTGACCAGTCCCCACTAAAATTCCTAAGTGTGAGTCTCCAGTGGGCTTCCTTGGCAGGCACTATGTCATGTGTATTACCACACCTCATTGTGGGAGAGTCAAGTATGTGCTGTCCAAGAGATGACTCTGTGAAGTTGGTGCCTAGTTTCTACTAGACTTGGCACCAGTTGCCTTTTCCTTTGGTGATTTTTTTTGTGTGTGTGTGTGTGTGTGTGTGTGTCCTTTCTCTGAAATCATAACTGTGCTATGATTGTATCTTGAGTTCCAAGAATTTTCTCAGTGAAATTGTTGAAACCCAAAGGTCTGGAGGACTTGATCTGTCATCTCTTAGCTCTCTGATTGCCAGCCCCTGTCTCATTGTGCTCCAGCTATACCAATCTTTTCCTTGTTATCAGGCATTTGGTATAGGTGACCACATGCTGCTATGTTGTCCTGAAGTATTTTCTCCCAGTTTTTCACCATTCTACTTCTTCCATCTTTTGTACTTTAAGTGATGGTTTCCTTTTCCTGGAAGCCTTCCTGATGCACTCATTACAAATCCCTCCAGTTGCCTTCCCTGTTGCTCTTCTCTGCTCTGGATCTATTCACAGAACTTATCACTGCCTAGCATTCTACTTGTTTTAATCTTATTTATTGTTTCTCCCACTAAAGTTTTAAATTCAGTAAAAGCAGAGACCTTTGTCCATTTTATTTATTGCTGAGCCTGTGGCTCCTGAAAGGATGCTAGTTACTTAGTAGACTATCAGTAAATCGCTTTTCAAACTGATAGCTCCTTTACCATGTGTTCATCAATATGTGTTACAGTTATCTCTTGCATCCCAGCTGCCCCAAAATGCAGTAGCTTAAAATAACACCCAACAGAATAGTTGTATTGGTCAGGAATTTAGAGGGGGCAGTGGCGAAGGCTTACTGTCATGCTCTCCAGGTCTGGGATGTTTCAGATGATGTCTTCATGCCATGGCTGGTGAGCTGTCATTCCCATGGTTGTCTAATCGGGAAATGTGAGCATTCTTTCCTCTTTGATGACCTCTTCTCCGTCCCCTACCACATGCCTATTTGGCCAAAAAGTTTCTGGGATGCTTTGAAGTGCTATCTGCTTCTGCTTTTTCACTCATGGTCATTCCAGTTCTTATTTCTTTTGTGGGACTTTGCACTAGACCCTTAAGTGGCCTTCCTATTTCTGCTGGCTCCCAACTGACAGACCATTCTTCAGTAAGGACTCTCTTTTGCAAATGTAATGATATCAACAGGATTGCTACCATATTTAAATGATGCCCATTTAATAGTGCTTTTAGGTGAAAACCCTGTTTGTTTACTTTTCCAGTCTCTTCACCCTTTTGTCTCCTTGGAACCGCTAGATGTGGTGTAAGGTTTGTCAGATTTCCCTCAGTCCTGATCAGTGCACCCCCCTTTTCTCCAGCTTCCTTCTCTCTTCTTTTTAGGGCTCCTCCTTCCACTTCCCCCTCACTGTGGCTCAGGGAGGCCTCAAGTTTCTTTTCCCAGAACTTTGCCATGTCTGCCATGTAAATGGCACCCCTAAATTGCAGTGACTTATCACAGTGAGTTTTTTTTCCAGGTGGTTGGGTGTGAGTTCCAATCTACTCAATGCCTACCGTTACCATTGCCTTCAGATTTTTCAGCAGATCTTCTACTTGTGCTGACTGATGAATACAGCATGTATATGTGGAAGATGCTGGGCAGGTTCAGTGTCTGGTCCAGACATGATGGATTGACTGTTGCCACAATTTTCCTGGTGAGACTAGCCAAGTGCTAAGTTGACCTGGGTAGAGTTGAATAACTAGGCAGGCTCTGCCCCAGTTGCAATATTTTTTGAACTAATTGAAAACAGTGAATGTGTCTTTTTTATTTTCCTGTCCCTGCTTTTAGCACAGTAGCTGATACATAATCTGAGTACCACAATTGTCTGTTAAATGACATCAGATTTTGCATTTCTTTCTATTATAAAAATGAGAATGACCTTATACTTAGTGTAGTATTTGTAAGTTTGAAATTGTTCTATGTGCTAGACTTTTTCTTAAAGTCTAAAAGCAACTTTTCTCTTGATTAACTTCAAATGCCTCATCATATCCACATTTGCTGTAGGCACTAGTTTAGTGGTCCTTTATATCTGCTGCACTGATTCTCTTAAATAACAGCTTCAGAATTTGACAGGTTGACTCACTTCTCAGAGTTTTGAGACTGAGTGTGCCACAGTTCTGATTTTTAATGATTTTGCTTCACAAAGATTTGTGCAATGCAATCTCTTGTATTTGAGAAATGTTTGATTTTTCAGTATCATATTCACTAATTTCATGTTGATTATTAAAGGTGATGCTGGATTATCTCAATTTTGGTGGATTATTTATTTTTGACAGGCATGATATCTGTGCCTGGAGGCTGCTAAAATTAGCTCTGCCTCCTGTTGTTAGGCTTTCCTGTTCTTTTGATTGTGGGACTCTCCCTTTGGATTGTGCAGAGGATATCAAGAGACAAGCTATTAACAAAAGGTTTTACTCCCAATTTAGTCACTGTCAGATGAAGGAGGTGGGTATGTTGCTCCTGTCCTCTGACTCAAGGTGAACATATTAAACTCTCTGGGTGGTTCTGGGCCATGGAGGAATAGGGAATATGTCCATCTTGATGGAAGCAGGTGATAGAAGGATGTCCTTACCTAACTAATGTCCTAGTGGTAAGAGAGGAAGCCGCACCAAGAGGCAAAATAATCAGACCCATTTTATTGCTTCACTTAGCACAGAAATTTATTGAGTTTTTTGGGAGTTTAAGACTTCTGATTTCTTTATGGGTAGTACTTCTTCTTCTCTGGGAGGAGATGGCCTCTTTTTGCAGAAAGGAGCAGAGATATTTATTTTAAGAGAGATGGGCCGGGTGCTGGGGAGATAGCTCAGGGGCTGGGGAAGAAACTCAGAAATATAAGCACCAACCTAGAAAGCACAAGGACACAAGTTCAATCCCTGACTCCATATGCTGTGCTGGCCCAGGAACCCTGGGCATGCCATCTAGGGTCCTGTGCCTGGGCATGCCATCTAGGGTCCTGTGCCTGGGTAGTGTCTTATAGGTGAATGGAGACTTTGACACTTGCCAGGGAATCTGGTGGTAGAAGAAGTGGCCCAGGTCCTACTGTGCCAGTGGAGCAGAGGAAAAGATGAGCTTGAAGCTTGGGGCTTCCTGCATGTGGTCAGGGAGGTACAGATGGGATCCAGAGACACAGCAAGAGAAAGCTCCTTCTACAGTGCAGATTTCAGTGAATGTACATGTTTTTCAGCACTGAAGCCTCCTAGATAGGGACAAGAGTGGTAGAGGATTAAGGACAGATTGCAGCCTTGACGAGGGCTGTGAAGGCCTAGAGGTCATAGTCATGAATTTACAGAGATGATAGTTTCCTGTATTATTGTTTGGCATTAGATCCAAGCATGGAATTCAAGGGCAGCTGTAGAAAAAACACTTGGTATCCAGAAAAAAAAGTTATTTGACTAAGCTAACATCTGTAAACCACAGTGATGGCTTGTAGACAAGTTTCTTTCTTTCTTTCTTTCTTTCTTTCTTTCTTTCTTTCTTTCTTTCTTTTTTTTAATAGGGACGTGTATTTGTCTCTAATGTACATTCATTACTCTTCCCTAGTCCTTATGCCCAGGAGGCCAAGCATAGTTGACTGTCTTGTTCTTGGCTTTAGGTTGGGTCATTAAGAAGGCCCCAGCAGGAGGGCTTTTGGCTGCTTCCCTTGCCCTTAGGCTGTCACTCCCATCAGCTGCTTTCTGTATGCCAACCTTACTCTTTCTTGGTACCCTTGGATTCTAGACTGTGGCAAGGACTTGTCTCTGTTAATGACTACTGTCCTTTGATTTCCCATAACCCTGGCACACCTTCATAAATAATTTCTTGTTAAACACTTCAGTGTCTAGTTTATGTGTTTTTTGTTAGGATTTAGAATGAAAAACACTGCAGGAGATAGTTTTCCTTTATGACCCACAACATACAAATACAAATGAGTCAGAAGATTTGTGAAAGAATACTTACTCTTACTGGGAATGATGTCTGCTGAGATTTTTGCTCAGTTTTGTTTCACCCTTTAAAAAACTAATAGTGAGGATATGCTAAATCAATTCTGATGGCTATTAGTGTCAGGGCCCATAATCAGAAAACCAGTGTAGCCCCTTGATGTTTGGAGATGCTGGATTGCCCTCAGCAGAGGTGACTATAGATTCCCCATGGCTCCAAAGTCTGATTGTTATTGATGAAAATAAAGTGTGAGGCCACAATTCAATTGCTAAAATGAATTTCCTTCTAGATTATAATGCCAAGTGCTTTGTATGTATAATAGAGAAGAGATTTGGAGTTTGAGCCCTGCAGATGGGAAGTGTATGACAGAGAATCATCTCAGCCCAGAAGTCCCTGCGGCTTGATAGAATCTGGAAAAATAGAGTTCCACTTGTCATCTCGACTTCTTTCTGTGACAAAGTGATAGTATTGGTAACGTTAAATACTAGGTCTGGATTACTTTCTTTTGTAGCGAGGAGTTGAGGAAATGTGAGATGGATAAATAATCCTTGCCTCTGTATTTTAAGGCACATTTATAGAGATTCAGTGGGCTTGAGTTTTGACAGCAGTGTTTGATCAGAAACATTTCCCAGTTTTAAAAATTTCTAACTGTAGTTCAGAAATTTCTAGCAAAACGTTCTTTTTTTTTTGTTACTGTGACTAGATTTGCATTTCAAATTTTTTCTCCTTTTTGTTCCACTTTTTTCAGTGGGTAAAGAAGGACTGCCTAGAAATTTAACTAGATAGTGAGAGGACACACATTTTATTGCTGTATCAGATTATTAGGGCCACCATGACAAAGCACAGTGAACTGGGTGCCTTAAGACAATAGACATTTATGTTCTCACAGTTGTGGAGTCGTGAGGTCCCAGGTCCAAGTGCTAGTAGGGACATGCTCCTTTCAAACTCTCTGGGCCAGCATCCTTTTCAGGTAGTCTTAGCCTTTTCCTTAGTTGTGGTAGTGTCACTGAGTCTTCACCTTCCTCTTGTGAACCATCTTCTCTCTGTGTGTCTTTGTCCATTCTCTTACAAGGACACCAGCCCTGCTGAGACAGGACTTACTCAAATGACCTTTTAACCTGATTACACTGGCAAATCCCTCATTTCTAAAGAAGCATCATATTCACAGGTTAGAACCTCAACATATCCCTTTTTAAGGGAGTATACAATTCAACCCTGAACAATTACTTTTCTATTTAGTACATTGTTTCTACTTTCAGTAAGAGACTTTATGGGAAATGCTATTGATTTTTTTTTTTTTTTTACCCTCCTCATAGTGTTAGTATTCTTCAATTTGTTTGCTCAAAAATAGGACATAGATAACCTGCTCTCTGATTTATTGAGACTATAATGTCTTATGGTGTAATATCACTTATCTATTACCTTTATGCCTAAATATTTTGTGTTCTGTGTGCCTGTTCTTATCTGCCTTGTCAGGTGGCACTTTTGAGTGTTATGTGTGAACTATATTCCGTCACATCCTTTTATGCTTTTCTTTAAGAGCATTGGCTAAAGCTATGAGTTGAATTTCTGTTTAGTTAGAATGGAGTTGTCCTAGTGTAGGCATGTGTGAGCACCTATCATGTGTTACAGCTTCTCTTTCCCTTAGTACCTTATCATTTGGGTAGAGACACTTGTGTACCTATTGGAAATTAAGAAAGCAACAACCAGTGCCAGACAAACTCCTTTGGCATTTAGAGGGAGAGAGCACACAACAGACTGTAATAACTGAACAGGAGAGCTGGCTAGATGGGATAACTTTTTCTTTCATTTATTCATTTATCTTTTTTGATTTTGAAATAGGGTCTCACCATGTAGTTCAGACTGGCCTTGAACTCAGTATGTAGTTGAGGTTGGCCTCTAACTTGTGGTGATCCTGCCTCACCCTCTAAAGTTCTGGGATTACAGGTGTGCACTACCATGTCCTGCTAGATAGGATAAATTTCTAAGGAAGAATATAGTGGTACTTTAGAGGAAAGCTTTTTGTATATTACATTCATCTACATTTATCATATTAGAAATTAAAATTGAGAAATTTAAAACATACATAATTTATTTAAAGTAGCAGCAGGCTCATTTAAGTTAAAATCAGTTATTTTGTGAAAATAACTATATTTTCAGAAATAAAACAAACTAATGAGTGTAACACTAACAGTTTTTGTACATCTTTAATTTTTGGCTTATTAGATAGCAGTGTCTGCCTTCTCATTCAGTCAGTTGAGTATGTTGTTTTAAATATAAGAAAATTCATCCTCACAGAACATACATAATTGGAGCAAGGAAGAACATTTCAGTGGCTTTGTAAGATAATTATAGAGAGGATTTTTATAGATATATTACATTAAACACAGTGATAGTTTTATTCTTTTTTAACAAACTCTTACATATCTTAAGATAGACTGTTCAATCAATGTTAGTACCAATTAATGATCTTATAAGACACAAATACAATTCTGCAGGTGAGATATGAAGTTTTCGTGTTTACAGCCAGGTCTTTCACTTGAGGAGTCTCTGTGTCATCCATGCAGTGCTGGTTTCACATGCATTCAGAGTGAAGAGTTGTGGAGTCAGGGAGGCTTCCACCTCGGGGACCAGGCAGTGACTCCCAAGAGAGCCAAATGTGACGCCTTGAGAGTGAGGCTGAGCCTGATGTCATGGGAACTTAAGGAAAGATGCCACAAATAGGGAACATGCTGAGGAAAGATGCAGACACTGAGTTGAGCCAACTCAAGAGAGGACATGATGCCTGTAACCAGCAATGCCATAGAGGTGGGGGCAAACCAAGCCCTTTGAAGCGTATGCCTGAGCACCACTTACGCTGTACACACAGCATCAGGATTTAGTGTTTGCCATGCTGGGTTTCAGTCTTGCTTTGATCTCCTTTTTTACCACCACCCTCCCCTAATAACTATTTTTTATTGGGGGGGGGATGTAAATGTTGACCCTGTGCCGTTGAATGTAGGGGGCATTTAATTTTCTTTTATTTTATTGTTCTTCCTCTTTTTTTTTTTTTTTTTTTCTTATAGGAGCTCATAGCTAAGAATTTGCCTGGAGTCTCAGAGGAGACTTTGGACTTGGACTTTCCAAAAATGCTAAAACTATTAAGACTTTGGTGACTCTTAGAAATGGACTAAAATGCTATGTGCATAGTGAGATGGGCAATAATCTTTTAGGGACCAGGAGCTGAATGTTGTGTTTGTTTTAAATTTTTTGTACCAGGAATTGAACTTATGACCTCATGCTTGCCAGATAAGCTCTGTGCCACTGAACTATATCTCCAGCTACTGAATGTTATGGTTTAGATCTACAATGTCTCCCAAAGTCTCATGTGTCTTTTGGATGTGGGAATTTTGGAAGGAGTTGGATCATGGGGCTGCTTGACCACCTGCTATGATGAATTCATATCTGAGCTTGCTGTTAGGAGGAGAGGCCTGGTTGAGAAGAGGCAGACCACTGGGGGTGTGACTGGAATAGTTATCCTCTTCCCTGGCTCTTTTTTTTTCTTCCATTTCCTGCTTGCCTTTGGTTGAACACCTTTGCTTCTGCCAGGTCCCTCTGCCAGACTGTTTCTGGGTTTGAGCCAGCTGACCATAGACTGAAACTGTGAGCCCAAATAAATCTCTGCTTTAAATTGGGGGTTTTGGGTATTGCATCTCAGCAGTGGAAAAGGAATTAAGACACGAATCATGCACTGTTTGTCCTTTTGTGACTCACTTATTTAATGTGATGTGGAATTGCTGAATTACATAGTAATTCTATGGTCGAGTTTCTGAGGAGCCACCATATTACTTTTGGTGGTTGCATGCCATTTTTGCATTCATACCAGCACTGATTGTAGGTTCCAGCTTCTCTGACTCCTTGCCGATGTTGATTTTCTGCTTTTTTAAAATAACAATCATTTTAATATCATAAAATATCTATTCTCTTTAAAACTATTAATCTACCTTTAAATATAAAAGTTATGAGTATATTTTAGATTAAAGTACAATTTTTAAATAGTTTTCATAAAATTAGGCCTTTTAGATTAGCTTCTGAAATGATAATATTGTGAAAGGATAAGTATAAAGGACGGGTAACATTTTAGAATTAGGGAGAATGTTGGCCCAGCAGATGTCATTAGAAGGTCTTGGGACTCCCACCAGCTACAGACTGTACCTGGAGAACTGCTTGTAGAATTAGACCCGTGTTCACAGCTAGTGAGAGCATCAGTTTTGTAGGTGTATAAATAGCTGTTTATCTTGGCTTACAAACTTGTTTACTGATAACTTCAAAAAGATTTTTTCCACAACCTGCACCAAAGTTTTTATTTAAAAACCACAGCAAAAGGAATAACCAATTAATCAGTTGCCATAGAATTATGAATGAAGAGGAGGAAGGTTTCTCAGTGTCTGGAGATCTATGCCAGTCTGTCCAAGGAAGGTGGGAACAAATCATACTTTTTAATAGCAGAAATATTTTAAGTCTGTTCCTCAGTATTTTTAAGATCATGTTAAGGAAGGTATACATATCAGACTTCAAGTTTTCTGCAGCAGCAGATACAAGTATTTAAAAGGTAGTGCTAGAACACCATGCAGTCTTGCAATGATTGAAATTTTATTAATGAAAAAATTATGTGTCAGGCACATCATTTTGTATTGTATGACCCAAATATACTGTTACCATGTCATACCAAAAATATCAATATTCATTGACAAAGTGATGTATTTTTGGACTCCAGCAGAGGTGAAGCTGAATTGCAGGCTGGAGATCAGGGCAGCATCACCTTTTTGCTTTCACTGCAGTTTGCATGTTTAGACATTCTTGAAAATAGCAGCTCTAGATACTGTCTCCGTGTGTACAGCTCATGTCTTCTGTTGGTCACAACAAGAATTGTAATCAGTCATCTTTTACAGCATGACATCTTTTTACATTGATTTATAGATCAGTGGTGGCAAACCTCTGACATAAATGCTGGAACGTGCTATTTATTTAAATGAAAATTCTAAAAGGTTCTCATCACTGATCTATATACTGTTTAAAAATCCTAATACTTTTCTTTATATTCTACTTCACAGAATAGATTTAAATGTTTAAATAGTATTATTATATGAGTGTCAACAGATAGGTTGAGGACCAGCCAGATACCTAAGCAGATTAAAGTGCCTGCTGAGGCAGACGCATGGCCGGGGGTGTTCCATTCCTAGCCTACCATGCCAGCTCCATCCCCCAGGGCACATTGAGATGGTGATTCTGACTGGGCATGGTGGTGTGTGCTTGTAATCCCAGCACTTGGGAGGCTGAAAAACAGGAAGGATCACTACGAGTCTGATCTGTGTAGTAAGACCCTGTATATACTGTTCTAAATACATAAAAAAAGGTTGAAACTACAAGATATGTAACATAGAGAAGTAACCATCAATTAGATGATAAACAGCATTGTATTAGTTGAATGTCCTATACCCATGCAGCAGACTGGTACAGTTCTACTGTCTTGTTAGGGTCGACATTTACATAGTAATAAACACTGATGTCTTTATATAAAAGTTGTTCAAGAGACATTTTAGTTTCCTTCTCTTTAATATCATGAGATATACATTTGTGGGTTCCATGTTAAATTGTTCCATACAGTAATAATGAAAATCTACAGGAAGGGAGGATGAGGAAAGAATGAAAGAAAACTGCACACAAAGCTACATTTGTGTGCAGAGTTGGGGAGGTGGCCCTTGATGTGCAGTCTGCAGTACACACAGCCATTTGCTCCTGGAGCCACAAATGTCGCCACGTTTAGCATCAAGAGGGCACCCAATGAAGTGTTTTCTGCACACTTCCCATGCTGTCTGGTGTTAGGATCTAGACCGTTGGGATAAGATTTGTTTTCAGTGTGTGTGAGTATATCACAGTACCCTAGGAGATAGTGAGTTCTATGACTCGAGGCTTGTCTGTTGAGCAATGCTCATGGAGCTGGAATACTGGGGGAATGAGCTCTGAAAACATGGGCAAGACTCTTGAACATCTCAAGACCTAGGCATAAACTAGCATATCTCTAAGGATCCTCCCCAGCCATAAAACTGTTCTTACACTGTCTGATTTATTACTTTCAGTACAAGTTCTAAGTACTGACCTCAACATGCTGCCAAGGAGTGGTCTTTTAGGGGCCTATTATGATGAAATATGATGAATATATGACTCATTTGTAATTAGCAGTGTGTATTTTCTTGCAGCTTTTGAGCTCTAAGTTTCTCATAAGATTGTTTTTTCTTCTTTAAGTGGAGTTAAAATTTTGTTTGCTATTTATATGGAAAATGAATTTTCTCAGATACACATATTTCATCTCCATGTAAGATTGTAACTGTCTTGAAAGCAAAAATGCTTCATTTTATTTGCTTTTTGTTTTATTCATCTGAAGGAAAGTAAACAGAGTAAGCATATGAGTAAGTAGCCAGAGAAGAAACCTTGGATTATATAATTATGAACTTTGAAATATTACAACATAAATAAATAAAGGCCTAGATCTGTGACATTGATTACTGCCCAGAATTACATAATGTGTTTGTAGTCATTATTGCTGTGGCTATATGTATGTGTGACTGAGGATACTGCTACAAAAGAAGTAGATGGGTTGATTTGCATTCATGTAGCATTTATTCTTTACACGGAAAGAAACATCCTTTTCCTGAGATCAACCTTTGAGTAACTTCATGGATCCAGCACACTGCCTTACAAGTAGGGTAAGGTTAGGAAAGAGTAAGGTTCAGAGTTCAGTAGTGATAGCAGCCGAATTACACAGAGAACAGAGCTTGTAGTCAGCTTTCTCAGAAGGAACAAAATGCTTTTTGGGAGGAGGGATGAGTTTTGAGATGAAAGCTTTCTGAAAAATGGGGTGTCTGGCTTCTACATGTCCTACAAGAGAGGATGAAAAGAGGCTTGGAGAAGGGTGAAGACAAGGGTGCCTGCAGTGCAGAGGAAGTGAGAGTTCATAATTATTTGATCCAAGGTTTCTTTTCTGGGTACTTACTCATATGCTTACTCTGTTTACTTCTCTTCAGATGACTAAAACAAAAAGCAAATAAAATGAAGCATTTTTGCTTTCAAGATGTTTACAATCTTACATGGAGATGAAATATGTGTATCTCAGAAAACTCATTTTCCATATAAATATGCAAACAAAATTTCAATGGATTAACTCCACTTAAGCAACAAAAGACAATCTTAACATTGTTGGGGAAGAGGAGGGGAGGGGAGGACCACAATGGAGGAGCCCCTCATCCTGCCCTCTAGTGCTACCATTAGTTCCCTAGACTGTCCTTAAATTTTAATCCAGGCAATGAGTTAATGTTCATAATGATAAGCCTAACATCTGTGCTGCCTGGCATGTGTAAGGTATTGCATCAATGGTCCTTTTTTAATTTTTTTCCATAATTTTATTGAGAAATAAATAGCAATGAGACAGTTTCAAATCAAATTGGTAGGACAGTTCCAATAATTAACACATTGCATACTGCCTTCCTAGTGGTTGTTTGTTGTACAAGATGCAGAAATGATATCCTATTTACAAACTATTAGAACAAATCTTTCTATGCTTTGAATTAAGAGGATGTATTTATATATCTATCCTAACCATTTTGAATACACAGATACAACATGGACATTCATCTATATCCCCTTTTTTGTTTAGTTCCATCATTTAAATATTATAGGTGTGGAAACTCAGCAAAATGTTCCAAAAGAGTCCAGTAGTCCATAATAGTATTGGGTCTTCCACTTGACTGGCAATGTCAGAAGTTGTTGACCTTGGTCCCCTACAGCTCAACATAACAACATGGCTTTATTTCTTGTACTTCGTTTTTATACTTTTCTGCTGTATGGTTAAGACCAAGATAAAGCAAGACCTGTGTAACGAGAATTGTAGCTTTTGGATCTGATAAAGTCAGTGAAATCCCCTCAGGCTTTATCCTGAGACCCTGTACCTCAGATTGTAGATGCTTTGTCAGTGTCAGCCATATGTATGAGTCATGGCCATTGCTTGGCCAATTTGCTCTCTGTGAAAGCCTGAGAGATAGTTTTCTGTCCATGTGACTCTCCTTAGGCACACACTACTTTCCTCTTTGGCCCCTTAATCTCCTTGATCAGAAAATTTGGGATACTGCTGAGTTACATGACGTTACAGTACAAGTTCTCATATGTCCTGAGTCTTAATTGACCTTGGAAGTCTAGGGCAAAAATGTTGGCTTTCCTTGTAGCCCTCCTTTTTCTCTAAGTGTTGGTCTGCAAACTTAGGTTTTTAACCCTCCAGAAGACAAGCTTATTATTATTGCCATACAACCTAGACTATTAAGCTTAACCTCAGTATCTGTCTGAATATCAAACATCTTAGGCATAACATAGAACAGGTATTTTTCATATAGTATTGATATGTTGAACTTTAAGTTCCTACAGAATATGATGAAAAAACATTTAAAAATTAGAATATATTTTTAAAAATAGGCATAAAGAATTATATACTTTTCATGTTTACACATAAGTCCAAAAATCTAACCATATACAACATTGTTGCAGGACAGTGCCACAACACTCCTTTTCCTGTCTCTTGCCTTCATTCACCACCCCCTTCTTTTTGAACATTTACCTGAGAGACAACGTGGCAGCAACTGGCATGTCATGACAAGCAGCTCGTATTCAGAAGATCAGAATGACAGGCACTCCAAGCATGAAACTACTATTATAAATTGCCATCTTCAGTGCAGTTGCTTATTTCACAGGTATCAGTATATATAGTTAGTCAGGGTGAGAATCTTTCCAATTAACTGCTAGATTCAAAAATCTTTTGGAGATTCTCAAGATCATTGCCTTGCCTGTCTTCTACATATAACTGTATGGCTTGACATTGTCATGTTTCCTAGCTCTTTTCCTTTCCTCTCTTGATTATTTAGTCCTCAAGATCCTGCTTTCCTTTTACTTATATTATACCTTTCTATTTGTACTTCGTCTTTTGAGTTCTTCTACGAGGGAAACTATATGATGTTTACACACGTGTGTCTGGTTTATTTCACTTATGAGTATATCTTCAAGTGGCATCCACTTCAATATAAAGGCTTTGAGTTTATCATTCTTTTTTGTTTGACTCATTAAATGATTTATTCTCTAGTTCAATTATTCATGTATTCATCATGTGATATATAGATAGAAAAACAGGTACTACTTCCATACATAGCTCATATTATTATAACACAAATAAATTATAATTTATTTTTTTTATTTCTTTTTTGAGGTACAGGGGACTGAACTTGAGACCTTTGCACTGAACTGCATACCTCTCTTTTAAATCTATTTTAAAATCGATTTTAATGAGGAAAAAGATAAAACAGCAATGAAACAGTTTCAAATAGGTTAGTAGAGCAGTTACAATAATTAATACATTGCATATTGTTGTCTTCGTAGTGGTTATTCAGATGACAAGATGCAGATATGATATTTTGTCTAAACAATATTAATAGAAACTTCTCAAACTAAGAGAAAGTAGCTGTATATTTATCTTAACTATCTTGCATA
>NW_004524592.1:12911924-12944733 GCF_000260255.1 Octodon degus | reverse complement strand
TTGCCATGTTATTTATCTGTTGTAGTTTACTCCTTTTTGTCCTGTGTTTAATTGCTTGTCCTATTTAGTTGGTGGCTTTTGCCTCATTCGTGGAGTTCTTATCATTTTTCTCCCCACTAGAACATCTTTCAGTAACCTGTGTAGGGTTGGCTTTTTCTTCATGAAATTCTTTAGCTGTTCTTTGTCCTGAAAGTATTTCATTTCTCCATCAAACTTGAAAGAGAGTTTTGCAGGTTATAGAAATCTGGGCTGGAATTGTTTTCATAGAGGACTTGAAGTACTGTGCTCCATTCTCTTCTTGCCTTCATGGTTAGTGAAGAGAAGTCGACCATAATTCTGATGGGTTTTCCTTTGAATGTGATCTGCTTCTTTTCTCTAGCAGCTTTCAGTATATTATTGTTTTGCTGAATTTCTGGGATCTTGACTATTATATGTCTCAGTGTGCTTTTAATTGGGTTGAGCTTACTTGACGTTCTGTATGTTCGCTTACCTGAATGTCAGATTGTTTCCTCCTATTTGGGAAGTTTTCTGCTATTCTGCCTTATATTTTTTAATGTCATTTGTATTGACTCCTTCTTTCTCATTGATGCCTATTAGTCTTACATTGTTCATCTTTGCATCATCTTGCAGGTGATGGGTTATTTTTTCCTGCATCCTAGTCATTTTTAAGAGATCCTTTTTTACCTCTTTACTAGTGCCCCAGTGTCTTCAAGATCTGAAACTCTGTCTTCACTTTCACTTAAATGGTTTTGCAAGCTTGTGATTGAGATTTTAATTTCCTCTATATCTTTTTGACTCTGTTTCATGCGATCTATTTCTTTCCTGTATGTTGTCATTCACGGAATCCATCATTTTTCTAATCTCTATTTTTTTTTTAATCAATGTCTTCTTTAGAAGCAGTTATAAATTCTTTTCCTGCAGAGCTTTTTTCAGATTCGGTTTCCTATGTTTCTGTAGTTGATTCTTCAGATGCTATTAGTTCTGAGAATTCTTTTTTTATTTCAGAAAGAATTCCGCTCTGAGTTCCTCTATAACTTTCTGCTGTTGCTTATTTACTATCAACGCTATTAATTTGTACCTTTGAGCTGAGCTAGTAGAAAAGAATTCAGCTCTGAGTTTCTCTTTGACTTTCTGCTGTTGCTTATTTGCTATTGACACTATTAATTCATACATTTGAGCTAAAAGTGTCCTCTCCACTTCTTCTGTGTGGGCATTAGGTTTCCTCCATATGTTTCTGCATTTGATTCTCTACTGCAGATGTTATTAATTCAGGGATTTCTTTTTTCATTTACAATATGAGTTCCTCTATACCTTTCTGCAGCAGTTTATTTAGGAAGCCGTTCCTTCATTGCTTTCAGCTGTGTGATTCCCAATTTTTTCTGTGTTAGTGTCCTCTGCACTTGTTATGAGTGGGCTTGGGTTGTGAGATTGCATTTTGCTCGTTCTCGTCATTTTGTATAGCTCTGTCTTCTGAACGTTTTTGTCCATCTTTGTTGCATTTATAATCTTAGCACCTCCTGAAGTTCAGGTGCACATCTACAAAGTTTGGATTAATCCAGCTGTTCCTGGCTTGGGTCTGGCTGCTCTGCTCAGGTCCTTCCTGCTGCTGCCCTTGGTGGTGAACCTATTGTGTCTCTTTGCAAGATATTCTGCTCCTGGACTAGCTGGGTGGTTGTGTCCCCTACACTCTCTGCAGGGATTGCATCTGCAGGATTTTACTCCAGGCCTTGTATGCCAGGCCTGAGCTGAGTCTGGAGGTGAGTAAGGGGGAGAGGCAGCTCTTCCACACACTCACTGGGCATGGACTAAGACTGGATCTGGTGTTTCCAGAAATGTGACACAAATTCCTACTCTGTGAGCGGGATGTAGGGGGTACTATGGAGTGATGGGGTGCGTCCCAAGAGGGTGAGAGAGGGTGTCACCCATGCTGCAGCTGGGCTGGGACCAGTAGGTCAGGCTAGCATAGGGTAGCCGGAAGCTCTCCCACCCACTCACAGGGCCTTTGCTATGGCTTTATCTGGGGCTTCCCAGAATGCGGCAGAAATTCCTACTGGGCAAACAGGGAAGGGGAGGTGCTGCGGAGTGGTGGTGCGGGGCATCCTAATGCGGTGGAAGAGGGTCTCACCCATGATGCCCCTGAGCTGGAACCAGTAGGTCCTGCTGGTGCAGCATAGCCGGAAGCTCTCCCACATACTCACCGGACCTGGAGTAGGACTGAGTCCTCAGGTTTTCTAAGGAGTCTCACCACTGATTTCTATAAGGGTTGCACCAGTCTACATTCGCACCAGCAGGGGAGAAGGGTTCCTTTTCCCGACAGCCTCTCCAACATTTGTTGTTGGGTGATTTCTTTAGGATAGCCTTTCTTTCTGGGATGAGATGATATCTCAATGTTGTTTTAATTTACATTTCATGGATGGCTAGTGATGTGGAGCATTTTTTCATATATGTATTCGCTTCTTTAACTTCATCCTCTGAGAAGTGTGTGTTCATCTCGGATGTCCATTTCTGTACTGTGTCTTTAAATTTTGGGGCCCTAGTGTTTTTTAGTTCTTTATAAATTCTAGAGAGCAGACCTTTGTCTGAGTACTTATTTGTCAAGATTTTTTCCAAATTTGTGGGTTGTCTTTTCACTTTGTTGGTAATTTCTTTTGATGTGCAAAAACTTCTTAGTATGAGGAGCTCCCAGTTATTAATTCTTTCCAGTGTTTACCATATGTGATTTGATTTTTTTTTCATGCACTCTTTGCCTACCCCCATGTCTTCAAGAGATCCTTCTACTTTCTCTTCCAGAAGATTTAGTGTTTCTGTTTTAATGTTTAGATCTTTAATCCATTTTGACTTTAGCTTAGTGCATGGTGATAGACCTGGGTCAGTTTTCCTTTCGACATGTAGAGAGCCAGTTTTTCCAGCACCATTTGTTAAATAGGCCATCTTTCTTTCAGTGAGTCTGTTTGCCCCCTTTGTCAAAGATAATGTGGCTGATTGTGTTTGTATGGGCTTCAGCATCTTCTAATCTATTCCATTGATCCTCAGGTCTATTTTGTTGCCAGTACCATGCTGATTTTTATCACAGTAGCCTTATAGTATAATTTCAAGTCAGGTATTGTAATTACTCCTGCCTTGTCTTTGTTGCCCAGGATTGCCTTTGCTATTCTAGGTCTTTTCTGGTTCCAAATAAATTTTAGGATTGATTTCTCTAGGTCTGTGAGGTATGTTGGTAGTAGTTTGATAGGGATTGGTTTAAGCCTGTACAGAAATTTTGAGAGTATGGCCATCCTCACAATGTTGGTTCCTCCTATCCAGGAGCATGCAGTATCTTTCCATTTTCTGAAAGCCTCTAAGATTGCATTTTTCAGAGTACTGTGATTTTCCTGGAAAAGGTCTTTCATTTCTTTAGTTAGATTAATTCCAAGGTATTTCATTTTCCTTGGTGCTATTGTAAAAGGTATTGTTTCTATAATTTCCCTCTCGGTGTGTTTGTTATCTGTGTAGAGTAATTCTATTGACTTTTGGGTATTGACTCTGTATACTGCTATGCTACTGAATTTCTGTGTTAATTCTAGTAGCTTCTTGGTGGAGTTTTTTGGGTCTTCCAGTAAAGTGTCACATCGTCTGCAAAAACGATAATTTAATTACTTCTTTACCTATTCTCATTTCCTTTTACTTCTTTCTCTTTTCTAATGACTCTAGCTAATGATTCCATAGCTATATTGAATGGGAGTGGTGATAGAGGACATCCTTGTCTTGTTACAGATCTAAAAGATTTCAGTTTTTACACATTTAGAATTATGCTAGCCATTGGGTTTTCATAAATGGTTTTTGCCAGATTGAAGTAGAGACCTTCTATTCCAATTTTCTGTAGGACTTTGATCATGAATGAGGGTTGCACTTTGTCAAAAGCCTTTTCTGCATCAATGGAGATGATCATGTGGTTTTTAGTTTTCACTCTATTGATATAGTATATTACATTTATAGATTTTCGAATATTGCACCATCCTTGCATCCCCGGGATGAATCCTACCTGGTCATGGTGTATGATCTTCTTGATGATTTGCTATATTCTATTTACTAGGATTTTGTTGAAGATTTTGGCATCTATGTTCATGAGGGAGATTTGCCTGTCGTTCTGTTTTTTAGTTATGTCTTTCCCTTGTGTTGGTATCAATATAATGCTTGCCTCCAGGAATTATTTTCTCAGGTTTGCTTCCATTTGAATTTCATTGAAGAGTTTAGGGACTACATCTTATGTAAATTTCCTGTTGAATTCAGCAGTGAATCCATCTGGACCTGGACTTTTCTTTGTCAGTATGTTTTATATTACATTTCGTATTTCATTGACTATTATTGGGCTATTGAGAGTGGTTATATCTTGTTGATTCAGTTGTGGTAATTTGTACCTTTCTTGGTATCTGTCCATTTTGTCTATGTCTTCTATTCTGTGAGAGTATAGAATCTCAAAGTTGCTATTGATAATGTTCTGAATTTCCACTGGGTGTGTGGTAATTACACCCTTTTCTTTTCTTATTGATTGTATTTGAATTTTTTCCTTCCTCTTTTTGTTGAGGTTTGCTATGTCCTTTCGATTTTATTTAATCTTTCAAAGAACCAGCTTTTTGTTTCATTAATTCTTTGAACTGTTTTGTTAGTCTCAATTGAATTAATTTCTGCTCTAATCTTTATGATTTCTTCCCGTCTTTGGATTCTGGGTTTCGTTTGCTCTTCCTTTTCCAGTTGTTGGAGGTGCAGCATTAGGGTCTTTATTTATTCCCATTGTGATTTCCTAATGTGTTAGTTCACAGCTATGAATTTCCCTCTGAGAACTTCTTTCATTGTGTCCCATAAATTCTGATAAGTTGTGCTTGACTTTCCATTGAATTGTAGATATTTTTGAGTTTGTTGTTTAATTTCATCTTTGACCCATTGGTTGCTGAGTAGAGTGTCATTTAATTTCCATGTTTTTTAATGTTTTTTTACTGGTTTCTTTTGACATTTATTTCCAGTTTCATTGCACTGTAGTCAGATAATATGCATGGGATCATTTCTGATTTTTGCATATACTTAAGCATGACCTAGAAACCAGTATGTGGTCTATTTTAGAAAATGACCCATGCTCAGCTGAGTAAAATGTGTATTCAGCTGTGTTGGTGTGCAACACTCTGCATGTCTACTAGGTCCATTGTTTAAAGCTCTGGTTCACTTCTGTTATTTCTTTGCTAATTTTTTGTCTGGTTGACCTATCTTTTTGGGCTAAGGGGGTGTTAAGGTCTCCTGTTAATATTGTGGTATTGGATATTAGATTTTTCATGTCTATTAAGGTTTGCTTTATATAGTTGGGTGCTCCCGTGTTTGGTGCATACATATTTATGAATGTTACCTCTTCCTCTTGCATTTTTCCCCTAGCCAGTATATAGTTGCCTTTTTTATTTTGCTTTTTATTCTTGGTTTCAAGTTGAGACTGTCTGAGTATAGGACTACTACCCCTGCTTTTTTCTGAGGTGCTGGGGTGTAGTATTGTTTTCCGTCCTTTGACTTTCAGCCTATGAATGTCTTTATAAGTTAAATGTGTTTCTTGAATACAGCATATTGTTTCCTAATCCACTGTGCCAGTCTATTTCTCTTAATTGGTGAATTGGGTCCTTTTACACTTATGGTCATAATTGAAATGTATTGACTTACGATTGACATGTTATTTACCTGTTTTTTTTTTAATTCCTTTTTCTCTTTTTTTATTTTTTTCTCTATTTAATTGGTTGCTTCTCATGTCATTCGTAGAGTTCTGATCATTTTGGTCCCTCTTTAGAACATCTTTCAGGAGCCTGTATAGGGTTGGCTTTGTCATCATGAAATTCTTTAGTGGTTCTTTGTCATGGAAGTATTTCACTTCTCCAGCAGTCTTGAAAGAGTTTTGCAGGGCATAGAAATCTGGGCTGGAATTTGTTTTCATAGAGGACTTGAAGTACTGTACTCCATGCTCTTCTTGCCTTCACGGTTTGTGAAGAGAAATCGGCCATAATTCTAATGAGCTGTCCTTTGAATGTGTTCTTCTTCTTTTTTATAGCAGCTTTCATTATATTTTTATTGTGCTGGATTTCTGGGATCTTCACTATTATATGTCTCATTGTGTTTTTAATTGGGTTGAGGTTACTTGGTGTTCTGTATGCTTCCGTTATGTGAATGTCAGGTTGTTTCCTCATATTGGGTAAGTTTTCTGCTATTACTTCTGCCCATAATTTTTTAATGTCATTTGTATTGACTTCTTTCTCATTGATATCTATTAGTCTCACATTGTTCATCTGTGCATCATCTTCCAAGTGATTAATTATTTTTTCTCTATCTTAGTTTTTTTTGGCAGAACCAGGAATTGAACTCAGGCCCTTGCACCTGCCAGCAAAGCGCTTATTCCACTGAGCCATCTCCCTAGTTGTTTTTAAGAGATCTTTTGTTACCCTTTCACTAGCTACACCAGCATCTTCGAGTTCTGCAATTCTGTCTTCACTTCACTCAAATGATTTTGCAAGCTTGTGATTGAGATTTTAATTTTTTCTATGTCTCTGACTCTGCTTCATGTGATCTATTTCTTTCCTGTATTGCTTGTTCAAGGAATTCATCATTTTTCTAATCTCCTCTATTGTTTTATCAGTGTCTCCTTTAGAGGCATTTATTCTTGTAGTGCAGATTTTTTTTTTTTTTTTCAGATTGGGTTTCCTCTCTATTTTTCTGTACTTGATTTTTTACTTTAGATGCTATGAGTTCAGTGAATTCTTTATTTCAAAAAATAATTCCTCTCTGAGTTCCTCTATAACTTTCTGCTGTTGCTTATTTACTTTCAATGCTATTAATTCATACATTTCAGCTGATCTAGTGTCCTCTGCACTTGTTCTGGGTGGGCATTGGGTTTCCTCTGTATGTTTCTGCATTTGATTCTTTACTGGAGATGTTATTAATTCAGGGATTTCTTTTTTCATTTTCAATCTGAGTTCCTCTGTACCTTTCTACAGCTGTTTCTTTATTTCAGAAGCTGTTCATTCATTGATTTCAGCTCTATGATTCCCAATTTTTCTGTGTTAGTGTCCTCTGCACTTGCTATGCGTGGGCTTGTGGTCTGAGATTGCATTTTGCTCCTTCTCATTGTTATTTTGTATAGCACTGTCTTCTGACCTTTGTTGTGCAGCTTGGTACAGTTATAACCTTAGCATCTACTGATGTTCAGGTGCCGATCTTCAAAGTTTGAATTTATCCAGCTGTGCCTGAGTTGAATCTGGCTGCTGTGCTCAGCTCCTTCCTGCTGCCCCCCTTAGGAGTGAACCTGTTGCTCCCCTTTGTAAGATGTTCTGCTCCAGACAGATGTTCTGCTCTAGCTGGGTGGTTCTGTCTCCTACTCTCTCTGTAGGGACTGCAGCTGCAGAGTTTCACCCCAGACTTGTATACCAGGCCTGAGCTGAGTCTGAAGGGGACAAGGTGGAGTAGCGGGGAGAGGAAGCTTTCCCACACACTGACTGGGCCTGGGCTAGGGCTGGATCTCCAAAGGTCTTTTAAAAGAGATGTTTATTTATATATTTAATTTGCAATGAGAAATACTTGTTTAAATGCTGTAAGTATATACTTTTTCTAACATTGTCATACTTGTTTGGCCTTATGACTCAACAAGTGGATGCTCCATATAGCAGTTTAAATTTTGTAAATGAAAATTCTGAAGCCAACTATTCATTCATGCAAAGTAGTAATCACTTGTTGGCACATGTGTCAGAAGCTTTGCCTGCCATTGCACCTCAAATAAGGATGATACATAGTTCCGAGTATGTCCTAAGATATTATAATTCAGTCTGAATTATAATCATATCACTCATAATGCCCCATGTCTCAAGAAAGGCCTTGCAGAATGACTCCTCTGCTTGGGAATTTGGAGGTGTAGCAGGTCCCCTAGAGGAGACTGGTGCTGACTTAAATTACTGACTCAAAAATGACCTGTGGATGAAGCCACCTAGACAGTATGTCATCAAAGATGACAGGGCTGCTTAACCTGGCTGCTGGCTACATCACTTTATCCTGTCTGCTCCTCCATTCCTGGGACAACTCGTGCCTTACTTCAGATGGGACGCTAGAATGAGGTGGAAAAGGCCTCCAGAAGTCAGCACAAGTCTCACAGTTTGCAGTCCCTGACCTTTACCTATCTATGGTAATGTCTCTTGTTATCTTTTCCACTGGAATGTAAGCTTCTCTGTGGCAAGATAACCACAGAAGTATTTATGGTGGCACCAGTGGGTTGATAATACCTACGCTGAACACTAGACAGTGTGTGTGCATGATCTCATCAGGTGCCTGCTAGGGGTGAGAGCAGTTATCATTCTTTCCTGCTGTACTAATGATGTCAGTGAAACTTGGAGAGGTTAGATGACTTCCTCATTTCTGTCTGCAGCACATTAGAAGAGATGGTCAGTTGTCTGTTCTGTTCTGTATGTGTATGTGTACAACTTAAAACCTCTCTGCCACAAGCTCTATTTGATCAGCCAGGACAGGGTTTAATCTGTGACAAGTACTTAATAATGAGCAGATGTGCTCTGTAGGGTTATCCTGCAAGCTGTCTCCACCTGATTCTGTTGGGTTGCTGTTTCAGTGCCCTCCCTCAAGTGCTTGGGCATTGAGGCCCAGGTCGTTGTCCTTTAGGCATCACTGGCTCTTTCTTTTGGCAGGGAATGTGCAGATCAGAACTGCTTGGCTGCTGCTCTTGGATACCACTTCCTCGTGCCCACTCTGCCACTATTTCTAACCCCTGGGCCCTTATTGCCACTGCAGATTCATCCATAGCCCAACGCTGTCTGAGCTCTGTCTATACCACTTTGTACTTCCTTGTGAGGTCTCAGTGTGTCTCAGTGTGCATCCACAAGGTTGGGCAGCAGAGCACTCACTTGCTTGAAGTAGCTGGCCCCTTGGCAGAGCCTCCTCTGTGCTTTGCCTTTCTTCTGGGCTTTATTCCTCGGTGGGTGTGTGGCTCAGTGTTGTTGAGGCTGTTTGTCAGGCTGTTTTGTAAGGCTCCAGTTGGAGCTCTTTAAGAAATATGGTAAAATAATATGCTTCAGTAACTGTTGATTAGAAATAAAATAATCGATGACTATCCTAAAGCTTTATTTCTGTTTCTGTGCTGTCTTCTCTTAAAAGCAATTATGACAAAGTTCTTTATGAAACCTGCTAGCAGCTATCACATACTTTATTTATAATACATTTTTCTTTTATAAATGAAGTTTGTAAGTCTGGATCTGACAGTATTATCCTTCCCTCCAGATTCTTACGCTGAGTTGGGTAAGGACACTTCCATATGGACCAGCAACATGACGTGCTTGCCATTTCTGTGGGATCTGAAGCAAAATTGCTCAGGTTCAAATTCAAGCTTTGCCGTACTCTATTTGTATGACCTGTGCCTCTGTTTCCTCATCTTTGAAATAGGTTTTTAGGACTGATACTGAAGACCAAGTAAGGTCTTCTGTACTAAAGTACTTAGACATGTTGAATTTATACTAATGGCCTAAGTGTGTCTTCACTGTAACATCTGTGTTTCTTCTGTATACTTGGAGCTGGTCCAGCTGCAGAATTATTTCCACTATTAAACTAGGACCACATACATGTTCTCCATTAAACATTTATTGACTAAGCTATAATGTATCAGTAAAGAACAACCCTTTACTAACTCATTAGTTCTTTAATTTTTTTATTAGATATGTTTTTCTTCTATTTCCCAGTTTTCTACATTTCATACAGCTCTACTTTAGTTATTGGATTTCATTGATTGATTTTAATTAGTTTGTTGGTGTCTTTTTTGGCTGTCAGCAGTTTCATAAGAACTGGCTTTTGTTGTAAGTTGTCCTCAAAGTATAACTTAACCTAAGCTGGTAGTGCCATGATTTCATTATAATCTGTATTGTTAAATACATGTAGATTCTGAAATTATGGAGCCATTCCATAAAAGGTGGGTTTTAATATTCTTGCTTCTAAAAGGCATTTATTTAAGAGTTTTTGGTGAACCTTTAAAATATTAATTGCATCCTGATTCATAAATTCTAAAGACACTTCCCTGAAAACTTTAAGTTATATTGTAAAGAACCTAAAAGCATTTATATGGTTTAGAAAAGTATCTTAGGATGCTGTTTATTTATTTATTTATTTACTTGGCGGAACTGGGGATTGAACTCAGGTCCTTGTGCTTGCCAGGCAAGAGCTTACTGAGCCTTCTCCCCAGCCCCTGGATGCCTTTTAATTCAAGGGAAAAATGTAATTCATTGATCTTGGAACCCTGTTGATGCTAAGAAAGCAGTTCACATATTCATCTTCCATTTGGTATTTGTTGATGGAGATGAATGGACATTGTGTTTCTCTTGTGTACAGGGTGGATATCCGCTTCAGACATCTAGAAGGACAGGGTACTGAATCTGGTAAGGTCCCTGTGGGGGACCCAGGACCCTGCCTGCTCCTCCTGGCCCTCTCTGACTGAGGATCACCAGTGTTTCCACAGTTAGGCCTGGAAGTGCAGTGTCCAAGACTGAGGATACATGTCATGTTATTGCCTTGTTTGCCTTTAGTTCAGTTGCTATTCCAGCATGATTCCTATTGTTTCTGCAGTAGAATCAGGTTTTGCTGTTCCCTTGGTAACAAAGCCTCATCAGAGATCCAAGTCTGTTGTTTTTATCTCATGACTTGACTCCTCAGGTAGTTCTGATTCTTGTGATGGAAGCCTTGATATGCAATATGCCTGGCACTATCTAGTCTTTGGTCTGATAGTTTTTTTCTCCCCAGTATATTGAAGACAGGCCTGTCTTAATTGGTGCTGTACCAGAAGTTTCCACACAGGTCCCTGGGGGCAGTAGGAATATGTTTCTCTGTGATCTAAAACAAAAGAGGGGGATATGAGGGGAATGGGAGTTAGTATGTAAATTTATTTTTCATGCAACAGTATGTTTTATAAATCCACAGATACCTGAACACTTGCAGCAATTTTTATTTTAAATTAAAAAGTAAAGAGCTAACTCTTTATATCTGAAGCTGATGCTGTAGGCTAGTGGGGTGTGTGTGTGTGTGTGTGTGTGTGTGTGTGTGTGTGTTCATATATCCACACATGCATAAACATGTATGAGGGTACATTTGTCATAATGAAATCAGCGTGATCCTTTTTCACAATGTGTACATCTTGTGTTTCCCACTTCAGTCCATCTGTTTTCCCAAGGTGGTAGTGGTTATTTCTGAGTTATCTGCAAGCTCTTTTCTGGTCTCTTAGGGTGTATTTGAGCCTTACGTGTAGATGTCTTATAGCTGTTGGATATGGATAATAACAGCATATGTAATATATATTGAACAGTTTTGTGCCAGCAACTTAGTAGTGTTTTAAAATGGATATTTTTCTATTCTGCTGAGTTAAGGCTTTGAGCTCATATTTTGAATTTGAAGGTATTAGGATTTGAAATATATAAACAGATCCATAAGTCATCCTTTTTCATGGGTTCAGGTGGTCTAAGTGGACTTTGTAAATTGAGGAGTATGATTTTTAGAAATTAAAATAGCTTTTATTATTATTTTTGTTGTTGTACAAGGTCTTTGCACTGAGAGACATTCCAAGCTTTTTCATTTTTTTTAAACAGTCTTTCTAAGTCACAAAGTTACCCAGGTGGTGGACTCAAACTTTGTCTTTCTGCTTCAGCCTCTCAGAATGCTGGGACTATAGCTGTGCACAACTACATCTGGCTGAAATTGCTTTGTATTTATCCTTAAATGCAGGTTAACCCTAACAAATACTTAAGAATACTTTATGCCATAGTTAGTGGTACTGTTGGTACTTGTTCTGTGGCAGATGAGGAAAACAAGGCATAGAGAACAGGTGAGAGGATGATATGGTTACCTATCATGTGAGGAGGGCTTATTCTGTGTCAGACACTTTATAAGCCTTTCTCATCTGTTAACCTACTTAGTCCTCATAGTAGTTTCCGGAAACACTGTTTTAATATTATTGCTATTTTTTAGTAAGGAAACTGAGACTTAGAGTTTAAGTACGTGGCCATACTGCTGAACAGGCTTCCAGGTCTCTGGTTCATGTGGCCATCCAGAATAGAATGGGGATTTGAGTCTGAATCACCTGCCTCACTATTTTCTTTTCTCACAGCCACATTATTTCCAGATCTTAAAGAGTTTTCTAACTTTTAATAATGATTATCAAAGAATGACAGTTATAGTTTGCTTAGATCAGTGGCCCTAAGTTGGGGTTGTATCCTCAGCCATTGTGCAGTATTAATAGCCATTTTTAGTTGTCACTGCTAGAGAGAGGAAGTGTTGACATCTAGAGGGGCCAGTGATGCTCCTAAGCACCTTACCACAAAGAGGACAGCACACCACAACAAGAAATGTTGGCTTAAAGTATTAGCAGCGCTGACACTGAGAAGTCCTAGTGCAGAATATTTTCATCTGTGCCCTTTTGTCAGTGGAATCTATGTCTTTAAAGTTATGCAGGAAAGAAAAAGAATTAAGCTGAAGAGTAAAAGGGAACAATGGGACAGAGCTAATGCTATGGGGGTTTTAGCTCTGAGTTTTGATATGTGAGCTAGATTAGTTTTAATTTTAAGAAAGGTACTTCAGTGGACTCCTAGGATCGCTTAAATTCATTTTAATGACCTTGTACATTCTGGAATGTAAGAGGACAGTATCTTATATTACTAAGTTTGAGATACAGTACGAATGTTGCATCTCTTGCTGTCTTTGTGAATATTATTTGTGTGTGTATTGTATAAAAGTGACTTCATCGAAGATGACTTCTGCCAGAGTTCAAAACACAGCAGGTAATGTACTTACTGAAGACGTAAGAACATGACTAATTCTTGTCTCACAAGGAAGACGTAAATTGGTTTATTATAATGATGTAATATTTGGGTACTTGATTTATCATCTCCATCTCTAATGATGCAAAACCTTAAGAACAATCAGGTTATAAAAATGCAGAGGGCAACTCTGAAGTCTGACCTTTTTCCCTAAGCAGTTAAAAGTGTAGTTTATGTACTGATCGTTTGCTGTTTATAAATATTTCCACAGATTATGGTTAAGAATGTGACCTGTATACCACATGGTGGGGAGTTCTTAGGTGCTTGATCTATGAGAAATCATAATCTGGGAAGATGTGATTTATTCAGATAATGGGGCAGGGAAATATCATAGAAAGCTGTAGGCTAGGGAAGTGCTGTGTTGAGGAGCAAATCTAGGATAGAAGAGGTATCAGAGAAGGAGTGGTCATTGAACTGCATCTGTCTTGAAGAAAACCTAAAGGGTGGTTTAGGTTCAGTACTAGTTTTTGCAAAAGAGTAGCCTTTTAAGGGCAGGATGGGGAAAAGAGGTGAAAGGAAATCACCATCATCATTATCACCACCATCTTCACAGCAACAGAGATGATCCAAGCTACTTTGTAATAGCACTACTCTAGAGGTTTTGGGATGAACTCATCATCCTTATAGTAATTTCATGGGTTGGTGTTATAACCATCGCAGACAGGAAAGCTGGGGTGTAGCAACGCCAGTGTCCTGTCCTTGGCCACAGGGCTGTTATGGCCCCAAGAAGCCACCCATCTTGTTCAGCTTGGTGGTTCCCAGTATGGTCAGGGAGTGGGATGAATGGGCCATGCTAAGCAAGACAAACAGGACTCTGGCACAGATGCCTTTGTAGAGCTTTTAAAAAAAGGAATAAGTTTGAGGATTTGTTTAAAGAAACTGGCGCTGTTATATATGGTGTCATAGGCATACTTGGAAATGTGGTGACCTGGAAAATTAGAGAAGTATGATGAGAGTTGAACTGGCCAAAGTGATTAATTTGGGCATTGAAGTATGACAGTGTAAACACAGACCAAACAAATGGTAATTATTATCACAAAGCTATCTTCCAACAGGGTTGAGGTCAAGCCAATCGGGCTCTTTAGTTAGTGGGAGAATGTGACAGCAGCTCAGTCATCCCCATTCACTCACAGTAGAGAACAGTGGGGGATGAGCAAGTTATGGGCCGGCAGAAGCTTTCCATGGATCTGTGAACACAGGAGCCTAGAAAACTATGCATTTACCTCTTATACTTTATGTCCTCGACCCCCCCACCACCGTTGCACACTCATGACAGTGAACTGAAGGGTTTGATCAGAAAAGTAACAAATAGCATCTCAAAACACTGTTGATTTTTATTTGTTTCCTTTAGTGACTCTTCTTTGAAGTTGCAGTGTTACAAATGATGTATCTAATTGGACCTACTGCTCAAAGAGGATTCATTTTCTCTCTTATTCATTAATTCATCAAACATTTTTAAGAAGCCAGTCTTTGACCTGGGAGGTTCAGTGTCTAGACTTGAGCAAAGAGACAAGGGAATAAAAAAAATAAAGTGGTGGATATGGAAAGCGGAAGTTAGAAGACAAAGCAAAAAGTTTAGGAGTCTGTGGAAGGACCAGGGGCAAAAGGGAGGGGGAGAGGAGAAGGCGGCAGTCCTTAGTTCCAGATGTGTTTTCTCCAGTTTGTTTTTCCTGTATCTGGGGCTGACACCCTGCCCTTCAAGTCCATGTTTTTTTCCTCATTCATCTGGAATGCATCTCCTGGGAAGCCCAGCAAGATGGCAGCCACCTCTTCCTCCCCTTTACTCATGCCCAGAGCCATACCCATGGGCCCAGGGCCTTCTGGTGCTGAGATTCTTCAGGTTTATACTCCTACCTCTTCTTGTTATCTTTCTCTAACCAGTCCTTCCCCTTGTTGTATTGGTGGCCAGAAACATATGGGATATTAAAAATACTGCATTGGAAAATACGTAGCAATTATAGGCAGATAACAGCACATAGTTGAAAGAATATTTTATCTTGCTGGGTATCACCTCAGGTTCATAGTATACCTTCTTAATAATGTCATTTTGGACTACATGCTCTCTTAAAAATATAGTATGTAAGTATTATTCATGCCTTACTCCACTAATTCATAGAATATGGCAAGGTTGTCACCTCCAGGGCTATAAGAAGGTTCTATAAGAGAGGCTGTGTTCTTATAACACCCTATTATAATAATCAGTGAGACACAGAATTAATCCCTACCTTTGAAAGGAGTTGAAGAAATAGAATCATAAATATAGAAGCAAAAATATCTTTTGTTGCATATTTTAAATTATAGTATTCCTGTGGAAAACAGATGACATTTCTAGTAGAGTTTCATATTTATACAGTCTAGTTTATTCTGGTTTGCTAGTACTTGGACTGTATATTATAGTTCTGAATCTCCAAGTCTGACAAAAGGAAACTGTATCCTTGTTATGTGATGATAAATGCTTTGTAATTACTCTGCAACTAAAATACTGAACTTACATGGTTATATGGTTATTCATATATGAGTATGAATATATGAATAACCATATAACCATGTTTTGTTTATTTTTTAAAAACTTACCAGGAGAAAGGTGAAATGGTGAGAAAAATGAACTCTGAAAGAGAAATGTGGCCATCAGGAAGTAGGTGTGGTAATGGAGGAATGGCTAGCCTTGCTGGCCTGACCAGTCCATGGTTAGAGTGTTGACTTATTTTTCAGGTTTCCTTAAGAATTAGATTTGCCATGCATACCAGGCCTTTGCATGGCTTTGTGTACTCGATCCCAATACTATCTTTATAAGATTGCTATTATTTTCATTTTAAACTTAAAGCATTAAAATGTTAATTATCTAGCTGAAGGATACACAGGATCTAGTTGGAGACTAGATTTTCAGCCCAGGCAGCTTGGCTGCAGCCTTTAAAGGTCTTGTCCAGAGATTTAGTGTAGGAGTGGATGCACCTACATTCTAAGACTATCCTGCCACTTTCCATGTGTGATCTTCCAGGGATTTTTCAGAGTTTTGAATAAGGTGATACATGGAAATGCTTTGTCATGTATAAGAAACAGGTGGTCATTGCCTTTGAGACATTCTATTTTCTATCCTGGGGAGATGGCAGGGTAGCTTGAACTCTTCCCAGATGTCAGCAAGGCTGGAGGCCTCACTGAGAGCTCTACTTAGTTTTCTGATCTTAGGATGGATAGAGATGGGAGTGAAAAGAGAAAAGAGAAACTAAAAAAGATCAAGAAGTCATATGTATATATGTATCAGTTCTCCATGATGAATGCATTTATTATATGTCACTTCATACACTAATAAAAGAAAACAGACATCCCACTTAACTGGATAATTTCTAAGGTTTCTTATTGTTCTAATCTCTGGCGACTCCAAATTGGAGATTTTATTTTCATACTTTCGTATCCACTAGCTACATCATTCAAAGTATGGGAATGCCCTTGCATTTGGTCTGCTTGTATATGTATATAACGGGGCAAATATACTATTAAGGTTTGGACACAAAATGTCTCTACAGGGTCATGTATTAAACAGTGGGTGCCCAATACAACAGTATTCAAGGTGAGGCTTTGGGAAGGTGATTGGATCTTGAGTACACTAATTTTATCTGCAGATTAATCCATTGATTTTCCATAATTTATTGGCATTATTGGAAAGTATTTGAAACTTTGGAGGTGGTTCTAGTTGAAAGGAGTGGGTATGGTGGCATAACCTTGGGTCTGTATCTTGTTGGGCCCTTCCTGTGTGGCTGTTTTTCTTTCTATGCTTCCTGGCTTCCACGAAGTGAGCAGCTTTCTTTCTTTATGCCCTCTCTCATGGTACTTCTTTCCACTGGCCTAAAAGTAGTGGAGCCAGCTGAGCATGGGCAGAAACCTCCAAGATTGTGAGCCACAATAAACCTTTCTTCCTTTGTTTATGTCAGGTATTCTGTCACAGTGATAGAAAACTGACTTACACGCAAGCCTTCTATTCAGTGTGATGGATTTTTACCTAGTATCCTTGACTTCTTTTTCTTAAAGAAGGGTACAGGTTTATTTATTTATTTATTTATTTATTTTTGTCTTTTTCAGACAGGGTCTCACTATGGAGTTCAGGCTGAACTTGAGCTTACTTTATAGTCCAGGCTGGTTTTGAACTCACAGGGATCCTCCTGCCTCAGCCTCCCTAGTGCTGGGATTACAGGCATGCACCACCACACGCAGCTGTTTTTCTTTCTTTGAATCACTACTTCTTGAGTATTAAGAAAGAGGAGAATATTATGAATGAAAAGAGACTGTAAGTTAGTTATTTTTCATATCATTTTTTGATCCCGTAAAGGTCACAAGTAGAAGAGATCACACACAAACTCCATGATGGGAATGAGATGTATAGACTAATGTATGTGCTGCAGGAGTCAAACTATGGTTTATGGAGTAGTTTCTCTTCATTATTTCACCTTTCCAACTGCCCATATTTCTATCAGCAGTTGTCTGGAGGGAGGAAGGTATTATACAACCAAAGAGAAACATTTATGAGATTTGATGGGTGTAGTTTGCTTCATTAAGTGGAAGACTGTACCAGTGTCACTTACTAATGCATAGTCTGCAGATGACCTCCATGAGAATCCCATAGAATATTTTTAAAAGACGCTTGTGGCCCATCCCAGATCTAGTGCATCAGAAGTATACTATCATACTATCATTATTTTGTATTTTAAAAAACATATTCATTTCATGTGTTCCTCAAGCTTCAGTTTGATAAAAGCAATGATACAAATTTATCACATCCTTTAACCTTGTTTAGATTTTGGCCCACAAGCTCCAGGGCTAGTTTTCTCCCATCAGGGCATGTTGCTGCCAGTGAGGGCTTGCTTTGCAGATTTCCAGGTGATCTGACTGGAGAGTTGTGCTGGGAGTGGCTGGGAATGGTGCCAGAGAGATGGAAACTGAGGAGAGACTGTAGAGTGAGGCAAGGATGTACCCCATTGGCATGGTTCAGGCAGAGGTGGTCTGTGTTCAAGGCAGTTTATTTCAGCATTCCTAAGAAGCAGAAGGGAAGTTAGATTCAGATGGGTGGGTAGAAGGCAGAGGCAACAGGAGGCTCAGTGGGGAAGGGTGGAGGTATGGTGACAGGGTGAGACCTTTGGAACTGTTACCTCAGCCCTTTATTGCCAGGTGTTTGTGATATGATTTGCCAGTGTAGCTACCAGGAATTTGATAATTGAATATTTAGACATTAAATATAAGGTATTATATGGTTTGGATGCATATATTGTTTTCAAGTAAATACTAACATTGAGGCTATCTAGTTGAACACAGAACTACTAAAGAAAAGTTGAGTTAATTTCTGAAAATATACATAGTCCTACTCTAAACCTATTGATTTAGAAGATTCTAGAAAACACAAGTACATAGAAAATCTCATTTAGCATTCTAGTTCAGTTGTCCACAAACCACGTATAGGAAACACATAGGGAATTAAAAAAGAAAGATGTCTGATTTGTATGCCCAGATGGTGGGATTTTTTTTTTTTTTTTTTTTTTTTTTTTTGTATTTTAGTAAGGGATTACAGTGTCTCACTACATAGATTGGACTCCTTCTGATCCTTCTATGTTCAGCCTCCCAAGAACTGAGATTACAGGTGTGAGTCACCACACCCAGTCTCAATCATGGTCTTAGTGGGCCCCAGGGGCCGGGTGGACCAGCAGGGCAGGCTGGGGATTGAACCTGGCTGCTGAGACAGGCGCTTTAATCCACTGAACTATTTGGCCAGCCCCTAGATTGTAGGATTTTAAAGCTCTTCTGTCCTTCCTTTTACAGATGAGAAAACTCAGATTTAGAGCCATTGTAACTTTTCCCAAGGTCAGATAGTTTAATTGCAAAGACAGGATTAAATCAACAAAGGTCTCCTGACTCCTAGTTCAGGGTCCAGACACCACCCCAGGCCTTAGAGAGGGGATTTAAACAGGGCATGTGGACACAAGTGATGCAAGAGCTGAGAAAGCAAACTCCAGATGGTGAGGTGACCTGAGACCAGCAGCAGCAAGAGCAGCTGTATTACCCTCAGGCTGGAGGGATGATGGCAGCACCTGTTCTCTCTGTAGCCCAGAAGCTGGCACTTTGTGGACTAAGTCAGGACCAAGGAGGTGGTGGTGGTACCTGGTGGGAGCTGAACCTCTGGGAGCTGGAGATGCCCCTAGAGTAGGGTAGGAGAGGGGCAAACACCCAACCATGTGTCTCCCCTTATCCCTCACACTCCCTGGTCTTCCATCAGTATTTCTTGCCTGTCAGACCAGAAGTATAGTTTGCTTCAGAGCAAAGAGGGAGTGGACCTGAGACCCAGCCAGATGGTGACTAGCACTGTGGTGTTCGTGTTGATTGGGGCTTGTGTTTGGAGCGGAACTGTTTGTACATGCTCTCATGAAGGAGAATCCTGTGGGACCTGCTCAAAAAGTTCTGTATGGGAGAGAGTCTAACATGACTGTGCTACTATAGCAAAATACTACACTCTGGCTCATATATAAAGAACTAAATTTGTTTCTCACATTTCTGGAGGCTGGACAGCCCTACATCCAAGGTGTCAGCCTGTTTGAGTGACTGGTGAGGGCTGTCTCCTTCAAAGTAGGGGTGGGGAGGGAAACACTATTTGCGCATGGTGGAATGCAGAAGGGAAAGGCAATAGAAGGCTACAGGAAGCCTCTTACAGAGACCTGAATTCCACTTCTGAGCAGGCCTTGTGATCTGATCTCACAAAAGCTCTCCCTCTTAAGGCTACATGTTGGCCAATAAGTTTCAACACCTGTTTAGTATTTTAGAGGGTGACATTCACATTATAGTAGAAATAGAGATACTCCTTTTTTGAAGAATGGGCATACTCAAGCAGATAATTTCTCACATCCAGTTGGATAAGTGGTGTGATTGAAAAGCTTATAGACTGCTTTAATATAGGTCTACACATTTTCACCAATATCTTCTTACTTCAGATCCATATCTCTTTTCCATTCAACATATTTATATTTTTATAGCTTTTATATTTAAAGCGTATATTTAAAGCGTAATGAACTATAAAACATACATAGTTTTAAATGAACTTTTCAAAAGAATCATTTATCTGGATTAAATCTTAACCATTTGTTCCTGTGAGGATTAATTGCTTTATAGATTACTAAAAGCCAGATGATCCCATGTATGTATGAGTTGGCAGACCTTTTTTGCTCTATCATTAAAGGCATTTTTAAAGAAAAATGGAATTACAGTGTGCTGCATTTTATTTGTTCTGCCTGATGGGCCAAGCGCTTTGCACCAGCAGGGCTGAGGCTCGAAGTCCTGCTGTTCTAACGGTAGCTTCCCCGGAGAGCACAGCGTTCTTTAGACTTGGATAATGAGGCTGATGTCATAAAAGGGAGCTTTATTAAAATAAATACAGTACCATATTTCCTTTCTAACACCATTCTGATTAATTCCATTCTAAATGCATACCTGAAACTTTAAATCAGAAGTAGCAAAAGGATGTCAGCTGGTGATCACAAAGGCACGGGTGCTCTCAGCAGCATGCTGTGCTCTGACACGTGCTTCAGTCTTCCTTGTCATGGAAGGACTGGGCCTGAAGATCTGTGTCTGCCTTAACCAACCCCACTGACTGCTGGGAGAGTAATTAAATACTAATACTCTTGTTTTGATGATGTTGCTGCTTAAACACTAAGGGATTAAATGTTGCCCTACAGCTACTGGTGGAGGACCTGCAGAAGCAGGGTTGGAACTGTCTCCTAATAGCAAGGTTTGTGTTTAATTCTCCAGCCACAGGTCTCAGTGTTGTATTCTGACTTTATTTTTCTTCAGAATTAATGTACTGTTGATGATAACATTCACAAACAAAAAGAACATGAGGTCTGGAGTTTATGACTTCCATAAATCTGCTGCTTTCCAGCATTCACAACGAATGGCTTGCCAGGGATGCAGTGTATAGACCATCTATTTTCCCTTAGTTAATTGGGTTGTTTTTAGTGTTTTGGATATGTTATATTTTACAACAGCACATCAATTATTAATAGCAAATATGATATATAATCTCAAATTTTAACCGTTTTGTACCATTAGCTAATTTTAACAATATATGTGACTAAAGCTAATTATTATGGCACTTTTTCCTTTTGTGGCATGTTCTAATGATTATTTTACTTCTGTTTTCTACTCAAAGAGAAATTGTGGTCTAGAAAATGCAGTAATTTCTTCTTGAAATATACAGGGGTGTTAGATAATGTCACAAAACCAGAGCCTCCAGACTTGTCTGTATGCAGTATAGAAATGGAATGGAAGTATTCGGTTTTAAGCTGGTTCTTCATGTCTTATAAAATTCTCTGTGTGCACTTGTGTAATTGTTTTCTTTTTTAATATTTTTTTGAGACAGTGTCTTGATAGGTAGTTCAGGCTGGCTTTGAACTCAAGTGTGTAGCCCTGGCTGGGCTTGAACTCAGTGATCCTTCTGCCTCAATCTCCCAGTACTGGGATTACAGGCTTGTACCAACATATCCGGCTTGTGTAATTGTTTTAAATGCTGGAGTTATACCAATGGAACTGTACAGGGTAAAGCAGTAAGAAAGAGACTATGGGAGATGTTCATAGGGTAAATCTTAGCTTTTAGAGGACATATGGCAGTTAAAAAGCTATTTTCTGATGGTTTATTCTGCTCAAGGTACTAAATTATTTAAAAATGAAGGAATCTTTGAAAAATTTAATTTTCTGTTTCCCATTTACCTTTATCACTTCTAGGAGGCTTTTAAATTCATTGTGTTCAATGAATTGTCTATAGGTAAAAGGACTGTTGATAGATACTCTCACTTTGGAGCTCTTATATAATGGAAATGTGGAGATATTTGGCTTGCCTTATGGAGACATTTAAATACAACAAGTAGTTTTTTATGCTTTGGATTGAAAGCAAAGAAAGCCACTTTACTGATTCTGAATTCCTTTTGTAAAGCTTCAATTTACTAAAATTAGGTTCATTTAGCTCAAATACATTCCGTTGTTTTCTGTTTGCTCCCAGAGAGAAGAGCAGGCAGTGGGCCATCCCCATTAGTTCTTTTTTTTTTTTTCTTTCTGCTTAATCTCCTTTTATAATACTCTGCAGAAAAATGTACATTAGGATTGTCATGGTATAGAACAAACACACTGTAACCAGTTATTGTAACTGATACAGCCGCTCAAGCCAATTGCTTCTCTTAGCCTGTAGTTGCACAGTGCTTTTTTTAATATATTAGATTATATTTTAAAAATAGGATAAAGAATTATGTACTTCTCATGTTTGCACATAAGTCCAAAAATCTCACCATATACAATGCACAGTGCTTTTTAAAGTTATTGAGGATGTTTACATTCTGCAGTTAGACAGGTAACTTCTGTGTTTCTTTCAAGGTGTGAAGTAGAACAGTTCATCTTGGGGAAGGTTTATACCATCAATTAATATGGGAGTTTTACTTGGCTTCAAGCAGAATTTTTTTGCCCTACTACTTGAAATGCATATACTTCCATTAAACTTTTGGTTTTCAAAGAAACTATGTTACTATACTGATAATTTCATTTGTTTATTTAATGTACTGATTTCCTCATCTTTAAGTTAATCTAGAACATTTCAATGAAAAGTAGTTTTTCTTTTAATATTTAAGATATTTTACTTAATATGGATTTTCATGTTTACTTGAAAAAATAAATTTAAAAAAGAAGGCTCTCTCCACACCCTCCTGTACTCACAAATGAGAAACAGTCTCCAGGAAAATCATCTTGTTGAAATGATAGTATACAATTGAAACTATGTCCGTTTATAGTTGATGCAGACATCTTCGAGCTTTATTTTCTAGTATATAGAAAAACATATACTTCAATCTAAAACCTTTGTTCCTTAACATCTCTAAGATGCTTATGGCATGGATTTTTTTTTTCTCCTCCACTGTTTTAGGGTGCTACTCTTACGAAGTACTTAACAGATGTGATAAAAGTGTAAGACCAGATATGTGTTTATATAGAGATCTTACTAGTGTGCTTAAGGGAGACTTATGCAAATGGGACCATTGAATCTCAGGAGAAGACTCTGCCAAGGAGTTTCATGTATTTGGAATGACAGCACATATTGATGACTATAAGATAAAGAGGCTTATGATTAGGTAGCAAAGTGTATGTTATAACAGTAAGTGCTAGAAGCAGAGTGGTTGGGAAATGGTCCTGTGAAGGGAAGGAACAGAGCTAATCCTTAATGCATATGGTAGATGACATGAGGAAGCATACATGCAGGTGGGGATGTTGGAGCAGGTGATTTGTAGGAGACTGATCTGATTGAAATGTATTCATGTGGAAGGGTAGAGGTAATAAGATAGGATAAATCCAATAGGACTGCGTAACTAAGAGGCCTCAGATGTCACTGCACTGACCTTAAGTTTGAGTTGAAGTTACTGGGGAGCCAGTATAGGTTTTCTAACCTTGGTGTTATCAAATGAAGACATTATTTATCAGTACCATTCCTTTTGAAAGATTAAATGCTTTGCAAAAGGAAGAGAAGAAATATATATAAGAAGAAATATAACTATAAGAAGAAGTATAGCTATTGCATGAGGTTTTGGGCCTTAAAGGCATATCTGACCCAAAGAGGTCCAGTTTAGGGTGGGTTATGGAAAAAAGCAAGAGCCACAGTAAGAATCAAAAGGATTATTGGAGGTTGTCAATGCAAGGAGTGCAACAAACAATGTGTTGGTGTCACTGGCACATTAGAGAATTTATTTGGTTTCATATTTAACAGTTAAATATGGAAATTTACTCTGCGTTCTTGAGCAAATCAACTATCTATATTGGGTTTTTCACTAAGGATCATGTATTGGTTCTGTCTACATTTAAGATTATGGTAAATGAATTAAATAGTAGGAATATAGCAGTCAAAAGCAAAAAAACCAAACTTAAAGTTTTTTATAAATGCAAGATGTTGATACTTTTACAGAAATTGTTTGTAGCTAATAGAGAAATATATCTGATGTTGATTTGCATGCAGAGACTAGGCGAAGCCCTCCAGATCATCTGTTCCTTACTCCAAATTCACCTTGAAAACAAATCTCATCATTTCCTATTCAAAGCTATTTTTTTTTTTTTTTTTTTTGTATCATGAAACTCTTCCCTAAGCATAGCTTTAAGATTCTTTGTATTCTAGCCCCAGGTACAGTTAAAAATCATATTATGAAAAAAGATCACAAGGGCTGGGGAGATGGCTCAGCAGAATAAGTGCTTGCCTGGCATGCGCAAGGGCTTGAGTTCATTCCCTAGTTCTGCCAAAAAAAAAAAAAAAGAAAGAAAAAAAAGAGAAAGGGACAGTCTCTGTACTCTTAAGGAGCTTACTGTCTAGTGAGAGGTTCAGGTTAACAGGTGTATGATAACACAGATTGATAGGGTGCTGTGAAAAGAGAAGCATCTAATGCAGATAATTTCCCTGGAGATAAAGAGGTGGCAGAATGTAAGGGAGAACTCCTAGAGGAGGTACCCTCTGATCTGGGTTTTGCAGTACAGACGGCAGGAGAAGAAGTAGAGGGTAAGGGTTTTAAAGGGTGCTTAAGAGAGTATGTTTTCTTCTTTTTGGATCCTGTCATACAATTACTGTTTCATGTAGAACTTCAACCATGTTTAATTATCTTTGGCCATTCTCAGACTTGGAAAAAAGTTGATCTTGAACCATAGGAGAAAGGGGAAAACTACAACCAGGACTTCTCCAAGCAAGGGTACCTAGGCCACCCAGGTAGCTTATTGATCAGTCTGGGTTATTTGAAGAGTGAAAGGAATGGTGTTAATAATTATGCCTGGACCACGGGTATAAGATGGGATGTCTTGCTGCAGTCGGCTCCTTAGGTTTGGTGTAGGCAGAGCTAGCTGCCTCCTTTGCGGTTTCATCCTGAAAAGGCTTTTTTTTCTAAGTTAGCCTGCGAGTCACCACTTCATGTACTTGATATGAAACTGTTCTTGGGGACGGACCCCAAACCTGACTGCAAAACAATCTCCTTTGTAAGGAGGATCACAAAACTGGACTGATTGTGTTAAGTCCTCCTACCCACCCAACAAGATGGACAGCAGTACTGGGGATGGTGGTGGCATGGGAGCTCCAGTAGGCAGCAAACCCAACATTATCTCTGATTTAGCATTTAAGACTGGCCCTGGTAGGCTGATGGGGGTGTGAATGGGAACCTGCACCTAGAGATTTACAGTTCTGATTTTTGTTCGGCCACTGATTAATTGCTGAGCTTCATTTCCTTATTTCATTTCCCACAAGTGAAATGGGAAGGACAATGGGCCTCTGTTTGGCAAGGAACTCACCTGGGTGAAGTCAGACCACTCTAATGAATATGCCATAGGCTGGATGCTTAGACAACACATGCATTTATTTCTCACTGTTCTGGAGTCTGGGAAGCTCAAGATCGAGGTCCCTGTAAATCTAGTGAAGACCTGTTTGTTGGTTTCCTAATGGCCATGTCCTCTGTGTCCTTGCAGGGTAGAAAATGGAGAGATGGGAAGCAAACTTCCTTGTCTTTTCTAATAAAGACACTGAGCCCATCCCAAAGCCAAGTCTTCAAGACCTTATTACCTCCTAGTAACCATGACATTTGGGTTTGGGTTGTTATGTGAATTCTGAGGGCACACAGAAATGTGGTTCTTAACAGTGATTGTGAAGGATATGAGAGAGGAAATACTGGGAAGAATGCCATGCAACTGGACTCTTTCTTTTATGGATGTTTTTATTTATTGTTGTTGTTGTGGATATTGATGCTTTGGTTGGTAATGATCCCCGTTAAGAGCCCTCGCTCAGCTCTGACCTGCACATATGACTGAGTGAGATTCAGACTGTCATGGAGAAAGGGAAAGACAAAATTGGGGCTGTGAACTTGTGTGAAGTACCTCTTTGTCTTGTGGCTCTTGTGGCATCAAAAGAGAAAGATACAGTGTTGCTCATAGCCCAAACAGTAGGCACTGTCTCCAGGAAAATATAGTTGTAATTACCAGAACTTCCTTTTTTTTTTTTTTTGAAACAGGATCCTACTATGTAGCTTCTTTTAAAAGGACTGGGATTCACTCCTTCAAGTGGGCTGTTCCAGCTTATGGTCACTTGTTTCTGTGTGCACTTGTTCAAAGTGTCTGACCTTCATTTCTTAGAAAGTATAGAACTGTCATTCTTTCCTCTAAAAAACCTGAGATTTGAATGAAACAAAAAATTGAACGGTATTTCCAAGTTTTGTAAATATGATATGAATAGGGTTTTACTTTAAAGACAATGAGACTTTTTTACATGGTAGTTTTCATGAGCATTTTGTAATAAATTTAATATCTCCAGTTGAGGTTCAATAACTTAAAAGGGAGAAATTGTTATCTCAATAATAAGCACAGGTTGATTGCCTACTTTGTCTTTTGTATTAAAATGAATGTTGCAATTACTGTGTGTTAATATACAGTAGGCTACATTCCTTTTTTATCTGGAACTAAAAAAAGTGTTACTTCTAAGCAGGCATATACAATTTGTCTTGACAAATAAAATAATTCTAAGTGTGCACATATATGTTTATTATGAAGCCATCATTCAGAATGCATCAAATGGAAGGAGAAAGATGATGATCGTCTGTTATTGTGAGACTGACAGAATGTTTATTAATGGCCCTGGATTTGAAATGAGCATCTTACTAAATGGAAGTCTTTGGCCAACCTCTGACCCTTTTGTCTTAAAGGTTTGAGACGAGATAATACGAAAGAATACCAGCTTTTTTCCAGATGGCTGCATGCCTGATGTTCCTTTATGTTTAGCTGTCATTCAAATATGAATGCCCAGTGATTATAAGTGTCTCTTTCTCTTCTCTGGACTGAAATGAAACCTTTTATGCATTGTGTGGTAAAACAGATTAACTGTTTGGCTCATCAGTAGGGAAATTAGAACAATAGCTGCCAGCTCAGTAGTGTAGTAAAAGAATGTCCTCTGGGGCTTAGGGGCCAAGGTTCATAAGCAAATGTTATATCCAAGTGTCAGGCTTCGGAAGGACACATGAGTTACAAAAATATTTTCCCTGAATATTAATTTTATAACTTCATCTGAATGAGGGTAGTAATGTCTTTTAGAAGCACTCAGGATTTGGACAAAAATTTCCCAACCTTACTCATACTTTTTAGCTGACAGTTGTGTTTATAATAGCATATATATTATATATAGTAAAAATTTACTGTATAATGTTTTCTTACCTTTCATTGTGTTGCACTTTTCTTTTAAATCTGTATATTTCATAATGGACTCATAATTGATAATTTGAATGGTATTCTAAAAATACTAATAAATTGTGTAATTTGGAAAGCAAATGAAAGTGGGCACTTACCAATTTGGTATTACTGACATACAGACTGGCCTGGAGGGCAAGGGGCAAACTGATGACCCCACAGTGACCTAGGTAGTACAGGCAGTGTGGGAGGTAGCTGAAGAGGATCAACCACATGCATTTTAGGGACCCAAGTTTTCTTTTTCTTTTTTTATTAATTTTATTGAGAAACAGATAGCAGTGAGGCAATTTCAAAACAGGTTAGTAGGACAGTGACAATAATTAATACATTGCATATTGTTGTCTTTGTAGTATTCATAGTACAAGATGATGTACTGTCCAAACACTATTAATACAAATCTTTCTTATTGAAATAAGAGAAAGTATCTGTATATCTATCCTATTTTGTATATGCAGATACAAAATGGTCCTTCGTTTATATTGCCTTTTTTGTTTAGTTTTGCCAGAGATAGATAGTCCATTGCCATTTAAATATTATAGGTGTGTGAATTCAGCAAAATAATCCAATATAGTCCAGTATTCTATCCAGTGCTGTGCTGACTGTTTTCAGCAAGGAGCTGTGTGGTGACTCTTCTATTCCCTAGAAATTCATGAAATAAATGAAGTAGACATTCTCAGGACCTGGTGAAAGGAAAGGATCATACCTCATCTAGCAATGTAACTCTTACCTAGTATGGTTATACTTTTTACTGTTATTTCAAGAAAAGAAGAGATGATGCTGAACCTTGTCACCATAAAAAATAATGCTTGAGGATATAGATATACTTCCTCTGATTTGAACATTATGCAGTATACACGTGTTGAAACATATGCTACAATTTTTATGTGACCAATAAATTTTTTTAAAATGATTATTTTCGGAAAAGGTGCATTTTGTTGTTTGTGAAAACACACACACACACACACACACACACACACACACACACACTTTAGAGCCTGCTCATGCAAAGGCAGTAAGGAGCAGGATGCCGTGGTTTGATCCCCAGCTCCACCTGTCTTACCAGACCTGCTCTCTTCAGGAAGCCTCAGCCACCAAAAAAGAAAAAAAAAAGAAAAAGCACACAGAAAAGCCTAATGAACTTGAATAAAACAGATATTCTTCCTTTTAAAGTTTTGTTTCATACTTTTGATAGTTAAATTTTTTTTATATAACTCTTGCATGATTTTATGACCACTTTATTTTGTATAATAGCTTTATAGAGATATAATTCACACACCATATAATTCCATTTTAAAACAGGAATTCAGTGACTCACAGTATATTCACAATTGTGTGCCCATAAAGGATCACTGCTCCTGTCTTCTGTCATACTCTGATTTCCCCAGCCTCAGAAAACTACTAGTTTATTTTGTGTACCTATGTATTTACCTGCTTTAGATATTTCATATGAATATAATCATGCAATCAACATGTGGCTCTTTGTGATTGGCTTTTTTCAGTTGGCTTAATATTTTCAAAGTTCATTCATGTCACACTGTATATCAGTACTTCTTTGCTTTTATAGCTGAATAATATTCCATTATATGGGCATAGCATATTTTGTTTATCCATCTATTAAGGAACAAAATTTATGATTTAGGTAACTGGATTTTTTTAAAATTTATTTATTTATTTTTTTTTGTGTGTGGCCAGCTCAGCCCACCTGGGGATGGGGCTGGCTGGCATGTGGTGCTGGGGGATTGAACCACGGTCCCTGTGCTGTGCTAAGCTTGTTCCAAGTAGGTGTTTTAGACCACTGAGCTATCTCACCAGCCCCGGTAATTGGATTTTAGAAAACTCTTTCCATTACATATTTATCTTCTACATGAGGTATCTTCTAGATTTTATTAGTACACTTTTGTAGTGCATAATGATTGTATTTATCATACTGAATTGGTACATGCATATAATATGTTTTAATTTTTTCTATCCTCACTCATTCCCCTCTCTCCATGCTCCTTCCATACTTCAAAGTTTTTGTAAGTTTATGTGAGAACTACTGATGAAAGAGAGCTATGGAACCATGGGCTGAGGGGGAAGGCCTTGCCCCAAGTCAAGTAAGACATCATGGACTACTGGGATTCATATGCTGTCATTATAGGTTTAGGCTTTCAGTGTGGGGGTAATGCTTATGGCTAGTAGTAGAGGGTGTTTGGGAGGGTGTAAAGGGTGTGGAGCAATAGTAGATTAGATATAGTGTCTTATATATTCTCCATAATGCCATAATGTGACCTACATATAGTTGGCACTCAATAATTACTTTTTGTCTGAGCTCATTACATAGAATTATGCACCAATTTATTATTTTCAAAAGGGCTGATTTTTTAATAGTTTGTGGATTTCCAGTTTTCTAAAGATAATACCTTTCTACTGAAATAAGACTGTGACCTTTTTTTTTTTTTTTTTGCGGAACCAAGGATTGAACTCAGACCCTTGAGCTTGCCAGGGAAGTACTTATTCTACTGAGTCATCTCCCCAGCCCCAAGACTGTTATCTTGATAACAATCATGGTCCAAGAGCATTCAATAGTTTATAAAAGTTTTTATTTCACGTATTATAATTTTTCTAGGCAGCTTTAACAGAGTGGGAAGTTTTTGCACTGACCTGAAAATTTAGGAGTCAGAAAGCATATAGGCAAGATTTTCATTCTAATACCCAGCAGGGCCCAACTTGACCTTAGATTTTATAGATGTAGAACTTCTGCTTTTTCTGAAATACCCTGCTGCTTACCCCCACCTCCCTGTGTTTGCATTACCTCCTTTCTCACTTCTCTTCAGCAGTGAGTGAAGAAACCATTTTATGGAAACCTTTCGCTTAAGCAGTTCCACAATGGTATGTTGACTCTTCTCTCAGATCTTAAACTTGCAGTTGATCAATATTATTAAGGATTGTGCCAGTCCAAAGTGCTACATAGTGATCTCATCAACACTTATTCACTGAAGCAAAATACAGAGCTGGATAAATGAAAATGAATCTGAGATGAGGGAATTTCATTCAAGCAGAAAATAGGTAAATAGAGTTCATGAGATTGTCTTCACTGATGGTTGGGGATTGATACTAGTGCTAGAGATTCAGGACTGGATTCAGATATGCATATCTTTCTCAGTAAATCATTCTGTCTTTTAGTCATTAGAAGCCATCTTGTATATTTTCAGCCCATAAAACATCTATGTATTGTAGCATCTGTTTTGTATAATGAGCAAAAAGAGTGCAGAAACCTTCCATACAGAATCTACCAACATGTATTCTCTGGGCAATAACAAATAATTAACCTGATATCATCCTGAGTGGGTTGTAAAAGAAATCTAAGGAAGGTGAGTAGTGATCTTGTATTTAGAACTTGTTGTGTGCAGGAATGCCAGATGGCTTTGCGCAAATGCATTCCTTGCAAACACTGTATCTATTGAGGCTAGTGCTCTTACTCCATTTTACAGTTGAAGCAAGGTGTAAGTTATTTTGCTTTAGATCAAGCATGCAAGAAATGGTGGAACCAGAGGAACTCCAGTATCTGTACTTGGGATCCCATTGCACTTGACTGTGATTACTGCTCTTTCTTTGTTTCCACCACGTCTTGGGAATATGCTTTCAAAATAGCAGTAAAATATTGTTCTGATGATTGATTTTTTTCCTGAGCTATAAAAATGAAAATACATTATAAAAAATAAAAAGTACTTTGAGTCCTATAATAAAAATAAACAGAATTAAGGAAGCATGAAGGCCATAGTATGGTAATGTTTGTGAAGTAGATGGATCAGATATTTTCTCTCTCTCTGCTATTACTAAATTTTAAGTGCAAAAACCTGATTGTTGCCACCAGTGATCTGGCTAGAGAAGTGTATATCTTTCAGGGTAAGGAATGAGTTTACCTTGTGAGAAGGGCTTATTCTAAGAATTTCCACTAGGGTGTTTTTTTGTATTTAGTACAGAGTCTACAGGATCTCACTGCCTAGATTGAACTTGCAGTGATCCTCCTATTTTCAGCCTCCTAAGTGCTGGGAGTATAGGCACGAGCCACTCTGCCCAGTCTTTACTCTAGTTAATTTGCAAGTTTGTCTTTTATTTATTTATTTATTTTGGGGAACCAGGGATTGAACTCAGGCCCTTGTGCTTGTCAGGCAAGCGCTTATTCTACTGAGCTATTTCCCCGGCCCAGAGGATTTTTTTTTGCAGAACCGGGGATTGAACTCAGGCCACTGCGCTTGCCAGGCAAGTGCTTATTCCACTGAGCCAGCTCCCTGGCCCCCCAGAAGGATTTTTGTGGCTGGCTCAGGCTGCCTTGAGGGTGGATCTGGTAAGGCATAGGAGCTGGGGATCCAACCATGGTATTCTGCCCTGTGCCTGACTGCATTTGCATAAGTAGGTGCTTAAACAACTGAGCTAACTGGCAGGTCCCCAGTCTTTCACTTTATATGATACTCAGATGCTAATCAGTTCAGAAAATTCAGTGTGATTGTTGATGTATCTGAGTTAGACCATGGAGGATTTTTTTCTGAAAGAAAATTCACTCACAGTGCTTACCTAAGATACCAAAAAGTCTATTTCCCTAGTCACCTAAGGGCAGCCAAGTCTGGTCTGTTCCCCTCTTCCATCGCCTGCCCCTCTCTCACTGCCAATGGCTGTGGAATAATTTCTCTAAGTAGTTGACAGTAGAGCTCCTGAGGAGGCCAAATGCTGCCAAGCAGAGAGATTAGGGTAGAAAGAGTTGAGCACTTGGACAAGGATAGGCACTGCAGAAAGAAGTATGCAAGATACCACTCATGGCTTGACTCTTATCCACCCTGCTCTTCACTGTGCCCCGCCATCCTTTAGCTCTGGTGACTTTACTCCTTGTGTTTGTAGAATGTTGGTCTAGAGTGAAGAAAGCTTAGAGGGAGAAGTTGGGTGGGAAAAAAGAACCAAGATTTCAGAGGAGTATTATGCATTATTGGCTGCTTACTAAGAGGTAGGAATTTTCTATATTTTAGCCAATTAAAAAAGAGTCTTTGTGTAAGGTCATTTTCACCATTTCCTTCTGAGAAAACAAAGGCTGAATGAGTTATATGTGTATAAAGCTACAAGGATAAAATGGCATATTTCAAACATTTCATTTGTTCTTGTTTTGTCTTAACATTTGGTAGCTAGTAGAACCCTGGTCTAAGTGGAGACTTAGAATTTTATTTTTAATGGAAATGAGAGTGTGCTGTGCCCTTGGGCTCAATTTGAGTTCTTCAGTGAAACAAAGAAGTGGGCTTTTATTCATTCAGCAAACTTCTTTTCTATTCTTTTTTTTTTTTTCTTTTTGAGCAACTGATTAGTTGCAGGTGCTGTTTGAGCCATGCGAGCAAGGCCTGTGCCGCCCTGTCTTGCAGCTTCCCCATCAGTGACTGCGTGTGAGGACAATAGCCTGGAGACAATGCAGCACTGTGATGAGCCTCGGGCTGGTTTTATAGGGATCTAATAAGTAATTACATTTAGAATTATGAAATCATGAGGTAAACAAATATAATATTCCATGTTATTATTCTCTAATAACTATGATTGCCTCCTTTTTTCTTTCAAAAACTTTTTTTTGTGAAAAATTTCAAACTTCTAGAAACATACTTAGAATACATCATGAGCTTCCTCCCAGGACCTTAAATCATCAGCCACAAGTCAAGCTGCCATGATCTTCCTGAATC
>NW_004524592.1:12903847-12911824 GCF_000260255.1 Octodon degus | reverse complement strand
TATATATTTAATCTTTCCTGTTTCTGTGAGTCTTAAAGCAGGACTTTCTTTTGTGATAATGGACCCATACTGAACATTATTTTCTAAATAACTTCTTATGTCATTTCTATTTGACCAGTCAGGGAAAAAGATAATCTACAAGCACATGGCTATACCATGAGTTATTTGGCAAAAAATAATAAAATGTTCATTCAGTTTCAGAGTTCAAGGATAAATTATGTCTTTTGGAAAAGCATATGGAGTTTCAGTTGCAAAAAACAAAACAAGACAGAAAATTTTTATTAGGTGCAAATATAGAACACTCTCCAAATAATCTTTCAAGTAAGTTAGGCTTAATAGAAGAATAATTACAGGGAACATTTGTATTTGTGATCTGTATATGTGTGTAAAGGCAGCTGTTTCAGGCTTTTAAAGAATCAAGCTGGCTGCAGAAAAGGATATGGGAAATTAACTTGCCTACCATTGGCTCAGTCTTCCTAGTGTTCATGATCGGTGATGAGGCCATTGTATGCTGTAGTACTGTGTAGATCATCCACAATTCATTTTTGAGAATGGAATAATTTTTCTCATTTAGGAGGAGTGGAGGGAAGTTTCTTTTCATTGTTTTTCTCTTTTTCTGGAGGAGATCTGAACCATTCATGCCCATAAAGTAAGTAAGGGGTTCCTATAAATAAATTCTTACTAATATATATTACCCCTTATTTTTAAGGAGCAAGTGACTTGTATTTATTGTTGAAAGTAAACAATATTTTAAAAATTTATTTCTCTAGTGAGGTGATGGGAGCTATGGGAAACCAGTATAAATAGTGAAATAATGTTAACAGCTCGAGAATATTGAGGGAAGGCAGTTGTTTACAAAGGATTATGTGGCTCACATGTGAATGTGCTCTGCAACTTCATTTTAGATCTTAGACAACTCTCTTAGTTAGAAAGGTTGGGAGCAGGCAATTTTGACTGTTTTACTCCTGAGTAAACAGTCTTAGATGGGCCAGTCAATTGGTGTTGAGTTAGGACTAGAACTCACAACTTCCCTGTTGCTGACATGTGCTGCTGTGGAGAGTAAGGAGGATGCATTGTAAGCACTTTGCAATTGTTTTAATGAGTATACATAAAAAGGAAAATATTCCAAATCCACTTTTGCAGTGTATACCTTTTAGGCTCTTGGTCTGAGGAGATCTTTGGAAAGGTGTTTCTTGGAAAGATAAATTTAGGAGGTGGTAATCCAGGAAAACGTTATTTAAGTTTTCAACACATCCTTTAGCAGAGAAACCACTCTTATCTTTATTTACTCTAGTGTTTAATGCTACATGATTGTTGTGCCTTTTTGTGATAGCACATTACATTATGCCTAAGAGCTTTTTGGAAACATGGCTGTACTTAAAAGCTTTCTGAAGTGTTTGGTTAAGACAAACACATTAAAAGTTAAGCTCAAATTTTTACTTTTTGCTTTTTTATATCCATTCCTTTGGACGTAAGATGGAAACATCTTGAAGCAGTAGTTGTTCTTTCCATGTTGATGATTTGGACTTTACATTTTCTATTATATCCTGGGAAGCTTTTCTACTTGTACATTAAAAAATAAAAACAAAAATTTTCTTTTTATAATGTGTGTTCCAATTGGAAAACTAGAAAAATTGGCAAAATATATAATTCTATCACAAACATTTGTCTCAGAGATAACTAGAACTAGCATCTTGTTTCAAATCTCAGCTTTTCCTCATTGACTGTGTATCTCTGGGCAAGATACTTAGCCTGCAGTTTTGGTGTCATTGTCTCTAACAAAGGGAAAATAGGTGTGTCTTATAATAGGTCTATTATGAGGTAGTCTACCTAAAAATGTACACACAGTTCAAGAAAAGTAAAACCTGTATAAATATTTTATTACTAAATTTTCTGAGATATCATGAGATTAATACAAGTTACCTTTATTCTCAACAGTTAAAAGAGGTGCTCAAAGTTGTGACCATTAGCTTCCAGATTTTACTAGTACAGCAAACTGCTGGTTGAGTAACTTTGATCATTGAAATTGTTGCAGATTCATTTTCAATTTCTTCTGTAATGGCTGGCAGTGTAGTGGGTTTTTCTGTGATATACTTCCTTTAGGGTCCCTCATATGAGGGTGATACCTGTTGAAAGAAAAACACTATGCTATTTTTCTGAAGTGTGTATTCTTTGTATAGGGTGGGGTGCAGACCTTGTATTTGTAAAACATGTAGAATAATACCTAGAATATAAAATTGATAATGGAGCTAAATTAAATACAGTCATATGTTGTATAATACATTTTTGTCAATAATGGACTATGTATATGATGCTGGTGTTTTAACATAATAATGGTGCTGAGAAACTCTCATCGCCTGACATCATTTCTATACCTTTTCTATATTTACACATACAAATATTATAGTTGCCTACAGTATTCAGTACAGCAACAGGGAGTATAGTAGTAACATGCAGTACAGTAACCATTTAGGTTTGTCTAAGTGTGTGCTGTGAAGTTCCCATAACAAAGGAATCATATATGGATTAGCTTCAAAGAATGAATCTCTGTTGTTGAACAATGCCTGACTCTGTGTCTACCTGTGTACTTCTATGTATGCAATATTATACTAAATGCATTTTACGCAATGTTTCATTGTTGGATATTTATGTTGCTACACATTTTGCACAGTGGTAAACAACTTTGTAATGAATACCCATCACTTAGTTTTTTGAGTAGCCATTATAGTTTCCTTGGGTCAGTTTCTTGAATTGGATTTGTTATATCAGTAGATGCACTGTAATGTATTGTAACTCAGTTGTGTCCCAAATTTTCTGATCAAGGAGATTATGGGGCCACAGAGGAAAGTGATCAATGTTGTAGAGTGTGCCTAAGGAGAGTCACATGGAGAGAAAACATTCTCTCAGGCTTTCACAGAGAGCAAATTGGCCAAGTAATGGCCGTGACTCATCCACATGGCTGACACTGACAAAGGATCTACAGACTGTGGTACAGGGTTTCAGGCTAAATCCTGAAGGGATTTGACTGACCTTGTCAGATACAAGAGTTACATTTCTTGTTATATAGGTCTTTCTTTATCTTGGTCTTAGCCATCCAGCAGAAAAGTATAAAATGAGGTATAAAAAGTAAAACCATATTAATAATGCTGAACTGTAAAAGGCTCAAATCAACAACTTCTGACATTGCCAGTCCTGTGTATAACCCACTACTGTTATAGACTGTTGAATTATATTGGGTTATTTTGCTGAATTCATGCACCTACAATGTTTAAATGGCAATGGAATATCCATCTCTCACAAAACAACAACAAAAGGTGATGCAAATGAAGGACCATTTTGTATCAGTATATATAAAATAGGATAGATATACAGCTACTTTCTCTTAATTCAATGAATTGAAAGATTTGTACTAATAGTGTTTGTGGACAGGATATCATGTCTGCATCTTGTACTATGAATAACCACTATGAAGACAACAATATGCAATGTATTAATTATTGAAACTGTCCCATTAATTGGTTTTGAAACTGTCTCATTGCTGTTTGTTTCTCAATAAAATTAATTAAAAAAGTGAATTTTTTTCTTTTCCTTTCTTTTTGGTACCAGGAATTAACTCAGGATGTTGTACTTGCCAGGCAGGGACTTTGCTGCTGAGCTATCTCCGCGGCCCAATGTGAATGTTTTTAAAAGTTTGATATAGTCTCTGTAAAGAACATGGTGGAAGATCTAGTCAGTGCTGTTGACAGTCATGCTTGAGAATACTATGTTTTCCTTTGGTCAAAATGAAGCATAAGACAGTTTCCCTTTAATGAACATTACTAATGAAGCAAATTGCTGCCATGTTGCTGGATTGAATTCTTGCCTTTCCCTTTGGTTATCTCTGTTTACAAAATAGAGTATGTTTTCTTTCTTTAGAAAGGACAGGATCTTTCTGTATTAAGGACTTTATCCCCTCACTTGTTGCCACGTAGACCCCTCCCATCTATGTGTTTATCTTACCACTTACTCCTTTCTCTCCCATTTGCATCAGTCCAAATTTCTGTACCTGTTTTGTGTTTTGCTATCTAACTGCATAGCTTTAAAATAATATGGCTTGACATGTGTATAGGCCTGGGTGTGATGCTAAAGACCACTCAGATAAGTGTGGATGACATATCCAGTGTTGATGGCTAGAGAATAAGTTTAAATGGAGTTTATCTAGGAAAGAAATCTCTTTAACTGTGACTTTTTTTTTATCCTAGAGAGCTGAAGCTTTAAAGACTTTTTTTTTGAACCAGAGATTGAATTCAGGTCCTTGTGCTTGCCAGGGAAGCACTTATTCCAAGATTCAGTTTTAAAAAGCTGTATCTCATTCATATATCCTGCCTTTGTGATGTTGACCAATAGTCTGTACTTTCTCTATCACTGCAGCTTTTATTATTTGAAAACTTATATAATATAGAACTCATAATCTTAAGTCATTGTTGGATATAGTCTTATAAGCAAGACAGTTGACTTTCTGTTCAGTTATTTAGATTAAAATACTTGTTTTTACTGAATCAACCTTTTCTTAATGAACTTGAGGTTTTTGTATTTTAGCCCACTGGACAAGAGCAGAGTAGAGAGATTTAGGATTCATCTTTAAGCACATTTCCTGAATTTAGACCTTAAGACCTGTATTTTAAAATAATGGAAGTAAAATATTTGATGCATTGAATCTTCTCATGCATATAACCCCATTTTCTACTCCATTTATTTGATAATTGTTTCATCATTTCAGATTCAATTTGTAATAGCAATGAACGCTCTTTAATACTTTTCTAATAAGGATTAGTTGGAGAGGTTAATATGGTCAGAAATTTAAAGAAGCCCAGAGTCATCTTAATGAGTGTCAGGTAATTAACCTACATGAATAGATTAAAGAAATCAAGCAGACTCACTGATGGGTTTTCCTTTCAAGTTCAAATTTAGAACATCATCTTTGCAGTGGTGAGGTCTTACATATCAGATAGTGATTGCTATATTGTTTTTTTAATATATAAAAAGCTTAATTGTGGAACCTTATTAGGATTCCTCATCAAATTTGATTAATTGAGGAATGATTATGATATGTGATATGAAGTTTGAGTTCTTATATGTAAATGATATTTTTAAAATCAATAGAATTTCTTTATGAATTAGGAACCATTGCTGCTTCTAAGAAGAAAAAAGAATCATAATATAGAATTTAAGCAGTTCATGAACTGCTTAATTTAGGCCTAAGTAAATTGGTGACAGTGATTGTTACTATTATTCTAGGAATACTGTTGTTCAGAGTCGGATGAAAATATCTGTGCTAGTGGTCATAAGATTAAAAGGGAAGTTCTAGGAGTAACTCTGAGAGGTTCAAAAGCAAGATTTCATTTATTATTCAAGTGGTTTATATTTGTCTTAACGAACACAATGAAATTTAATTATAATAAGTTGGTATAAGCCATTTAGTTTTCTTATCCTCCTGGAGGTAGTGTGCAGCTAGTTGGTAGCTTTTACAACCATGAAAATTTTATAGCTGGTCAAGGTCAAGAGATTACTGGTTTTCATCCCCTCATTGAAGGGTGTTACTTGTGATATAGGGTATAGAGCAATATATTGGAGAACTAGCCAGAATTTGGAATTGTACCTCAGCTCTGCCACTTACCATTCATTCCTTGAACCTATATATTTTGTTTTATCCAGCAGGACCACAAGAAGAGCTCATCATGTGGGCATAATAAATAAGATACTGCTTGTGAAAACACTTTGTAAATCTGCCAAATAATACAAATGTCACATGTTTGCTTATTGCTTCTCTGGTGAAACTCCTTTCTCTCCTAGAAAGGTCTCCTCTAACCTAAATGTTCTTATTTTATTTGGCTTTTAGTTGTGCCATCTTCCCACACATGTGCCCAAGGATTTTCTTAAATGATAGTATAATGAAACTGATAGGAAAACTCTGATTGGTATTGAGTTCAAAGGAGGCAAAGTATTATTGCTATGAATTCTGCATGTACTTCATGATCTGCTTAGGTCAGAGTGTTCTTGGGCTTTTCATGTGTATGGCCTTTTTCTTTGTTCCATTATCACACGCTGCATTGCCAGCTCTCACTAGTGAAAGGTTGCATTTTACAAGAGAGATAAAATCAAATGAACATATTTTGGATTCTTCATGTGTGAATGACTGTTGATTGTTTGGTGGATGGAGGGAGATAAAGGTAAAACAGAGATGGTCTTTTAATTTCTTACTGTGGTAAGAGGATGGAACATTACAGAAGGCACTTGATATTCTAAGTGTCTCCCAACCACTTATTTGGATATTTGTATTTTATAAGAAACAGTGTATTCTATTTTTTCTGGCTGCATTTGAATGGGTAAGGAGATATTTTAATACCATTTTCTTTTGTCATATTGACAGATTCAGTTATATCCTTACCAGATAAATACTTCAAATCAGCTTCAGCATCAGCATAATTGAAATAAATTCTTCCTTACTTACTGAGAAACAGTATGTAGGACAGGTATTATTGATGTGAGGTAGTAGTGTCCTCTGAAACTCTATCCAAAAAGAGCTCATTTATTTCTCTAAAGTATATATTATGTTCCATTATTTGTTTTTAAAATGGTTTCTAAAATATCCTTGTTCAGCACAGGAAGAATAAAGTGTAGATGAAATAGTCTTTAAGTCAGAAAAGTTAGAAATACTGTATCCTTATCACATATCCTGCGGCATCTAATTTAATTTTCTTTTATGCCATTTGACTCCTAATTTATTAAATTTGCAGTCTGTCAGCCCCTTTGAAAAGTTTCTTAATTTTTCTGTGTCTGACTTTTTAATTGCATGCTTTATATTTTAACTGTGGTTGAAATAATTTCTAGGTTGTGACTAATTCACCAGTATTGTATGGGAAATCCTTATAAAAAGTGTCTCTGGTTATTGTTTAGTAGTTCCTCTACTGGGGCAAGTTAAGTGCTGAGAAGCGAAGTAATCCACAAAGTCAGTGGAAATTGGTTCTCTGAGGAATCTCTGGGATGGGTAAGGAAGACATAAAAATTACCAACTTCAATGTTATATTTCTTTAGGATATTTTTATTGTTATAATAATAATATTTTAGAATAGTGTGTAACCTTCATGACAACTACATCCTGATTATAAAACTCCTCTGCCAGACTTCACTTGCTTCTTTCACTCCAGCCACAAACAATGGGCAAAATGGAAACAAAAATAACACAAGTCTTCTGTGTAAACCCTGTGGGACTGCTAGAAACCATTTCCAAATGCCAATCATGCTCCATGTCAGGGTGACAGAACTTTGTTATTTTCTGGCTAAATTGCTAGTTTAGAAAACAGCTTCTTTCCCAGAGAATCTCACCTGTGTATGAGCTGAAGTGATGTCATCTGCTTCCTTTACTGAACTTTCTCTTTGGCTAATCCTTGAGGATTTCCTTTCCCTGAGCCCAACTGATGGGTAGTATTTGCTGTTGTAGTAAGTAAATACTGGTTGAAGACTTTTTGGTCATTTCTATTCAGACTTGAATAGCAGTTGATGCAACAGATTAAAAGATAATCAATGACACAATTAATGCTGTTCAGAGAGAATATTTGTCTTATAGGAAATGAAGTCCCCAGTTTTCCTTTGCCATTAATATCCTGCCTGTGTCCTCATTTCAGAATTGGGCAGGGAAAATACCTTGTTTCAGGAAGATGAAAGAGTGGGAGATGATTAATATTTTTTGTTCTGTTCTGGAATTTTTTATATTAGAAGTAAAGTTTCAGTGGTATCTCAGTAAAACAGTACAATCTCTGTATTGGTGAATGTTATAGCATGTAAGTTAAACTTTGTAGTAGCTGCCTTTTTTCTTTAAAGGCTGGTTAACATCCAGTCTTTCCAACACATATTTTTAAAGCAGAAATATAACTCTACTCCTGAAAGGTATTGAGATTTAAAGAAATTTTCTCTCTCTCTCTGTCTCTGTCTCTCTCT
>NW_004524592.1:12902083-12903747 GCF_000260255.1 Octodon degus | reverse complement strand
TATCACATAGAAATTGTATTTCACATCTATTTTATTTAAGTGGTTCTTAGAGATCATCCTTGAAGTTTAGGGAAATTCAGAGCAGAACATTTTTCTTTCCTCTTCTGAGTTCATCTTTTTTATTTTATTTATTTTTTCCCATAATTTTATTGAGAAACAAGTAGCAATGAGACAGTTTCAAACCAAATTGGTAGGACAGTTTCAATAATTAACATATTGCATACATTCTTCCTAGTGGTTAATTGCTGTACAAGATGCAGACTTCATATCCTATTTACAAACACCATTAGAACAAATCCCTCTTTTCATTAAGAGAATGTAACTATATGTCTATCCTAACCATTTTAAATACACAGATACAAAATGGACATTCATCTGTATCCCCTTTTTTTAAGTTCCATCATTTAAATATTATAGGTGTGTAAACTCAGCAAAATATCCTAAAAGAGTTCATCTTTTTTAGGAAGACTTTTTTTATACTGTCTTTGCTCATAAGGCAATAAAATGTTAATGGTTAACTGTTCACTAGTAGCTCAAGCTGGGTTGCATATTAGACTCACATGGGTGCTCCCCTCAGTGACTACTTTAGAGTGGGTCTCAGAAATTTGACAAATATTAAAAGGTTCCCAGTTAGTTTTGATGGCAGTCAACATCAAAAAAGAGAGTGGAAACAGCAGGAGACAAGTGACTGTGGAAGTTTCCTGTATAGCACTCATGTTGTGGTCAGCCAGTCCTTTGCTTCCATTTTATTGTTAGTTTGTCTTGACTTTTAAAATGATATCATACTTCTCATAGTTTCATTTGAGGTAGAAACAGTTGGAGTGGGGCTGGGGAGATGGCTCAGTAGGATAAGCGCTTGACTTTGCAAATGCAAGGATCTGAGTTCAATCCCTGGTTCCGCCAAAAAACCAAAAAAAAAAAAAAAAAAAAAAAAATCCAAGAAACAGTTGGCGTGGTGGAAGTTGCTAAAACTGCTGCTTCTTAGGCCTCTCTATGCACAGACTCTATAGAACTTTGTGTAGGTTAAAACAAGGGACTCACACAGTTGGTTTATCATTACAGTTTCTTTAATAAACATAGTGTTCCAGTTATCTATTCCAGCAGAACAAAGTATCGTAAAATTCATTGGTTTATTGCATCTCCCGTATTATGTGTCATGGCCTTCTGGGTGGGGGAGTTGGATAAGTTTCTGAGCATTGTCACTCTTTTAATACAAGGGCTCATTTCTTGTTTAGTTTCAGTGCTTTCTAAAAGATATATTGACCTATATACTGTACCAATCTCATTTTCTTTGACTTTTTTATATATAGCACAACTCATCTTTTTGAAGCATGATGGCTGTTGTAAAACCCTCTTTCCTAAAACTATAAATGGATGGTTCATTGCCTTTTTTTTTTTGTTTTCTTTTTCTTTTGAAAATTTTTTCCCATAATTTATTGAGCAACAAATAGCAATGAGAAAGTTTCAAATCAAATTGGTAGGACAGTTTCAATAATTAACACATTGTATACATTCTTCCTAGTGGTTAATGGCTGTATAAGATGCGGACATGATATCCTATTTAAAAACAACATTAGAACAAATCACTCTACTTGTTAAGAGAATGTAACTATATATCCTAACCACTTTGAATACACAGATACAAAATGGACATTCATCTGTAT
>NW_004524592.1:12861688-12900473 GCF_000260255.1 Octodon degus | reverse complement strand
AAGTCAAGCCATACAGTTATGTGTAGAAGATGGGCAAGGCAATGATCCTGAGAATCTTCAGAAGATTTTTTAATCTAGCAGTTAATTGGAAAGATGTTCATTGCCTTTTACAGGAGAGTAGGTAGTCTGCAGTTTCGCAGGTAGAAGTACAGAGCAGTGGTGACCACCATAGGCTGTGGACTGAGCTTTCGGCTTCCAATCTCGGTTTGGCTGTTTGCTTATGTTGTGGTGTTGGACTGCAAAGTGTTATTTGTACCTTCTTTCATTGTCATGCATGGTCATGTTTTGTCCCTTCAACTGTCTATTGTTATCTTTGAGCTTCCTTCACTTACAGTACACTACACATACAGTACACTATGATACTTTTTACGTGTCAGTGATTAAAATGAGTAGTTGCTAGGTCAGGAAAGGAAAGAATATGCTGCTGTAACCATCAGCAAATCTCCATGGTATAAAGTAAGATTATTTCTCAGTGATGCTGTGAGTACATGGTTAATCACTAAGACAATTTGCTGTGTTCATTGTATCAGGTCCCTGGGCAGATGATAGCTCTCTCACTAAAAACTTGCTTATAGGACTATACAAATGGAGAAAAGAGAAGCAGGAATCCACACATGGGTTCTTAAAGCTTCTGCAGAGAGGCCTGTGTTACATCCACACATATTTTTTTGGGAAAATAGTTATATGGTCATACCAAAGGTGAAATGGGTAGGAAAGTATTATTCTACTGTGTGCTCAGAACAAAAGAATCAACCACTTATGACTCACTCCAAAGGCTGATGACACTAATATCTTATTACCTATTTCCATAAGATGCTTGTAGGTTAGTGCACCCAAAGAGTGGTAGAAATTTCATCTGCATTTACGTTATTGAGTGCTAGTACTCAGTTCAGGGGAGCCTGGGGTTATTTCTTTTTATCTCATTTTGAGGTTGTTCTATCCAAGGAAAGCGAAACAAAATCATGCAGGAGCAGTTACATTTGTGTCTATTTTTTTCTCCAAAATATTAAATCCTTGAATATTTCACCATTTTTATATAAAGTATGAAAAAGAAGACATTGCTTTTGTCCTCCTGTTAATTTGTTTCTTGCTTTATAGTAAAAGCTGTTTAGCAAGACATGTGATGTAATGGTGTAGCATAAAAGAACTACCTTTTTAAAAATGTGTTTGGTTGTTGCAGGGTCTTACCAGACAGCTTGGACTCATGGTGATCCTCCTGCTTTTAGCCTCCCCAGTGCTGGGATTACAGATGTGTACCACTATGCGTAGACTCTGCCTGGCTCAGCCCACCCTGTGATTGAGGCTGGCATGACATGTGGTGCCAGGAATCAAACCATGGTCTGTGCACTTGCCTAAGCTTACCTAAGCAGGCACTTGAGTTCAGTGAGCTATCTTGCCTATCCAAGAACTACCTTTGAGTAACTACAAAATCCACTGCTTGGTATAGTCACTAGGTTTCTGGTTTGTACAAAATCGAGTACATTTACTAATTTAAATTGATACTGATCTTGGCAAATTCAAAGTATATTCTATATCTAGCTATATATCTATATCTATATCTATATATCTATATCTATATCTATATCTATATATATAGCTAGGTATATATATACATATACATACATATATATATATATATATATATATATATATATAGCTGGATATGGAATACACTAGATATGAATGATATGAAGTATATGTATTTTCTGTGTTTGGTACAGGGCCTCACAATGCAGCTCAGACTTATAGTGATCCTCCTATTTTTGCCCCCCCCCCAGTGCTGGGATCGCAGGCATGTGCTCCACACCCAGTCTCAGTGACTGGCTCAGCATGCCCAGGAGTCTAGGCCTATGCAGCATGTGGAGCTGGGGATTGAACCCTGGTCCCTGCACTTGCCTAAGCAGGCACTTAGTCTGCTGAGTTATCTCACCAACACTACATGAAAATGTTAAATGGCTCAAAGTTTAAAACAGAAACAGTAAATTATAGGGACAGATTCCAATGTATATTAAATTGGGTTGATTTTCATCTTATGTTAGAACTGTGCATTAAAGAGTTCTCCAAGGACATGCTACAGACATAGGCCAGGATGGGCAGAGCATATTAGGAGTAAGGGTGGCAAATAAGAGGACCAAGGGTCATCATTGACTGAATATATTGACAATGTAGGGCTTTGTTGAACTTGTGAAATTGAAAACATTATGAGTTTAATTAGTTCCTATAAGAATGGAAAAGCAGTGCTTTGTTGTCAACTTGTTACTTTGTGAATAGTGTGAAAAAAATCTGAGAAGATTAAGAAAGGTCAGAAAATTAGAAAAATAGATTATATATTGAATGCAAAGAATTTGGGAACCAAGGGGCAATGAAAATGTGAGAGTGGCAGTCCTAGCAGGTTTCTAGCTGTCCTAAACCCCCTGAGAACTGGGATTAAGGGTGAAACTACATTTCTGCAAAAGGGCTTGTTGAGCAAATGATTAACTCTGTTCCTTAGGAATTCTTGGGTAGTTAATCTAGAGGACAAGAAGAAGCTACCTGTTAATATAAATTTTACTCCTGTTAGAGCTGTACTGCTTTAAAAAGAATTTGGACCCCTTTAATAATTTTAACATGTATGAACCCTGTCTTCAAGAATGCACATGTGCACACCCTGTAGTCTTCAGTGTCCTGTGTTTCATGGAGCCCTTAGTTTACAATCCTGGTGGAAAGGCAAGTGGAAGTGTGCATAGTCACTTTTATTCCCTGTAGTTACCCATGATGAAACACAAGGTTTTTTTTCCATTTTAAAATATGTGCCTTAACTCCATACTAAATATCCTAATGGGCAAGGAAAATCTGCAGCCAAGCATATTTGCTTGGGAAGAAGGTTTCCATGGCTCTCCATTATGTTATGTGTTTATATCCTTTCAAAACTTTCATCCTGGCTTATTTCCCAGGAAAGAAGTATCTGCCCTTTCCCATTTTTCTGCCCTTTGTATATGTGGGCGGCTGTGCATCACCATGGGGAAGGTGCTGGAGTTCAACTATGGAGTGTGCTCCTTAGCTCCCAGTATTTCAAGCCAAGTACAATTGTTCTGAGTTGGCTGGATCTTATTTTCTGCGGGTTACAGCTGGAAGGAGCCAGGATCAGGTTGTGATAAGTCCTGAAAGCATGCACTTGATATTAGTGCATACTCAAAACACAGTTGTTTGTCTCAGTAGATTTTGGGGAGTGCTGGTAACAGGCATGGCATAGAGTTCTCAGTTGCTCAGGAAGTACAGTTTTCCCTTGGTGTCTGGAGCAGATAGGCTTGCCCAAATGTGAGGATGCTCAAGTCCCTTCTGTAGATAAGTGTAGTGTTTGTAGTATAGACTAAGCCCAGCCTCCTGCATAGTGAGAGCTGTCTGTAGATTACTTAGAACATCTAATACAGTGAGCATTGTGTAAGGTAGTTTTCATATTATTTTAGGGAATAATGACAAAGAGAAAAAGCCCATGTGTGTGCAGTAGCAGTGCGTTGTCACCTCCACATGGTTGAAGCCAGGGATGTAGCACTTGTAAATATTCAGAGCTAATGCCTTTCAGAGAGAGTAGTTTACCATGCCAGACTTCGGCATTATGTGATCTCTGTCTGCACCTTTCTTCTTCCTACATATGCTCATAATACATGTATGTTTGTGTACATGTTGGTCATATTTGTTACTGCTGTCTTCCAATTTTAGTTATTTATATAGTTGTATGTTGTATAAAATTCAATTAATTCATAGTTCAAGAAATTCTTTAAAATTTTTGAACATCTCAAAGATATTTTATGATTTATATTGAAAACAGTTGTTCAATCATGCATTTTCTGCTTTTCTGAACTGCTTTTCTGATGCCGTTTTTCCCCAGCAGTAGTCAAAGGACAGATAGCACCTTACTGGCAGAGCAGTTCTATAACCCGGACAGGGAGACCTTGCGGAAGAGCTTTCTTGCTCATACTTTGATGTTTTGTAAACACAATATAAAATTCTTATTTTGATTCCAGTTCTCGGGGAGTGGTTAGCTCAATGTGAGCTCAAATGTTTCAGAGACTAAAGGAAATGGATTGGAGAGATTTCGCTCTCAGGGTCAGGTGAAAAGTAGCTAGTGGCATTCTGAATGTGCTACAGAAGAAGAAATACTTGTAGCTATCTGTGGTTCCCATTTAGAAACATCTTATTAAAATTTGCTACTGAGTTAACATTGACATTTTGAACTCTATCTGAGAAAGTGGGAAGCCCTTGTCATGAATAATGTTATGTAGAGCAGTAGATTAGGACTTGTACCTTTTATCTTGCTTTTATTTCTAATATAGCATTCCATTCTCTGTCACTTCAGTTAAAATGTTACTTTGAAAGGCCGAGGTCATTTGGAGATTGTCTTATGACATGTCAATAAAAATAATATAAAGTCTTTGTTTTAAAGCTGTACTGCCTCTTCTTTTTTTCCAATTACTTTTCAGTAGTCCATGTTTGCAGTATATACTGATTACATTCATCATGGAGAGTTGATACATAATACACCCTAATTTTTCACCCCTTCCCTCCCTTCCTCCTTCTTCTGTTGTTTCCTTTCTCTGTTTCCTATTGCCTATCTTTTATTTTTTTATTTATATTTTGGATCTTTCACATAAGAAAAATCACATGATATTTATACACAATGATACTCCCTTCATCTACTTTCTAAGGTTTCTGCCTTCCAGATTTTTAGCATGAATTATATCATATATAGCAACAATAAAATGAAGAAAATATTGAAGTAGTTTCTGTTTTCTTTCTTCCTTTTTCTTTTTCTTTTTTGTGGTACCAGGGTTTGAACTTGCCAGTCAAGTGCTCATGCTGCTGAGCTATCTCCGTGGCCCTCATATTCTTAATGTATATAGCTGCATATTAAATAGGCAAAAACTGCAATTATTTTAAAATATACTGATTTACTTATTTTAATTCTGTCTGCATATATGATAGAAATATCTAGAAAGTAGTGCCATCATGAGATATGTAAAGGCAAACTTGCAATGTGTGACAAATATGAATTAAATGAGTCTTTGAAGATTATGAATCAGTTCAACAAATTAAGTATTGAACCAAAGGACTCAGGTGAAAATAATTTCAGGTGGGACTAGAAATAACTGGTGAACTAAACATTTTAGACAGTAAGATTTGTTTCCGTTTTTACAAATGTATTTGATAATTCTGATTTTTCTTCAAACATTTGATCTTTTGTCTCGTTTTTGTATTTATAGGAATGTGTGTAGAGAAATATACACTACTGGATGCAAAATGTTGGGAGAAAGGCTAGCATGCTTTTTTTGCTCAGAGAAATACATGTTTTTGGTGGCCAGACTTTTGTTTTTTAAGAGAAAATGAAAAATGAGTATCTGAGTTGTTTTGCAGCTGGTCCCAATTTTTAAACAACAATAAACTGAATGGCCAATAGTCTAGTGTCTGCAGGCTGAATCTGCCCATGGGTCCCAGCGGGAATCATTTTATTCTCAGTCACAACTAGCATGAAACAAAAAATTGGACATAAAATTACATTAGAAATATATTTATTGGATCTTAACTTTTCATACTTTGGTTTGCTTTATCAACAAAAAATCATAGATTCCAAATTCTTTTGCTCATGTCTACCTTTGATGTGTTTTATTTATAAAGTTGAACATGTAGTCTTTTTATTTAGCATCACTTTATTTTGTTTCATTTTAAAATAATTTACTGTGCTTGATTGCCAATAAAATTATAGATGGAAGTCTTTTTTGAAATTTTTTTTTAATTTAAGTGTTATTTTTCCATAAGGCCCATTTTTTAAAACCTACATTATTTTTCTAAGTCTTTTCACTTTTTTCTCCAGTTCTCTGGAACTTTATGATGTGTAGAGGTCTTTATATCATTTATTGTGCTTTGTGATTGAACATGTACTGGACCCAGTCCCAGAGCTTCACATGTCTATTCACCACCATATAGACAGCAGAATATTTATTAATGTAGGTTGTATCTACCAATATTTACTGTATTGGAAGCAAAAACTGAGAAATTATAAAAATAGTTCAATAAAAAAATGTGAACTGCTTAGGCATAGTGCAGGGGCTGGGATTCAATCCTAGGCATGCTGTGCCAGCCCCACCCCCAGGGCCATGCTGAGACTGCCATGGAGACTGGGTGTGGTGGTGGGTGCCTATAATCCCAGCGCTTGGGCCCCTGAAAACAGGAGAATCACTATGAGTACGATCTACTTAGCCCCTGTAGATTCTGTACTAAATATAACAAAAAAAAAGTAAAAACGTATTACATGTTAACACCATTAAATTATTTGTACATGAAATAATTCTTCCAGACAAAATTTAGCAGGAAGAGTCCCAATGTTTTATCTATGCCGATCTGTATTATGTTTGCTTTCACAGAAGATAGTTGAATCTGTGTATCTGCTTTGCATTCTGTTTGTTGCAGGTATTCTGTTTTACTTTAAATACAGGTAGACGATCTCATTCACATAAAAGTAATCAGGGAAACAAACCATCAAAATAGGGATATTTCCTTTGATATTACGTCAAAACTTAAAAACTAGAGCTTTTTAACAAAAAGTTAGCAAGACAGAATCTAAGGTTGTATAAAGGCACTTCTTATGTTCTATCACATTAAAATCCATCTATTCACCTTGCCTTTGAATGGCTCTTTTATCCATGTATGTGCTAGTAACATTTTTATAATATGCGTTGGTTCAGAAAATACAGTACTGATGGAAACACGCCAGTTTTCTAATTGTTGACACATCTTATTATGCAGTATCAAAAATTGCATTTGCTTATGTCACCAGCAGTCTCATCCGAGGAATGTATATGGATAGGAAATTGACAAGCTCATAATAATGGGCATATGCAAAGTTATGGGTATAACTTTTTCTTACAGGTCCAAATTTTATCATTGTCAGTAGCACTGAGTTGTTATTTTTGAAGAAACATGCTGTTTCTTCAAAACATTCATTTTTAGAAAATGTCTGTCAACAATACTTAAGACTGTATAGCCATGGTTTCTCTGTCAATCAATATTTGAAGTAAAAGTGATATTCCATGAAAGAGCATTCATTCAATTTGCTAGTCAGACCCTCACTGTGTATCCTTTTCCTAAACATAGCTCTCATACTGTAGTATGCAGGAGAAAATGCTTTACATGCAAATCTGATGTCACATAGAGTATTAGAAGAGACATGTTTGCAGTCAAAGGTTGAGATTTAATAAAATTAACAATTTTATCAAGATCTTTAAGTGAATTTAGCTTTTTTGAAATGTATTTGGTTATTGCAAGGTCTCACTATGCAGTTTGGACTTGTGGTGATCCTCCTGCTTTCAGCCTCCCCAGCACTGGAATTACAGGTGTGTGCCACTTTTCCCAGTCTCTGGCTGGCTCAGCCTGCCCTGGGGGCGTGGCTGTTGCGGCATGTAGTACTGGGGATCAAACCACAGTCCCTGAACTTGCCTAAGCAGGCACTTTAGTCTGCTGAGCAATCTCACTGGTCCAGTTTAGCTTTTTAAAATACTTTTAGCATTAACAAAAGCTTACTCAAAGTGAATCATTGATTTGGATTATAGGGTGGACCATGTAAATGCAAAACTATAAATTCTTAGAAGATAAAATGTTTGGCAAATAACTTAGATTACTATGAACATGTTGAAAATTTTTTAGCTACAACACTAAAGGCACAAAGGAAGAATTGATCACCTAATTTCATTACAATTAAAAACTTTTGTTTTTTGATCAGCAATGCCAAGACAGTGTGAAAGCAAGCCAAAGACTGGACATATATTTTCAAAAGACACATCTAATAAAGGATTGTTACTCAAAATATATAAAGAATTCTTAAAACTCACAAGATGGTGAGCAACTTGATTATAAAATGAACCAGTGTTCTGAACAGGCATGTCACTGAAGGAGACATACTGATGGCAAATAAATGTATGAAAAATGCTATATATCCCTTTGTCATCAGGTAAATGCTAATGAAGAAAGTGGCAAGATACTGTTGCATCACTGTGTGGACTAAATCCAAAATCTAGCATCCAGTGATAGCAAGGAGATGCAGTAGTAGGAACTCTCATTCATTGCTGGTATTAATGTATAATTTAACAAACTGGTGGTTTTAAAAAGTAAACCTAGTTTTATCATGTGATTCAGTAACCATATTCCTTGGTATTTGTTTGTATTAGTCACTTTTCTATTGTGGGGACAAACTACCTGCCATCCAAATTCAAAGGAAGAGAGGTTTATTTTAGTTCATCATTTTAATCCCTGGAAGAAGGGTGTACAGAAGAATGCTGTTCAGCTTATGGGATTTAGGATGGAAAAATCAGGAGGAGAGATAAGAGGGAAGGGCCAAGGAGAAACTTAGTCCTCAGGGCCCTGCCTCATGACCACCTAAAAGTGTCCTTTACTAATATCCTAGGTGTCTCCCAAGCCAATCAAGTTGACAACCATGAATGTCACATTACTCAAAGGAATTTAAAGTTTGTGTCTACATGAAAATCTGTATATGTGGCTTGGGATGTAGCTCAGTGGTAAAGTACTTGACTGGTGCAACCTGAGTTCTTGAGTTTGATTTCCACCACCAAACAAAATCCAAAAGGTACATGGACATTCACAATAGTTATAATCACCAAAACTTAAAAGCAACCAAGATGACCTTCAGTAGGTGAATAGACAGTGGAATGTTGTCTAGATATAAAAGAAAGAAACTTTCGGTCCATGCAAAAACATAGAAGAAAGCTATGTACATACTAAGTATAAGGAATTCCTTGTAGGTACGCCTGACCTGAGGGCCATGTGTTATAATAAACTATGAATTTTGATGCTTATCTGCATTATTATATGTACTATGTACAAGTCCATTCTTCTTCCCTCAATGGGCCAGGAAGTGTAAACAAGTTCAGCTCACAAGTTGCACATGCCCACAAAGCCATACACTGTATGACTTCAAGTATATCTTTTTCTGGGAAAATTAAGACCATGACAAAATGGAGACCAAATAAGATTAATGGTCTCCAGGGCTTAGGCCAGAGTGAAAATACTCCCTATGACACTATAGTACAGATATATATTGTCATACATTTGCCTAAACTCAGAATGCAGGACACCAAAAGTGAACCTTAAAGCAATGATAATGGGTGACAATGATGTGTAAATATAATTTTCACTATGATAGCAAATGTATCATTCTGGCAGTAGATGTTGGTAGTGGGAAGCTCATGCAAATATGAAGGCAGAATATATGGGGAATGTCTGTACTGACCTTTCAATTTTGTTGTAAATCTAAAACTGCTCTAAAAATAAAGTCTCAAAAATTGATTAAAAGTGAAAAAGAAATACTCAGCACATGTCAGAGTGAAGAGTAAAATGACTCCTAGTGTAGTCTTGTGACATGACTTCATTCTTACCAAGGAGCTAGCAGTTTTTTTTTCCTTAATACTGCCTATTTATTATTAATGAAAATGTCAACAATAAGAAAACCAAGGAATATATTAGTCCTCCTACAAAAGTGTATTTTGGTTTTGTACAGCACTTTTTACCCTGCTGCTGCAGCCCAGTTTGTGAACCTGATGTTCTTCAAACTTATGTGTCTGGAGTATAACCAGTGCTCAGGTTGGGTGGCGTAAGAAAGGGCCAAGGAAATCATATCATTCATTCATTTAACTCTGACTTTCACTCCCTTTTTCAATATTTACTGTTACTCAGCTGTGCTCAGTGTTTACAAAGTTCGTATCTCGAATTCCTAGTCTCTTGCTTTATGACTCCACAGAACAGGCCTCAAGTCTTGGGTTTCGGGGAAATGATTTTGGGTACCTCAAGAAGTTCTCCGGGTTTAGTACTGGCTGGCACCTTCAGGATACCTGGCATGTCCAGGTCTTAAGTCTTTGGCTTGTTTTGTCAGCACCCTTTTGTTCTGGTGATAGTGGTGCTCTAAGCCTGGTTTCACCCATCCACTTTCCCTCAGCCTTCCAGACTATGTTGCCAACTCTTAAATGGTCATTGCCACTTCTGTTCTTTTTGTGTGTTTTAATTAATCCATTATTTTCATGGGGTAGATGTAATAATGGTGTGGACAAGTTGCTAAGAGAAATGTCTATGTTTGACCTACTAGAATTAGTTAGAAGTTATCTCTTTTTGGAGTTTAATGAGGAAACATTTGTTTAATTGCCTTTGACTTTATGTAATTCTAAATCCATATTCTTTTTTTTAATACTCTGTCCCCCACTGTGTTTATTCCTACTCTGATCTGCAATTCCCTAATTCAGTTTACATTTTCTTATTTTTATGCAGCTCTATGGTATCTTCATTGTTTCTGAAGTATAAAAATGTCTTTTTAGGGCCAGCCAAATAACTCAGTGGATTAAAGTGCCTGCAAGCAGGTGCAGGAGCCAGGGGTTTGTTTCCCAGGCCTGCTGTGCCAGCCCCACCCCTGGAGCGCACCTGAGGCAGCAGTTGAGACTGGGTGTGGTGGCTCAGCACTTGAGAGACTGTAAACAGGAGAATTACTGTGAGTCCCATCTGGTAGTGAGACCCTGAAAACCCTATAGATCCTTCCCTAAAAAAATAAAAAATGCCTTGTTAGTACAGTTAGACATCAATCCTATTTGCCGTAATATAGCCTTCTTTGGGCTATTTCCTGTTCTTTTCAACTATATGTAGCTATGATGTTGAGTAAGCAGGGTTTATGGGTGATAATTAGACCTTTATCTTTGTTTCCTCTGTCCTTTTAAATTTATACTGTATACATAGTTATTCTCTTGTCTTTGCATTAAACATAGGGTGCATCATAAGATTTATCTAGCAACTTGATATAAAATGTCCTCTCAGTAATTTTTATAGTCTCGCATACTGATCAGCACTTTGACTTGAGTCAAAAGTAATGCTTACACTCTTATCCCAGCTAGATCTGTGATGATGCCATTTCCTGTGGAGAAACAGGTACATCTGGCCACTTCTTTTCTCACCTCCCATTTCTATTCATCACCTAGCTTACCATTTGAGAGTACTCATACTTCCATTGTTGGTATATAAAAAGAAAGTGTTAGCAGCTAGAACCTTGAATCTCCTATTGATCTGTAACAAATTAACACAAACTTAGTGGTATAAAATGTAATTATGTTATCTGATAGTTTGGAATTCAGAAGGCCTATATGGTCTCACTGTGCTTAAATCCATGTGTTACCAGGCCTATGTTTCCTTTCCACAGCTCTGAGGTAGGTGTTTCTTTCCTTTCACTGCTTCCAGTAGAAACCTGCATTCCTTAGCTTGTGGCCTTTTCAAAACTAGCAACATCAGGCTAAATCCTCACACTGCTTCATCTCATCTCCACTTACCCACTGGATTCTGGATAATTAGCTGTTTTGCAGTTTTAATCTGTGACATGTACTTAAGATTCACAGGATGGTCGAGAGGGACATTATGTGAGAGAATAGGGAGCAAAGCATTTGATTGGCACTGTTGAATACTCTGGCATTGTGCTTTCTCAGCTTAGCTGATGTTTAGTTTGAGTTTGGTAGGTTTCTTTAGTGTGTTGTGGTCATCCATCTCTAGTTTCCGTTGCTGGGAATCTTACCTGCACATTTGCCTGGTCAGTCAATCATATGTCCTTCCTCAGTGCCACTCTCTTCAAGGTCCTTCTAGGAAAACTAACACTGCTTTGCAGATAGCTCTACCCACTGGACCCATTTATTTTTTTTTGTCCTGGAAAATGGAGCACTGAGGGGATAAGGTTGAGTTTTATATGAGATTATACAGTATTTGTAGTATTTGGATTGAATCATGGGGCTTTGACTAAAAGTGATGAGAACTCACCACTTCAACATAATGTTAACATTATATTAGATTTTGCCAATACATCAATGTGCTATTTGTGCTGAATTTTCATTCCTGAAATGTTGTCTTTCCCTACACTATCTTAGTTTTTACCTTAGTTTCCAAATATTTTATATTTTTCCCTTTAAAAACATTATTATGTATTTTTCTTGTATGGGCCTTTTATTTCTCAAGTGTTTTCTCACCTTTCTGTTTTAGAAAGTTGCAGTGATATGTTATCACTCTTTCTGGAAAGCCTACAGGGGTAAGGGTTGCACTAGGGGTAAATTCACATAGATCAGTATCAGCAGGAGTCTCCTGTAGAAACCACTGCCATCTTCTGCTCATATTAGCCGGCCCTGATCCTTTTGAACCTCCTTGGCTTGTGACTGTGGATGTACCCACATCACAGAGATAACAATGAACATTTTTTTTTCCTGGCAACTGTTCTTTCTTGAAGATGCAGTTCAGATGCAGCCTATTTTTTTTATGATATCACATGCAGAAATTAGTCTTTTCCTCTTTCTGGGCATAGATGAAGTCTTTGGAGATGTGCAGGTCCAGACTACCAGCCCAGGATGAACCAAGAGGAAGGTATCTACAATAAATGAGTATGCATTTGTCATGCTTTTCAACATTATGTACTTGTGACCTTACTTTCTCTTATATTATCTCTTTCATTGTTTCATACATTACCTCTTTGTACCTAAACTTTTTTTTTGTCCAAACCATAGCTCTGATTATTGGGTTCTATTTTTGTTCCAGAATCTTTACCCAGATTACAAAGCAGCTCAGCAAAGAAGAGTTTGTCTTGATTAGTGCTCAGCGTGGGGAATGGAAGTGAAAGAGGCTGAGATTGGAAATCCAGACCTGCACATATTGTTAGAAGAACTGTCACAAATAATTGGTTTAAGTCTTGGCTTCTGTTTTTATGAAATGATGCATCTTTGGGTGATAGAAATGATGAAGTAAATGAACTAAAGTGCTATGTATACTTAGTGCTGTTTTGAGGATATGCCCACAAGTATGATCATGATAATAGGAAAACCCTGGAAATTTGGATTAAATTTCTTCCAGGGAAATTTATTTGGATTTAGTGGGCCGGGGAGATAGCTCAATAGAATAAGCATTTGCCTGGCAAGTGCAAGGTCCCGAGTTCAATCCCCGGTACTGAAAAAAAAAAAAATTATAAAGTTTTTACATCAACTTCCTTTAGAGTTATTAATCTCTTAATGTATTGGTGTGACTTAGTTAAGTATTACTTTTGCATTTAAGTCAGCCAAGGGTATTAGACTTTTGACATGAAAGCAAACTTACAAAATACAACATTAGATAAAACAAAAAACAGAATGGAAGGGATAGGTAAGACTGAATTCCCTCCACTATATCTGAGTATCTTGCATTGCAATCTTCTGATTTGTGTATGTTTGACTTTCCATTCCATATATGATTTAATATACTTGGCGAAACTATTTTTATTTTCTGTTTTATTGTAACTTCGTATTTTTCTTCTTTTTTCTTTAGGTTTTTTTTTTTTTGGCAGAACTGAGGATTGAACTCAGGCCCTTGCACTTGCCAGGGAAGCACTTATATCCACTGAGCCATCTCCCCAGCCTCTTTAGTAGTTTTTCACAAAAATACTTTTCATGAATAAAAGATCATATTTTATATTTTGCCCTATATTATGCCCAGCTTTGTTTTTCTCAGTGAATTCTTACTAAGATAGTGCTTGTTATATGGATTTTGCATCTGGCTATGCTCGCTTTGACTTTGCAAGAAGGCACTGACCTCATCTTCTTCTGTTCCTTTGAGGCCTGCACATGGCATTTGTAGTTTCTTAGGAGGGTGGTGATGCTGAGAACAAAGAAGGGCAGCTGTGGACATCACTCTGCATTCTGAACGTCCAGTGGCCACACTGGGTAGTTGCTGCTGAGCTCATGTCTTAAAGTTCTTGGTGTAAGCTGAGGGATGTCACAGAGGAATTAATTGGTGGGCATTTCATCATCAGCTCTTGGTGGCAGAATACAGAGTTGTCCTTTTCTGATTAACTCATTTTTTTTCTTTTGTAAAAGTATACAATATCTTAAACATATCTCAGATATGTTACTAATTGTCATAAGTATCAAACGGCTCTATATGTAGCACCCTTCTTCACAAAGTGAGTGACATGACAAAAACAAGAGCAAATAGCATTTTATGGGTAAGGAGGATTAAGCCAAAGTTCTTGAATACAGAAGTGTTGCATTATTTCCATGCTGAACACATACTATAATTGGAATATGACTTGTGGACATTCATTTTTAAGGCCAAGTTAGGTAATCTTACCACTATATCATTCCTATCCTAAAAAAAAGGAAAGAAAGAAAAAGAGGCCTAGTAGCTCAGAGGATTAAAGTACCTGCTTAGGCAGATGCAGGGCCTGGGGATTCTATCCCCAGGCCTACTTTGCTGGCGCTGCCCTCTGTGCATGCTGAGACAGAGATGGATTGAGACTGGGCATGGTGGCAAGTGCCTGTAATCCCAGCACTTGGGAGGCTGTAAACAGCAGGGTCACTACAAGTCTGACCTATGCAGTGAGATCCTGTAGTGAGACCCTGTAGTGAGACCCTCAGATCCTGTAGGCCTTGTACTAAAAAAAACACCAAAAACCCAGGAAGGAAGAATAAAAAGAAAGAAAAGAAGAAAGGGATTGAAGGATGGGGGAAGGAGGAGGAGGGAGGGAAGGAGAAAAAAGGATAAAAATAGTTGAGATATGTGATATACATGTGCCAGCTGCACACAAGGTATGGAAAAATATACTGCACACATGGACTAATAAACTAAAACAATAAAAATTAGCAATATCTTCACATAAAATTTTACATCTTTTAAGTTCCTATTATTGCTGATAAAAGCAATAAAAATTAGTCATATTTGGTATACTCCTTTACAGAAAGTTTCTAATTTTGAGGCTTTTAAGATGAGATAACCTACTTGCAAGTCACTTAGCCTAAGATGTAACTACTGTCTAGTGAGCTAGAAGCATCATGAAGGAACCACTATGTTAACTTTACAAGTATCTTCTCATTATATACAGGGTTTAATATTTTTAAGAAACTTCTGTACTTATATACAAATGGCAATATATATTTAATTTGTATAACTAGATCTTTTTGAAGGTAAATATAGACCCTTGAAACCATCAATATAATTACATAAAATATATCCATCAGCTCTAAAAGTTTACTGTTGCCCTCTTTATTATCATTGGAAATTTGTGATAAGAACACCTACGATTCACCTTTGCAAATTTTGAAGACCATAATATAGTGGCGTTTACTGTGGGCACTGTGATATGTAGTTGCTCATTTTTCTTATGGTATTAATCCTGTATAAGTGGAACCTTGTACTCTGGACAGTGCCTTTTCATTCCCTTCCCCACTGACCATAGCCAGCCTACTGTATGTCTTATGATAGCACTCTCACATATCTCCCTCTCTGGGCTGTGTGCTATTGCTGCTATCTGGTATGGCTGGAGATAGGGCCTAAGCAGTGCTGCCCTGTGGCAGTAACCAAACGATTAATTGCTTGTGGATATTCAGTTAAGTGTGCTTTTAAAATTAGTATGCAAAGATAATGTGCTTTGATTTTATGCAAGAGTTTCATGCGTTAATTACTGTACTATTATACTTATACATTGATTATTTTCTTCAGATACATTAGAGTTCTTAAAGGGGAATTTACATTTTAGGTCCACTTTTATTTATTTTTATTTTTATTTATTTATTTTTTTGTGGAACTGGGGATTGAACTCAGGCCCTTGCACTTACCAGGCAAGCACTTAATCTACTGAACTATCTCCGCAGCCCTATTTCATATATATATGAAACATTAGAAATAACACAGAATTTCAAAAAACAAGATGAGAGGAATTCAACAATGGTTGTTATATTACATATTGTACATTATTGTCTTCAAAGAGATCCACTTTCATTTTTAACATGGAATAATATTTTCTAGGCTTGTGCCCATGGAGAATGTAAATTTTGATGAATTACCCTTTACTTCACAGAAGCCACCAATGAAACATACTGTCATACTATATTAGTAATTTATTTGGGAGGGAAGGGAGGAGAAGGGGAAGCAAAAATAAGATGATACATATCAGTTCCCCATGATAAATGTAATCATATATTATAAACATCCCAATGAAAAGAGAAAATAGTGCTGAAGCAGCTGTTTCTATATTTGGACAAAAGGACTTAAAGACAAAAAGGTTTAAAAGGGCCAGCAAGATAGCTCAGTGGACTACATGCCTGCTTTGGTAAGTGCAGGGACCAGGATTTGATCTTTTTTTAAAAAAAACAAAACAAAACAAAAAAAAACATTTATTATTTGTGTGTGTGTGTGTGTGTGTGTGTGTGTGTGGGTGGGTGGGTGTGGCCAGCTCAGCCCACCTGGGGGCGGGGCTGGCTGGCATGTGGTGCTGGGGGATCAAACCGGGGTCCCTGTGCTTTGCCAAGCTTGTTCCAAGTAGGTGCTTTAGACCGCTGAGCCATCTCACCAGCCCAGGGACCAGGATTTGGTTCCCAGTCCTGCACACCACACTGGCCTGCTCCCGGGGCACCCTGAGCAGCTGACTGAGTCTGGGCATGGTGGCACACACCTGTTAGCTCAGCGCTGGGGAGGCTGAAAACAGGAGGACCACTACAAGTCCGAGCTGTGTAGTGAGACCCTGTACCAAATACATAAATGGAAAAGTTTATACATGTCTAAGGACCATGTGTTATATTAGGTTACAGTATTTCTGAAGTTCCTTTAACTGCTATTTTAAGTAGTTATTAAGTATCTATTGTTTCATACTCTGGGACACTGGAATTGGCACAGAATGAAATATTATAGTGTTCAGGACTGAGGCCTCAAAGTGTTGTTTGCCTGAAGTTTTTACATCTTACTCATCTGTTGTGCTTAAAATTTTGTCCACTCATTCCTCCTTTATTGCCAGGAAGTAATTGTTTTTGAAACTCTAATTATAATTATATTACAGATTTCATTTGGCGTATAACAGTACTTTCTAGATTTTTAGTTCCCATTATTTGTAAAGATTTTTTTTTTTTTTTTTTTTTTGGCTTAGTCTTTTGTTCAACTCCAGATTCTGCATGGAATTTCTACGTTTTAAAACCTTAAATGACCAGTAAGCGCTATTATTGTTGTCAACATTCTCTCTCTTTATGCTCAGTCTTTGTTTTATATTTGTTTCTCATTTCCCATTCCTTTTACGCTCTCATTGGCTGATAGATTGAGAGTGTTCCTGGAGGCAGGCACTCTTGGCAGTTCTTTACAGATAGCCTCTTGAGAGTGAAAAGAGAACCCAAGGAGGAGAGTGAGGAGCTCTGGTTTCATTTGGTTACTCTGGTTTCAGTAATGCCTGATTTGCTCTGCCCCTGGGCAGAGCTTCAAAAGTCTATCTGCATGTTTGAATTTTATGTTCATTTTTGAATGCCTATACTATTACTTCCTTGTGGAATAATGCTTCCTATTTTTACACAGAAACCCTCTCGAATCCTTTTTGATTGTATGAGCCCTTTGAACATTCAAATAGGTGCATTTCTTTGTCCATTCTTCTCAAGAGCCTCCCCTTCTTATATGCATTCATTCTATCTCTTCTCTTTTCCTTCAGACTCTTAGAAATATTTATAGGTAGTGAGCTCTAAGCTTTTGGTGTAGAGTCACTAAAAGATACAAGTTATAATTGTTCACTCTTGACATGTCAGGAACTTACAGAAGAGTCCTCTAGTATGTTAGCCAGTCTGATAAAGAGCAAACTTGTGTAAAAGCTGAGGAAAGTCAGGAGACTTTTTCCAACAGCATGGTAGGAAAAGCACTGTGGAATAATGTACCTTCTCTTAAAGGCATGGTGCAGAGTTGGCACATATCACTTGTCTTGACTCTTTGGCCCCAGCAAGCCACAGTCCTCAATCTCTGTTCCCTGAGAGGACAGGGACTTTGATGCTGTCATGTGCTGGGAAGGAGGAGAACTAGACTATCCATGAGTCATGTCAGTATCTACCATAGGTGTTGTGTGGAAGTAATGCCTGATTGTACTGAAAAGAGGGCTGAACTCAAGCATCCATGCATAAGCATGAGAAAAGTGTGTGTGTGTGTGTGTGTGTGTGTGTGTGTGTGTGTGTGTGACAAACCATACACTTAACCCTGAAGTGTACCCTACCTATGAAGGGTATTTGAGCCTAGAGTACACACAAGAAAAGATGTAATTCTGTCAAAAACTATGGCTTGCTCTGGCAAGAAATCTTCATTTTGGTTTATCTGAAACTGCTACAGAACTAGAGAAAGGAAAAACAGAATAGAGAGGAATTTAAAGAAATTCTGTAGGTTATTCTGGATGCCCTTCTTGTAATCTGAGAGACTTTGATCTGAATTACAGCCTGTTATATACACAGTATAGTTTTCATTATTAAAAAATTTCAGTACTTGTGTTCTCCTATTACTTTAAGAGGAATGCCTAGTTCACATGTACTTTAGTGACTGGTTTTTTGAATATTTTTTTCAAATTTTGAGGATTTGAAAACTTTCAAACTTCAGCAGCACACAGTAGGTATCCAATACATATTTTAGTGAAAAGATTGCAAAAGTCTATCAGTGCTCTCATCATGTCAACATAGCATCTCATAGGTAATTAAAACAACAGCTGAATAAATACTTGTATGAGTATTATTCCTTAAAGAATGACTTAAGGGTATGGAACTTTAAACCTATGTAGGTCATCTGTGGAGATATATATATATATTTTTTTTCCTTTGTACTAAGTGGAACACTGAGTACTTTGTTTCATTAGTGTCTTTGCTCTAGTTTACCCTTTTAAACTGCTTGAGTCCTATCCATTAATAATTCCAGAAACTTGCCTCTATAATAGTCATATTTTACTGAATAAAGCATTGTAGTTCCAGTTACCCAATTTATAATTTTCTTGTATTTTTGATTATGTTCAACATATCTTGGGAATGGAGAAGAATAAAATATTTTCTCTAATTTATTAATATAATTTTTCCATTTTAATATAATATTGATTGTTATAAACAAATGAGTGTATTTCATTTCTAGTTTTATTATAAACTATGGTAAAACTTTCCAGGATCATTTTATCTCATATCCTCTGAATAACTTTATGTTGTGTGTCTTTCATTGTGTCAAACTAAGGCTGTCTTTGACTTGGAAGAGAAGTGTCTTGGTCACTTCCTCATTGTGGAGGTAAAATACCCAACAACCACAACCTTTTAGGAGGAAAGGATTTTTCATGCCCACAGTTTGTAGAGGTTTAAGTCAGCGTAACATGGCATGGCGAAGGGGAAACAGCTCATGGAATGGTAGTGGGAAACAGAGACAAGAAGGGAGAAAGAGGGAGAGAGACCCTTCCAGGCCACACCCCCAGTGACCCAGTGTGACTGGATTCTAATCTTTGTAGCTTGACTTCTATTCATCCTTCAACGGCCACTCCAAATTCCTCCCACCAGGCTATCGCTTTTTGCTATAGACTCATCAGTTGGCTAATGCAGTGAAGAGTATTACACCCACATGGTCTAGTCACCTCCCCAAGCCCCACCTATGAGTATGTGTGGCTTTGTGAGGCCACCTTGATATATGGTATAACAAGAAAAGAGTATTCATTCATTTTAAATTAGACATTGCTTATTTTATTTGCTTTATTTATTTAAAGTAGCTCCTATTTGTAAGCATTGTTCAATAATATCTTGCTTTGTTAAGGTGTTCTCCCGTTTACCTAAGTGCAATCCTATTCACTATTTTTGTTTGAAAGTATCAATTTGTGCTATCATTGTTCTAATCTTAATTCATCTCTGGCTAGTTTACCAGGGAGAACTTTTTTTTCCAACTATAACTTAGGTTCTAGAATTTCTCTCTTTCTAAAGGGGATAATTATTTAGCTTCAAATGTACACTGTTATTTTGCAGATTGTATAGTTAGTGGCAGTATGGTCTAGATCTCCTGAAATATTTTGAGTGGAAATCTTTCACTATAGATTTCTACCTTTATCATGAACAGGACTAGACCACTGGAACATGCCTCTTACTTTCCTATCTCCCCAGAACCTTGTGCGTGGTATTCACTGATCTGAAAGACTGAATTCTCATCTTTTTAGTTTGACTTCTATTCATTCATCAAAGGCCACTGCAAGTTCCACCTCGTCCACAAATACCAGCACCAGTCTGTTGTATCTGAAGAGAACTGTCTTCTCCAGCTCTTATGATGGCTGTGTTGTTCTTGTGAGGCACTTGATGTTTTGTACATACAGTTCATTACATGATGAGAAATTTTTTGTGATGAAATAGCTCATAGTTTCAAGTTCTTGTATATTTTCAAGTTCTTGCTAAAATACTACATAAATTGCTTCTTGTAAGACTGTACTACTATTAGCACAATCATTTATTGTTTTATATTTATATACTTACATTTGTAATACCTGCTATATTATACTATATTTTACTATGTCTTATTGCTATCATTGTTTTTGGGTGGTACAACATTCATGAAGAGATTAAATAATGCCCTAAGATAGTATATTGGTGGTCAGATCAGTTTATGAATTCAAACAAGCCAGTTCTAATCTTAAGCCTTATTCTAACCTTCATCCTTAGGTTCCACAAAGCTTATAATATATTATCAACATATTTTTCAGTTAATGCTAAACCTTCTCTCGTGTACAACGAGTTACTGGATAGTAAGTTAATATTGCAATATGCTCAATTATGATAGTAAGTTCATATTGAAATATGCTTAATTATGTGAAGGTAAGTGTAGCTGTATATTTTTGTGTTATGGAACATACCTCTTATTTGCTTAGGAAAATGACATTAGTATAAAGTGTGAGTATTGCTCTGTTTCATTTTATCACAGTGTAGGATAGTATAGCAGTACTACAAGGAAAATAAAGGGCTATTTCATTGCCACAAACTTCCCTTTTGCTACTCCGTTATAGCCCTACATTTACCCACCACCCCATCATCCTTTTCCCCTCCCAACTCATCTCACATGTATGCTTCTAATTTTTCTGTTCAAGTCTGTTATGTAAGTGAGGTTATAGAGTGCATGGCTTTTGGAGATTGGCTTTTTTTCACTGAAAATGCTATAGAGATATGCGCAAGTTGTTGCAAGTATCAGTAATCCATTTGCTTTTTCCTTTTCTCTCTGTATTTTACTAAAAATACTTAATATGAGATCTCCCCTCTTAACACATTTTATTTTTAATATATTTGGTACAGGACCTCACTATGCAGCTGAGACTCCTAGTGATCCTCCTGTTTTCAGCCTCCCAAGAGCTGGGATTATAGGTGTGTGCTACCAGTCCTGTTTTCAGTGGCCTGCATAGAATGTGGTTCTGGGTATCAAACCTGGATCTTTGAGTTTGCCAGGCAGGCACTTAGACTCCTGAGCTATCTCCTTAACCCCTATGTATATAGGGGAGTACTTTTGATGACAGTTACGATGTGGAATCTTGCTGTATTTGTTCTCCTGTGATTACTTATTTTACTAGTGTAATATGGAAGGGGTACATCCATGTTGCATATAGCAAGGTTTTCTTCTTATTTAAGATTACATAATATTATATTGTATGTCTATACTACATTTTCCCTATCCATTTCTCTTTCAGTGGACATTAAAAGTAGAATGGAGATGTGGGGAATAGGGAAAAATTATCTGTAAACCCTGTATCTAATAAGGCCTAATATACAAAATCTATGATGTATTCCTACTTAATAATAATAATACCCAGAATGAAAGAAGTCAAACGACTTGAATTTTTCCAAAGAAAACATACAGATATCCAGAAGGTGTATGAAATGATGCTCAATATCAAAACTAGTGCATTACCTCACATCTATTAGAATGGCTGTCATACAGCAATGTGTAATACAAAAACCTTGCTTGAATATCATTATTTTGGTCTTCTACATGTGTTCAGTTTCTAATGTCATACCAATGATTACTGTACTCTTTAAATTTTTAAAAAAGGTAATAAAAGACAAGAACAAAAATTTAAGGTTTCTTGAAAACAAGCAATAATATGTAATCCTATGTCCAGTCTTATATAACTATAACTGTTAATCTGAGCAACAGATTTGATGGTAAAAATAGATAATATATCAACCATTATTAATCAGTTATTCTTGATTTGAAAATCAATAACATGTATTATCATATGTTGTGCTGTTTCTGTCTTTGTTTCTGATTTTTTCTTGGTTTTGTTTTTACATTTTAAAATAAAATAAAATTAATTTTTAAAAAAAAATTACTGCCATTAAAAAATGGAATAATTTAAATCCATGGCCATTGTTAGTAGAGCAAAGAATAATACAGCCATTAAAGAAAACAATCTTAAAACTCCTAAAAAGTTAAAACTACAAATGCTACACAATATAGCAGTCTCACTTCTCAGGATTTAGGCAGTGAAACTTACTTAAATAGACATTGAAGAGGCAATTACACTCCCATGTTCATTCCAGCAATACTCATGGTAGCCAAGATGTGGTAACAGCCTCAGTGTTTTTCCTTTTTATCACTGGCATGTACTGTGGCTCATTTACCCCTTCTTCTGTTACAGGACATTTTGGTCATTCCTACCTTTTGGTTATCACAAATGAAGCAACTATGAAAAATCAAGTACATGTTTTGTGTGGGAAAGTGTCCCAGTTTTCATTTCTTTGGGAAAATGCTCAAGCTGTGGTCTCTGGACTATATGTTAAGTCCATCTTTAGTACTGAAAAAGGTCAAACTGTTTTGTAGAGTAGCGGTGCCACTGTACCATTCCAGAGGGCAAAGGGTCAGAGATCTGTTGTGTCAGTTCTCACCAGCATTTGGTATTGTCCACCACCTTTAGTTGTTCGCCTTGAGTATGTAGTAATACCTGATTGTAGCCTTCTGACTAGTGATTTTGAACTTCTTTTTCTTTCTATTGCTGATTTGCTTTCAATGAAATATGTCTTTGTGTCCTCCACCCATTTTTAAATTGGATTTTGTTTTTGCTATTGAGTTTTGTTCTTTGTATGATGTAGATGTGAGTCTTTTGCCAAATACATGGTTTGTAAATTTATTTTTCCACTCTGTGGTTTGTGTTTGTATGATCATTTTTGTTTAAGATATAAGTGAAGGGCTGGGGAGATAGCTTCGTGGTCTAAGTGCCTGCCTGGCAAGTGCAAGGACCAGTGTTTTATCCCTGCTACTGCATGCCATGCTGGCCACTGAAACTGGGTATGATGGTGCAAACATGTAATCCCAGCTCTGGGGAGGCTGAGACAAGAGGATCACTACAAGTCTGAACTGCGTAGTGAGACCATGAACCAAATAAATTAAATTTTTTAAAAGACATAAGTGAATTGTTTTGAGGATTCAAAATATAAGTTAAAATAAATATAAAAAACATGAATGCTGCTGGGTCTGGGTGCCCTCTAAGAAATTTGTGGCAGCTCTGTGGAGGAAAGACTGCCATCTGCTGAAGCTTGGGCAACACTTTTCCTGCACAGCAGCTCCAGCTAGAGAAGGGCAAGGAGCAGGCTCCTTCAGGGTGGGATGGATGGAGGGCCATCTACCATTGTCATGGAGACCAGTATCACTGCTATTCTGTACCAAATCAGAACTGATCTATTCTAGGATGAGGGATTGTTGTTGAATTAGTACACTAAGTCGCTTGACAAAATGTAAGTAATGAAGATAATAAATAAAAGGCATGACATTGGTACCAGCTGATTTCAGACATCTCTGGCCTGCCTCAGCTTTCTTTGTTTCAAGTAATTAAATCCCCTAATTAAAGCAGTTCATTGCTGTTAGCTTCAGGTATATTTATAACAAATGTCTTGAAATGACATTTTCACTGAACACTGATCTCACCTTTGTTTATGAGCAGGTTGTTTTATGGGTTTTAATTGTCAGTAACACTACAGAGACAGTTTTCTACAGAAGGATATATTTTCCATAACATAAAGAAAATATATCTCTTTAAGAAAAAGTGCGTGAGGATTTAATGATGTATCATTTGCAGCAGTATTACTTTTGAACATTTTTAATTTAATTTGCAGAGACTATGAGTATACTTAAAAGTATAAAATTTAAGTTGAAATGGGTTCGGCTAGATATTCAAAATATGCTGTTTTGAATTATCTAGCGTAAAAATCCTACTTTTCTGTATGTGAGATAAATGCTAGCTTTAATGTCTCTGGCATTAAGACTAGATAGTCATTTTTTAGAGTATATAATGTATTAGTTTTTTTGCATTAGTTTTATAGAACCACTTCTGACTTAGTGAATAATTAGGAGCTGTAGTCACCATGGATGGACAAATGGAGGGATTTTGGAACATGTCTCAGTAGAGGTTTTTATTTGATATATCCTTCTGTGCCTAGTGAGGAAATCAACACCATATTGTACAGTTTGCAACTCAGTTTTCTGCTGGATACATTTGCCTCTCTGCAAATACTGCAGGGAATATTTTTAAAATTATGTATACTTGTCTCCTTTCTTTGTGGGGGCCACATTCCTAGAGCTCCTCATAGATGTCAAAATCCCTCAAGCAAAATGATATAATTTTCATGTAACTGCTCACACATCCTTACATAGACTTTAAATCATCTCACATCACTCATGAGAGCCAATAGAATGTTAATGCTAATATGTAAGTAATTGTTACGCTGTGCTGTTGTTTAGAGAATAAACACAAGAAAAATACATATTCAAGACAGGCAAAATTTATTTTTCTTTTTTCTTTTTTTGGTGGAACTGGGGATTGAACTCAGGCCCTTGTGCTTGCCAGGGAAGCACGTATTCCACTGAGCCATCTCCCCAGCCCTGGAAAAATGTTTTTATAAGTGTTTCTGATTACATTTGGTTGAATCCCAAGAAATGAGGACTTCATAGCTATGGAGGGCCAAGTGTACATTTTTAAAATTTTAGTGTCTTAGGAACGTGTGTAGTATATGTTTGTGTTCCTTGTGAGAAGTTGGCACATGTGGATAATACATCTTTAGTATTCCTTATCCTTCTCTTCGTACTTCGTCTTTTCGCTATGTACTGAGAAGCGGTATAACTGGTATTCACATTCAATTCCTATTGTAGGAAATGTTTCTACCAATAATTTTTTTGACGTTGTTACATTATTTGAAGTATCTAGGAATCTAATGGATGTAGCTACAATTAGATTTTACTTAGATACAGATATAAGATATATGTGAGTTATATATATTTTTTACATATGAGAAAAACAAACCTAGTAAAAATAAACTTAAAAATATGAAACTGAAGGAAATTTGAAATTTTCTAGTAAATGTAGTAATTTATTCTCTATACTTGTGGATTTCTTTCTTTCTTTCTTTCTTTCTTTCTTTCTTTTTTGCAATATTGGGGATTGAAGTAAGTCAGGACCTTATGCTTGCCAGGCAGCCACTTATTCTACTGAGCTATCTCCTCAGTCCCTTGTGGATTTCTAACTCTTCATTTATTCAACTTTTTTCTTCTGGTTCTGGGACTTGAACCCAGAGCATTATACATGGGCAAGTACTCTACCACTGAGTTGCATACTATACTCTTTTCTCTTAAATTTCTGATAACTCCAATTGAACTTTTTTAATGTGTCCATGTTTTATTACCCCTACAATTAACATTGCCTCACTCCTACTTTAGAAAGATCAGATTTTTCTGGCCAATATTTTCTATGAAATTTTTCAAAAGGAGAGAAAAATTAAAATTTTAGAGAAATACCTACATTCTATCAATGAATTTATTGTCTGATGCATTTTAAAGCAATTTGCAAACATTTTTCATGCAAATCATTACCTAGACTTCACTGTTCTTTACATGTTCATTTTAAATGTATATAGGAATAACATACAAGTTGTATGTTACATTAGCTAAGATTTGAGAAATTTGTATGCTTTTGTATCCACTGGAAGGTGCAGAACATTACTGTTGCTCCAGAAATTTCCTTCTGCCCTTTCATAATCTTTACCTTCCTCACGGACAGAAGTTTGCCTAGTCCAGATTTCATATACAATACATTTTATATGCCTGAATTCTTTGATCCAGCCTAATGTTTTGAGACCCTCCCATGTTGTCATAAGTCACAATAGTGTTTTCCTTTTTCTTAATGGGTAGTGTTTCTTGCTATGATTATGCTATAGTTGTTTACACATATTTTTGTTGAGGAGCATCTGGAATTCTGAGCTTTTAAAACTCATGGGATGACTTTTTAATGTTTCATTTAATATGTTATATCTCTATGTCTGTAAAGAGATAGAAATACTGAATACAAACACACATATAGTCATGCTGCTCTTTTTAAATAGTTGTAATTTTGAAAATTTTAGTATTTGTACATAAATTTCATAATCTTAGTTTTCTTACCTATGCCCAACTTGGGTGCCTTAAGCCAATTGTTTGGGCTTTAGTAACTATCCTTGTGAAGAGGAGAGGAAGTTTCTACGTTGCCTCCCACTCTTTTCCCCTGCCATCCCAGAAAGATATCTTAGGATATCTTACTGCAGAGTCTGTTCGCAGTGTTTATCAATCTGGGCCTAAATTTAGCTTTTATTCTGTGTACAGGTTCTGTCTGGATAGTGGGTGCCAATGTTGGTAAGCTAATATCATTTTGCTGAAAATTTCTTACATGCTGGGAGGGTGGTCTATATATGCCATATATCCTTGATGGTTTTGAAATCATAGTTTTTTAATCAGCATTCTTCAGTGAACAGGTAATAACTACAATAAGCATATGAGAAAATATATTAAAAACTTATCAATGACTTCAATGTATGTCTATCTGGTGCTTGAGGTTAGGGAGAGTTGATCTCATAAAAAATGTATTCCAATACGATGGCATTATAAGTAACAAAATCTTTCTGCCAGATGCATTTTTAGGCCATTAAGATCATCAACTTGCCCATTTAGAATGTACATTGGTAATGTTATCTGTGGATGAAAAGTGAATGAAGCATCGTATCTTGATATTCTGAAGAAACTTGTGTGGAGAAGGAGGGTGTTTCTTTAGTATAAAAGGATTGGGGAGCAGCTATCCTATACAGTACAGCAGTAGTGGGAAATGTGGGATAAGGGTAGCTAGGTTTTTATTTCACTAACACAACATGTTTTTTGGAAGAGATGACAGCCCCTAAATACTTATATACAGACCCCAAAAGGTGGCTGTGCCATATTCTAGACTTCCTTCAAAAGAGACCTCACAAAGTGATACCATCCAGAGTCTTAACAGAAGTGATGATCATGTTTATAGCTACTCAAATAGCAGCATGAAGTAAATAAAATAATGACAAAAACAGTTCACAGAAAGTGTCCTATGGAAAACTTTGACAGAGAGAGGTTGTTGCTTGAAAGTATGTGAAGAAGAACAACAAAAAATGAACTTAGCAAGAATTAGAAATGTACTATGTTCTACTATTTGTCTATCAGGAGCCTGAAAAGTGACTTGATTTTTTTTCCATGTGTGTGAACTATCCTTTCTGACCTTGCTTTGTTCTTGTCTCTGATTGGAAGTACCCTCATGTTTCAAAACCCAAGTTCTTGCATCACTTCCACAAGCCAGCCTTAAACTTCTGTTCTTTCTACATTATCTGTCAGTGGATTGATTCATTTCTCTCTTATTATGCAGAAGGATTCGGCTCCTTTTAGATAACACTCTCGTTCTTTCTTATCACTGGTTTCCTTGGTACCACTTTAGTAGCTGTAGTAAGCATAGTAGTGCTTGTGCAAGTAATGGCAGCAGAAGCAGAGCCGCCACATTAACACCTGTGTAGTGCTAGTTTGGGCTAGGCATGGTTTTTAGCTTTTCTCATAAATTAGCTCATTAAATCTCACAGTATCACTATGATCACAGTACATTATTTTATCTAGTGTGTTTCATTGCTTGTACTTTAGTGATATTGAATTAAATTCTAAGTTAAGCTAATCTCTTTCTGAAATGTCCCACTAAAAATAACATGCTAATTTATCTAATATTTCTTATAAAATTATATACCAAACACTGTAGATCTTTTTCTGCAGGTCAAGAAATATTTAGCAAAAATGCTAAACATTTCTTTATGTAAATATGTATAAGGAGATGTTAAGACAGATCCAGGATATAGAATTAAGATCTGGCTTTGCCAACTAGCTTATCATTTGATTTTCTTGTCTTGTAAATAATAATGTATTTTGCAAGACTTTTCTGGAATATAATATATATGAATAATTTGTAAATTATTAATATAATAGAAATCATTTCTTTATCTTATTAAATCATAATGAGCTAGTCTTTGAACCACTGGACTTTTGATTAGCTTCTTAAGATTTGTTTATTCTTGTAAGGCACATTTTTCTTCTCTGTTAAGTTGCTAAAATAGGCTTCTTAATAATCTTCTTTAGTGCATCTTCTCCACAGTGAAATGTATATGTTTGTAAGTGTCTCTTGAGGCACATACTCTTTGGCTTAAATATTTGCTTGGCTTAATGATTAAATATTCTTTTATTAATTATAATGTTATAAAATACACGTAGAAAGGATGATCGAAGTAAAGAGGATTTTTTTTCTATCAAAGTCTATTTCTTTTGAGAATGCCGTGTTTCCTTTATGCAGCATCATGGAATGCTGTCCACCACGGAGCTGTGTCCCTGGGCACATGTGAGTGTGCATGCCCGTGTGTGTGTGTCTGTGTGTGTAAAGCTAATGCTTCCTTTGATAGGTCTGAACTTCGAAGTGCTGACTTTATGAATGGAAACAAATGGCAAGTATAGGTCAAATTAAATGCACAATGTGAAGTGTTTCATGTTGCTAGGGTCATTGTCATCCTTATTGGGCAGACACAGCTAAGCCCAGGCAGGTTCTTCCCCATCAGGTATTCTTTTTAAATTCTAGCGAAGCAGGGACCTTTTCTCTCCATGCATGTTCACCCAGTGCAGCTGTGGGAGCAGATGACTGCCCGCCTGCCTCCCTCTCCAGCTGCTTCCCCTGCCTGCTTGTGAAGCCTGTTTCCGTGACTGTCCTGCTGCCTCTTGCTCTTCCTGCATTATTTCATCCTACCTGGGTTTCTGGGTTTAGGTTTCTTTCTAATTTTTCTTCCCATCAATGATTATACTCTAAAACTCATTCTTCAGTGTGTTACAATTGTATTAGACACGTTCCAATAATTTTAACCCATCTTTGCAACTGGTAATGGTCTTGTCTATGCAGCCTGAGTTTCAAATTCCCTTTGTAGTATCTCCATATGTTGATTCATAGTGTGCATTCATGTCTTACCAGAAGTTATATCCTTAGAGGGAAGTGATGTCAAGCCTTTTAGAGACAAGTGTCCAAACTTCAACCCAAAAACTACTTACTGCTAAGTTCTAACATAATTAAACCTGAGTTCTGAGGTTTTAGTTTAGAAAAATAACTCATGTATTAACATATTTTGTCTTAAAATGAAAACAAATAACCCAAGTGCCATAGGTTTAGCACCACTATTCTAGAGAGTTGAAAGTTATTGTGGATTTTCAGTATTTCTAATTTGAAATAAAAAACCCAGTTTATGAAACTTTGGAAAGTAAATGAAGTACATACTCTTACCGCTCTTTCCTGACTCCTATATTAGTTTTTTCACTTTTGTGTTATCCAATTAATTTCTCAATAGTTGTTTTACAATATGTTATTTTTGCCCTCATATATCAAAATACTCAGGATAGCAGGATAATTTTTTATATTGTTCATAGCATTTATGATTAACATTGAAAATGAAATTTTAGTAGTTTACTGTATGTCGTTATGGTAAAATAATCAATTTAAAAATAAATACAGTATTGTGTGTTCCATGAAGTTTCCAATTATTGCATTTCTGTATTGCTAATAGTTCATTGTATTTCATTCCAGATTTAATATACCTCTAGATTTAGTATACCTTGGATTTAATATAACTATGAGCATAAAGGATGTATCATTTCTGAGATACAGGTATAACATATTTAACTGTTTATTATTATTAGACATTTACTAAATTCTAATACTTTTACTATTGTAAATACCTATATGAGTGTTTTTGTGAATATATACTTAAAAATGTATATTTTAGGTTTTTTTAATTCAGTTAGAATCTCAGAAGTAAAATAACCAAGTTAAAGTAATTTTCATTATTCACAATCTGTATTTCTGAATAGAAGAACATTTTTTTGTTATTCCTGAGTTATGTTTGTGTAACAGTTTATGATACCTTGAACAGATTGGTTGCCTTTTTCTTTTCCCCACTCACCTTCATGTATATCCATTCCTTTCTTTTTTTAGGGCTTAAATTTGTTCTCTGAGCTGAACACCAGTGAACAGCTGTCCTCCAGCACATTCTGGTTTTGGAAAAGAGAATACATATTGTGCTGCCTGAGGATAGGGGAGAATTGGAGAAGAGACATGGGGTGGTGGAAGACCCTGGTGGGAGAAGTGTGGCTGTGAGGCTGGCAAGTGGGGCTGAAGTTGACTTCAAGGTTTTCTGGAATTACCCCCAGAGACGCTGTCCGCAAGTTGCACAAGTGCCAGTGGCCCACACTGCAGAATAAACTAGTTACTAGATTTTTAAAGCAATGAAGTTTGATCTGCCACAGTCAGTCTGTGCATTATCTTACAGAAAAATTGAAAAGCAGTTTGCAGGAAATAGGTTGTGGCTTGAATGCCTTACTGAAGAGGTTGTAAATTGTGTTTTATAATTAGGAACCTCCTGTACTGTAAATGTGTAAGGAAGTGTAAGTTACAGTTTTGCAGAAAGTGCCTGCATTGCTAGCATCTCCACAGTTTATACAAGTGATTTCAGAGATGTCACCTTCTAGTTTATGTGGCAGTCATGAAGTACTTCAGTTTGAATGTGCCCATGTACAGATAAAGAACCGGGCCTGCAACATAGTGAACTGATTTTTACCTATGAGAATTACAGCTCATTATATATTTAAACTGGATTTAACAAAATGTGATTTTTGTCATCTGGAATAAATTGGACTTTAACATGGTATGCCTTTAGCTATTCAGGACTACAGTGACCACATTTCAGAGATTATTAAGGAAAATAGACATCTTGATCTTACATTAAACCTGTTCATTATCTATTTCTCTGAGCCATTGACACCTATGTTAATTCTTTACTTTCAAGTGACAGTATAGTAATTGTACTTTATGGTTAACGTATTTTAAAAGCACTTTATCATATAATACTCACCCTGATGGAAATTGTGGCTTGTAACAGGCCATTTTGCAGAATATTAGACTCCTTTGGTGCTCACAGTGTTAGTCTTTAGTCCTAGGAACTATTCTAACACCTTTGATTGTTTGACTTCTAGGATCCTCTTCAGCCAGGCATCCGCATCTTTTTTGTGTGCTTCCTAGACATTTGTCCTTGGACTAGTGTCCTCTAACTCCTCTGAGGCCAGCTTTATGACCAATAAGTTGTAAATCTCAGTAAATCCCAGCAAATCCCAGCTTACCATCCCTGACAGGTATATGCCCATTTAGAGGGGCAGGAGTGCTCTGAGAGCAGCCTCAGGGCCAGAGGTTGGAAGACTGAGCAACAAAACCTTTCTCCTTGTGGGAGAGACTGGAGGACTTACAACTAGTCTTATATCTTAAGTGTACTCAGGTTGGTAATAGAGGGGGATAGAACAGGTAGCTCAGATATTCTAGGTATTGTTAAAGACTAGGATTTCCAGAACATAATTTCTAGGAAAGTATGATTTTAATAAAGATGAAGATGACAGCTGTTACTAATAACTGTTGTTCAAATACTGAATCTGTCCCAGATAGTGTAGTAAATATTTTTACATATAATCAATTATATCAATAATTTTAAAGAGATAGTTGTTCTATCTTTATTTCCCAGATGAGGTAACTAATACAATGGAAGTTTAATATCTTACTGCCTAAGCATTGAGTATAAATAGAAGCACAAACTGTCTGAATTAGGGCTTATAGCTTAACTGCTATTCTTATGCTGAGCTGTGTGTCTTCTGCTCATCCTTTTCTTTCATCCATGTTCACAAAGGTGAGCCCTCAGGTGGCACCCAGAGGTTGTCTTGCCCTGGCTTCCTGCCCTGTTGAGATCCAAGGCATAAGCGGAGAGCAGCCAGAAGGGTCACTGCACTGCTTTCCCTGTGAGGGCATGGCTGCCTGTCTGCCCAGGGCCACATCTCCTGTCAGAGGCCCTCTCCTTGCCCCTTCAAGCAGGGCAGAAAGAAGGCTAAATTTGTGTAGTGATAAGACCTGGTATCGCTGTCTCACTGTTTATGGATAGAACCCTTATTAAATTTTCTGTAGTGCTCCAGTTGTACTCTGCCAGCTCTTCTTGCTTGGCCTCTTTCAGGTATATTAGCTTTTCTATTTTCAGAAAATGAGCTGCATTAGGAAGAATACTTGAAGTTTTGTCAGTCAAAACATATTCATTAAGTATCTATGGTGTGTGAGGTACCACTGTGCAGGAATGACCGATTAACAGCCAGGGCCCTCACCTGTAAAAATAAATAGTAATGAATACATATTTATCTTGAAGGAGTGCATTCAGAATGACAGGAGAAAAATAGCTTCGGCTAAGTGTAACATGAATCCAGGCCAAAGGGCTCTCTGTACAAGGGATGATGAGGCATTTATTTGGCTTTATTTTACTTTTAAAAACTCAAAATATTCAGGAAGAATGGAAGAAGCAATTTTCAAAATGTATTTTATGAATAATGATTAAAAAAATCTAAATGGGTGTATAAGCCCCTTGAGGAAATAGTGAAGGTAGGCAGCATGTGTACTTAGGCTGAAAAGTATAGTCTTTTCTTTAAATCTTGCTTTTATCAAAATTATTTTGTACCCAAAACAGTGTTATATTAGGTGTCCATGCTTAATGTAAATAAAAACTGGATCAAAGTAGTAATAATGCCTCAACTACTACTGTTTGGAGAGGAAGTCAGTGTTTTTGAGTATCTGTTTACTCTGTGTCAGGCCTGTAGTTTTGTTTGGAAACACCATGGTTGTAATTCATGCTCTTGGTTCTAATAGCACTTTCATAATAATTACCATTACTTTGTAATTGCAGCAATAAAATCCATTCTTTGGGAACTATTCTAGTATTTGGAATACTCAAAATAATATGTGCTTAGTACCAGTTGTCCCAGTGATTTTTCCAGTGCTTGCATTTCTAAGAAATCAGCTTCTATTGTACTTCAAAACAAAACTGATGCCTGGTAAAAAAATCTCCCTTTTGAGATGGCAGCTCTTTGTACAACCTGAAAAAACTTTAAATCAAACAGAATATTCACAAAAAGACATATTCTATTTAGAAATATTGAAAAGGAAGAGGGAAACATAAAACTATCTCAGAAAAACAATAACCTGGAGACTTAAGGTATTCTTTGCTTTATTTAGAAGATAAGTTGGTTCAAATCCATGTGTGGGATTTTGGAAGATAACTTGTGTATGTGGGGTGCATGTCACCCTTTTTGATTCTCTGACTTCTCCTGTTTCATTCTATTTTTTGAAAAGCTGTGTAGCATTCTGCTGACGGTCTCTGGGCTTATTTCTGTTTGGGTATTGAGTAGTGTGCTGGTCTCTCATGCAGAGTCCATGTAGGTGCTGGCCAGTGCTCCAGAAGAGACCGGCCTGGAAGAGCAGCAGCACTGGAGGAGCAACAGAACTCAGTAGGATGCTGGGTGCTTTTTACCAGCCTGTTACATCCTTTAGAAATGTGTCAGAGTGCTTTTTATGAGCTACATGTAGGAATCTAATTATGTATGCTTTTTCTAATAACTTAAATTACATAATCATTGGGAAGGTTTCCAATTCAACACCATGATTATGTGACATACTTTCAAGTTGGGGTCAGGATTCTAGGGACATTTCTGACTCCTGCCCATAGTGTAATGGCACAAGATCGTTTATGGGGCTACAGTTAATAAAATGTGAATCTTCTTATATGGCGGAATGGGAAATCTATTCTTCTTGGTGTGATAAGAAGCTATCTCGAGTTCTAGAGAAGGTTGCAGTTTTTTCCTCCCCTTCCAGAAGCTCCTTCAAATGACAGCTGTGGGCATGGCATGGGCTGCGCCCCACATCCCAACACCTGTTGCTCGTTGTTAGTCGATATCTCACTGTCACCTCAAGTATGATGTGTCTAAAAGAGACTGATTTTGTTGTGAATTTGGATCATTATATAACTTGAAAATTTGTAAGAGGTACTTCCAATTGCCTAACTTATTCAGATTATGCACATTCTTCTGGATATATTCTCCACTGAAGGTTCATATACATACTCCTTGCATGTAATTCAAGGTTGATTTTAGTTACTCCTGAAGTGAGTGCATGGATACTTCAATTAAACAAAGATAAAGGACAGATCTGAGAGGATCAAGTAAGAGGCCACTGTCCAGGATACCGCATCTGGCTGCTGGTTGAGTTCTTCCCATCATATTCTTCCCATCTCATTGAGCTGGTGAACACTCTCCTTTAGTAACTATGATGGACATGTTTGTTCTCAGATGGGGTTTGCTCTTTTCTCTATCCATTTGGGTAAACATCCTGTCCCACCTATACTGCCTTGGAGCTTCCCTGTCTGGTACCTTTTGGTACCCTTCAATATCCAGCAACATTTCACTTCTTCTGAAGTTGAGATTATGTCTATAGGATAAAAACATTCTTCATATTGTTATGTTTTCAAGGGGACACATTTCTCCATGGATGAATTGAACGTTTCTCTAGGACAGGAACAGTGTTTTACTTTACTACCCAGAGTGCATGATCCACATATCCTCCAGATACTTTTGGTTATTATTAGTATTTCTTGTGCCCCTCAGCTCTGCTGGTTACTTTACCTTCATGTATAGTCTTTATTTTTTTTAATGTACTAAAGTAGATATTTTAATTAGCACATAACTGCTATGCTAATTCAATGTAGAAAGTAATTCTATTTTAACAATAGCTGTAAACCATTTTATCTTTTTCAAAATTAGAAATGTTTCCTTAGCTAAGCAGTTACAACAATTTTAAATTTAAAAATATTTCAATCAAAAACTAGTCTGTCCTCTTATTAATTAAAAGAAAGTATGTGACCATTTCACAGAATTATTTCTAGAGTACAATTGTTTTCAATAAGAATATATAATTTAATCTTAAAGGTGCAACAGATACTTTGAAAGGAAGAGAAAATGTTCAAAGGGAAGGAACAGATAGGATGAGGGAATGGAAAGAGGAAAGAAAGAAGGAAGAGGAAAATATGTATGTAAATGCACAGGATAGTGTGGATAATTCTACTGTTGATTACTATCGGTCTGTTGAAAGGAATAGTTAATGAATTTTTTTCGCTTCTGTTTATTTATTTTTACTAATTTTGCATGCTTATATCTAGAAATCTGAACAACTAATTTGAAGACAACAATATGCAATGTAGCAACCATTGTTGAATTCCTATCATTTTGTTTAGTGAAATTCTGTATCATTTCTAATGTTTTTTAAAACTGGTTTTTATTGTCTTTAAAACATACAAAAGTAAATAAAGAAGAATATATGATTTAAAATATGAGAATACGTAGAATCATGAGGTTTATTGTATATCACAATTCACAAGAAGAGTTGAGTCTGGATGTCATATCTTCTTATGACACTTTCATAAAACTAAAGACTCCTCCTCAACTAAGGAACAAAATTAAATAGAAAATATGAATGCTTTTTAAATATAAGGAGTCAATAATGTAATGTTTTGGGTCTTTGTTGCTATTTACTTGTAATATAAGTGCTCATTCAAAGTTATTGACCAACCACATTTTAAAACCTTGGGTGGTTTAGGCAAGATTTATGATGTGCTGGTGCCTGTAATTTCTTAAGAGCGTTCTGGAGAATTTTTATTTTCCTGTTAAAGTCATGAGAATATAAATGTAGAAAAGTCATTCTGGATGAATTTGAAAACCACCCGTACTCTCTCACTGAGGGTGAGATGGAAGCTAACAATGTTCCCCACTTGGCTTTATAGTATTGGCTTTCCTGTGTTAAATAAACTTTGAGAGGCACCTCAGGCTCTCTGATATAAAATATTCAGTTCTGCAAGCATAATGCATTATTAGAAAAAGAAAAGTATGTCCACTGAGAGAGCTCTGCTGAATTTAGTCCATGGCTTCTGTATGTTTTTTTGTGGGCTTTTCAGTAACAAAAGTTTTTCAAGAGAAATATTCATACCTTATTTTTTTCAATTAGTTCACCCACTATATGACAGGAAAAACATTCAGTTTCCTGATATTTTGAGTAATAGTTTATGCTTTTGCTTAATGTGTCATGCTAATGTATATGGTAACTCTGGGCCTTTTGGTCCTTTGTTTATAGATACTACTCTTCATTAACCTGTACCTTAGCATTCAGTCTTGATAACTCTGTTTTTTTTTTTTTTTTTGTTTTTTTTCTTCTTTTTTGTATTTTAGTACAGGGTCTCACTATACAGATCAGATTCATAGTAATCCTCCTGTTTTCAGCCTCCCAAGGGCTGGGATGCACACCATCATGCCCTGTCTCAGTTGCCTTCTCTACATATTCCAGGGGCGGGGCCGGCACAGCACAGCCTCTGTGCCTGCCTAAGCAGGTGTTTTAATCCAGTGAGCTTTCTAGCTGGCCCAGTGATAAGTCTTTTAAGTTAATAGTTCATTCTTATAAAAGTGTACAAGATGCAGAGTGGTCATGTAACTTCTTTTGGTTAAAGTTAAATGCATCTTCTTAAACATCCAAAGTGGCCAGTTTCAGTTCTGAAAGCATCCAAAGAAAGTGCTTCTACTGTGACTTTTATATTTTCTCTTGACATTGAAGCATATTTTGAGATTTGGATTCTGTAGATCAAATGTTTTTCATGACCTTTTCAATTAGTTTTATTATAGATATTATAGCAGTTGTTTTGTTTCTTTTTCAAGGATGCTTTGTGGTTCTAATCAAAGCACTAATTTTTTAAGCAGCCAATTTAGCATTTTGGATTTACTGTTATATTTGGTTTTGATATGCATTCCCTCTTCAAAACAGAATATAAGCATGCATAAATCATGCATAGTTTGAAGGAAAAAAGATACACAATATGTAATTCTACTTCTATATAACTACTTTCTTGGTCACAAAATGGAATGTTACCTACACCTCAGAGCTTTTCAAATGCTGGTTTTGAATCATCTTTTCCATTACATTCTAGATCAAAGCACTATTCTCAATTGGTGATTATTATTCCTTGTTTTATTTTCCTAACTAAAGCTTTACTTATCTTTGAATTATCTAGGCATATATTGATAGGGTTGTTTCCATAAGCTTTCACTCAATAGTATGCTTGAGATTCAAATATTGTGGTTGCAGTTTGCAGTCTATGCAATTGTATGAAAGTGTATGACATTAATATACCAAACTATGATTGTCTATTCTTGTAATGGCTATTTGTATTGTTTCCAGTCTGGAAATACTATGAACAAAGATAAAGAGAGCATTCTTATATCCCAATGTATGTGTATTTTTCAATGGGTAGATCATGTGAGTTATGACTGAAATAGAAAGTGAACACTTGAAGAAAAAATTATTACAATAAAAAGCATATCATTATTGATCACCCTTAAAATATACTCCCTTTCCTTCATATGTACTTATGTCATTGTTCTTGCCACTTGCTGAATAACTACTGAGTGCCACCCAATGGAAAGTCAGAGTTGTAAAAGCATTAATGTATATCTTTGTCTGTCTGAGTCACCAGATCTGGTACTGCAACTTCTGCATCTATTGAAAGTCAACATGATCACAAAAAAGTGTTTCAAAGAATCAGGACCTTGAGACAGTCACTACAGAGCAACTAAAATAGTCCTAGGTTCATTTTCAACTTCAGCAGATGATGACAGTGGCTTTGAAGATTACTTGTATCACTTCACATTTTTCTCATCAGATTTCTGGTTCCCTTACTTTCTGTGGTAAAACATTAAAATGTATGAATAATATAACTTGTAGCAAGGCAAAATATGTTATTTAAGGGAGGTGTTAAGCTTTGGGTGTTAATGTATAGCACTATGGCAATTTGAGGCTTTATATTTGTTTTATTTTTTGTTTGTTTTATTATTTTTAATATTGTGTATTGTGAGTATTGTTATAAGAACTATAGACATAATTATACTTTGTAGAATATTTGCATGTGTTTGATTTTTAAAAATCTTGTATTGATATATTTGGTACAGGGCCTCACCATACAGCTTGGAGTTGCAGTGAGCCTCCTGTCTTAGCTTCCCCAGAGCTGGGATTACAGCCGTGTGCCACCATGCTCGGTTTTGGTGGTTGACACAGTGTGGGGGCTGACATGGCATGTGGTACTGGGAATTGAACCTGGGTCCTTGCTCTTGCCAGGCAGGTGCTTAAATCACTGAGCTATCTTCTCCCTGGCCTATTTGTATGTGTTTGCATATCGTGACTGCACATTAGTAAGACTGACTTTAAGTATGCTGAAAAATGCACATCTTTGAGCTTCCAAGAATTGACCTTTGAGGCTATGCCCAGATTTAAAAAATACTGCTTTCAAAAAAAAAAAAGAAAATACTGCTTTCTGGACTGACAGTGTTTCTGCCTAGAAACTGCTTCTGCTTCTCAGATTTGAATGATTTTTGAAATGGCCTTCAGGACCATATAAATTGTGATGGCTGCATATGTTTATTTAGCTATAAGAATTAAATTTTATTTATAATCACAATATTGACTTTAAAAATAAAATTTATTTAGGTATAATATACATACAAAAATGTACAGTCATTTTAAATGTACCTTTGCGTTTTGACAAATGTGTATACACAGTACATAGACATTTGTTTCTCTTCATGTAATATTTAGTATTGAAAATTACAGTTGAAAGACTTAACAACTGGGATCTGCTCTTACTGAGAAGTTTTTTCACGTCAAAAGAAATTACCAATAAAGTGAAAAGGCAACCTACAAATTTGG
>NW_004524592.1:12833413-12859443 GCF_000260255.1 Octodon degus | reverse complement strand
ATGGGATCACAAGTCCGCATCTTGTACAGCAATTAACCACTAAGAAGAATATATGCAGTGTATTATTTGTTGAAACTGTCCTTCCGATATGATTTGAAACTTTCTCATTGCTATCTGTTTGTCAATAAAACTTTGAAAAAAAAAAAAGAAAATTACAGAAAACTTATATTTAATATTATAAGACAGTTTTCCATCGTTTTCCAAATGTAGTACCATTTTACATTCCAACCTGCAATTTATGAGCATTATTACATTGTATATTCTTGCCAGAGCCTGTGATGTTAAGTGATACAGAATATGCTGAAGAGTAACTATTGAAGACATTGTATGTTGGTTATTTTTCACTGTTGCTGGGGCAAAATATCCTGGCACCCAAAATTAAGGAAGGAGAGGTTTATTTAGTCCATAGTTTGTGGAGGTTTCAGCCTGTACTTGGCTGGTTTCAAGGCAGAGTGGCCCCTGGAAGAGAACAGCAGTTTATGATGGCAGAAAACAGCAAAATAGCAAGAGCAAAAATGGGGTAGCAGTGGCCAAGAGAGCAAGCCTCTTTCCTTCCCTTATGTTGCACTCAAGCTACCTGCCCAGGGGTAGCACTCACACTTATAATATCCCAGCAACACTCATACTTGTAATCCCTAATCCCAGCGTTGGATCATTAATCAATTACAAACTCTAGCAGGCCACCACATGACTATATCAGTCTTTGTTTAGACACATAGACCCAAACCATAATATAGGCATAGGCAAGGACTTTCTGAATAGAACCTCAGTTTCAAAAGAAATACAATTAAGAATCAGCACATGGGATTATATCAAATTTAAAAGCTTCTGCACAGGATGTAGCCAATAGAATGAAGGGACATCCTACAGAATAGAAACAAGTTTTTGCTAGCTAATCCTTGGACAGAGAGCTAATATCTAAAATATGTAACTAAAAAAATCAGACTACTCAAATAAAAGACCCAATCAAAACATTGGCAACTGAAATGGATACTTGGCTAATAAACACATGACATAGAACTACATACAGTTAATAAAAACATGACAAAATGTTCAGCCTCTCTGACCATTAGAGAAATTAAGTTAAAATGATATAGATTCCATCTTATTCCAGTAAGAATGTCCATCATCAAATCAAATACTAAGAATGCTGGGGAAAAGAAGCCTTTCTATATTCTTGGTGAGAATGTAAATTAGCATAAACATTATGGAAATCAGTCTTGGAGATTCCTCAAAAAACTACGAATAGAAATTCCACTTGACCTTGCTATTCCTTTTTAGGTATCTTCCAAAAAGAATTAAAAATCATCAGATTACAGGGATATATGCATATCCATGTTTATAGCAGCATAATTTATTATTTTTTATTTATTTTTTTGAGATAGGGTTAAGAAAGCACTATAAAACTTAGTAGCAAAATAATAAGCATCTATTGTTGCCGCTAGTGTATGGGTCTGGTGGCCTATTCTTCTGGTTTTGTCATATTTACACACTTGTGAGTCATAGGTTGAGAACTTACTTTTGTTCATCTTGTCTGAGCTTTTTTCAATATTTGGGGGATGGACAGGTTGTCTAGAATGGACTGTGCTGGGAGAGATTTATTTTTGGTGGTTTATCTTCTTCAGCAGACTTCATTTCTCCATGGGTGCTCTGTAAAAGTGCTACAGAGCACCATGGCAGGGGCTGTGAATATAGGAAGGGGAATAATTTGAACCATTTTTGCATTCATTCTGCCATTGTGTCACAAAGGACAACTTGGTTAATCAGACTTTGCATAAGTGGAAATATGTATAGATGATGTTGACTATAAATATACTGAAGGGGTCATATGACAGAAAAAACGTTACAAATAATTTAATTTTAAAGTTGTTTCTAGTGTAATAACTTGAAACTATTTTCATATATTTAACTGTAGTTTGAATGTTTTAGGGAGAAAAAGAAAAAAAAACCACAAGAGTTGTTAGAGGAATCTATTGTTGACAGAGATTATTGTCTCAGATGCCCTCTTTGCATGGTATTCTCCATAAGCACTGTCTGTTTCTAATTTTGCATTTTGAAAGATAGGTACATTTTATTACTGTTTCTCAATATGGTTGGCCTTCTGCGATACAAATATTATTTGATAACATTTCATAGAGAAACTTACGCAAACAGTGAGGGCAAAACCTTTTCACCATGGACATCTCTTCAGGGTGAGACTCATTTAAGCATTAAATGATTCACATAGCAACAGTTCCTGTGTTGGCTTAGTCTAGAATTTTTGACTTTGGGTTCTAGGCACGGTTGAGGTGACAGCCTGAGCTACTGAGGATGAGGTAATGATGTCTCTGAATACTCCCAGTATCATAGTTGACTGTGTGCCAATAATTGTTGTCTATAACTTCACTCCTGCTGGAAAAATCAGGCAAGCTAAAGAAAAGTAGACACTGACATTGCTAACTTGTGAAGTCTGGATTTTGTGGATCCATTCAGTTTCAGTTAACCATTTAAAATACATAAATGAAGTGTCATTACCCATTCACAAATAGTTGTCTGAAGGTTTTACTTAAAACAAATAGCAAAATGATTAAAACATTTTCTTAAGTTCTTTTTGCTGAGGATTGAACTTAGGGCCCTGGACATGCTAAGTGAATATTCTACTGATCAGCTATACTTTCATACTATATACAGGTGGCATCTGTGGTTATAACTTTTCTCTATTACTTTATTTTGATTTATGTTGGTAAATCATGTTTGTACACAACTAAAATTAAAGGTGTTTTAAAAATTATTTAAAAATTAAGACTTTTTGACAATATGTATACATGTTTGATTTTCATAGTTTCTATTGCTTATGGTTATTCAAGAACTTAAATGCAAAGCTCTATGCTAGAAGCTATGAAAGATACAATGATGTCTTAGACATGATCTAACTTACTAGGTTCAGAAAGACAAATGTACAGCTATTATAAACTATCTGCAATGGCAGATCATTATTCTGATTGCTAGTTGACATTAATTTTCCATTTTCCTTTTGGAATATGCTAGAATTTTATATTTTGACCTTTATTGAAAGACATTTTTAATACAAAAGATTTTTTAAAAGAATCTCTCACATTATTACTTCTTTAAATCAAACTATTGCATAAGGGATGGAAAAATAGTAAGAATGGAGTTGGTTTGTACAACTTTTCCATGTTCTTACAGATAAGACCCTTTCACTTTTTTGGATCATGCAGCTCTAAGAACAAAATAAGTATTACTGCCCCCAAGTTTTGAAACTATCTTTAGATCTTAGTAAATATGCATCTGTATTAAAAGATTCTACAGAAGATTGTCTTCACTGTTCGTAGCTTCCCTGCAAGTCCTATATGAAAGTTTGTGATTATTCTTTTTTGTGCATGTTGCTAATGTAGACCACAATTTCTTTATCCATTAATCTGTTCACAGGCATCTAGACTGTTTTCACAGCTTACTTACTCTGCCCCTGTAAATGCTATGAACATGGGAATTCATGAACTGCTATAATGTTTTGTCCTTAATTCTTCAGAAGTGGGTCACCAGCATTGTGCCTTGGAAGGGTCTATTCTCCCTGGTTCCTCCCTTCTCTCTTGGCTTTCTGATGGTCATGGCTTGAGCAGCTTTCCTCCACCATGCCCTTTCACCATTGTTTTCTGCCTTGGTGTCTTCTAACCATGGACTGGCTCCACTGAAACCGTGAGCCAAAATAATCTGCCTGTCCTTTTAGGTGTATTTGTGGGGTATTTTTTCCAGTGACAGGAACATTTGACTAAGGTAGGTTCATAGTCTGTTTTTGATTGGGTTATTTATTTCCTGGTGGTAAATTTTCTTGAATTGTGTATATATTCTATATAATAATTCTCTACCAGAATTGTACCTAGAAAAGATATTTTTACAATCTACAGGTTGCAAAGAAAGCAACAAAGTGAAGTTACCATTCTTCTTGATAGTTATCTCAAAGCTGAGGAATTGTAAAAGATAAAAATTTGTATAATTTCCAGAATACACATTAAATAAATTTTTGTTTCCTTTTCAAACCCTGGAGAATAATACTGAACAAATAGGTGCTGTTTTCAACATTAAATGAAAATTATCAGTGTCTGTAACATGAATTTAAATAATTTCTATTTCTACATGTCATCCTCTAATAATAAGTTATGTTCCACTGTCTAACTACAGTCATTATATTTAAATATCTCAACTTTTACTTCCAGGGTGCAATCTGATATTATTACTATATCTCTGAGTATTTTATTTTTTCTTACCAACCTGTATAAACAAACTGTTAAAATCTTTGCAGATGTTGAAAAGCTTATCGGCTTTCAAATGCAGTATACGGGTTCTGCTGTTTGTGTGCATGTCTTTATCCTTGAAAGTCTTAAGTACTCCGGGTGACTTCCAGAGTGTGGTAGGTGTTTTAGCATTCCCTAGCTGTGAGAGGAGTCTAGCTGATCTCAGAAAATGCTAACTCCTCAATTTGCATTTCAGATATATTACTGCTTTATTGAATGTTACCAGATGCACTTGACCTGAAGAGTAATCAATTGTGGAGATTTTAGTTTTCAGAAACTTCTTGAAAGAATCTTGAACTATTTCAATACACTTGGGCAATTGTGTTTTTTTTTTTTTTTGTAATCAGGTTTCTCTCAAAAAGGTAGACCCCCCAAAAGGGATTACTCTATTTTCAGACTGTACTTTTATGTAGCTGGCATAAGTGAGCGGTATCCCTTGAGATGCACATATTTGAAGTAGCTGACTAGGGGTTTCCAAATCAATAACTTGTGCTACTGAGTAGGGAAATCAAAGTCACTGAATGAGACTGTCTGCAAAAAAGCAGTAAGCACTGGTGGGGAAAAGCCAAGTGGAGGGTGCACGTGTGTAAGTGTGAACATTGGTATGTGTGCAAGGGTACAGCATCATGGATCAGATCTAGTTGATTGCTGTCATTCTAGAATATAGGCCATAGTTTTTTGTTTTGCTATGTGGGCTTAAACTCAGGTCCTTTACCCTGAGCTATATCCCAAACCTTTTTCTATTTTGAGACAAGTTGCAGAGTTGAATTTTCTGTTCTCCTGTACCATCTCACCCGGCTAGGCCCACTTTTGACAGACTTACATACTTTTCTTTTTCCAAGAGGAACTTGAAAACCAGATATCTGTACAAAATTTCTTACCTTTAAAATGTTATTCAAGGCAAACCAGGTATGATGGTACCTGCCTATAAACCTAGCTACCGGAGAGGCTGAGGTTGAAGGATTGTGAGTTGGAGGCCGCCCTGGGCAACTCAGACACTATCTCAGAATTTAAAAAATAAAAGGACTGGACATGTAGCTGAGTGGTAGAGTGACCCTGGGTTTAATCTCCAGTGCAAAACAAAACAAAGACCACAAATAAAAACAACAAAAGAACAACTGCACATTGAACAAAAACACTTCTGTGAACTGGGTTGTGGTTTGTATAATATTTAGGCTTCTCTTCATGTGATGATGGTACTTGAGACCACTTTGTCACCTTAAGTGCTTTAATACAATGCTTAACAGCAGCTTTTTAAGTATTATTAATTGGCTTTATAAACAGTGAATACTGTTTACTAAAAAGATTTCAATGTAACACCATAGGCGCAAACGAGAGTTCATTTTTCTTTCTTTCTTTCTCTTTCTTTCTTTCTTTCTTTCTTTCTTTCTTTCTTTCTTTCTTTCTTTCTTTCTTTCTTTCTTTCTTTCTTTCTTTCTTTCAGCTTGAACTCAGTGATCATCCTGATTTCTGCTTCCCAGAGTTCTTTTTCATACCAAGCATAAATTGACAACTGTTACTGATTAGTATAATCCCAACATTAGTGACATTCCCTTTCTGAGATTGAAGATTTACAGGTAACCTCTTTTAAGAAGATATGGGAGATTTGGAGCAACATGGCTCCATTTGAAAAAGCTTGTAGAGATAACTCAGCTTAACCTTAAAGGTGCCTCTCTAAGGATGAATGACATGTTCGCTCATGAAGTGATTGCTCTCAGTGAGGGCTCTAGACAGTCTAGCTCCCCTCATGCTTTTTTCTTAAGGAAGAAACCAACAAATGTTTATTGAGCAGAGTCTTTCTGCTGTATTATGTTCCTGGGTCTGAAGCTTTTCTGCTTTAATTGGTCATTTCTGTTTCAACTGTGTTATTAGAACTAATCATCTTTACGAACCTGTCTTAGTAACTTTTTATAAAAGCAACCATCAGGAGCCGGGGAGATGGCTCAGTGGAATAAGTGCTTCCCCGGCAAGCACAAGAGCCTGAGTTCAATCCCCGGTTCCGCCAAAAAAACAAAAAAACAAAAAACAAGAAAAATAAGTAAAAGCAACCATCAGATACTTACAAGTTTACTAAATAAAAATGTCCTCCCTGTTCCAGCCTTGGCTATCAAACATTTAAAACAAATACAATTATTGATTGAGTATTTGTAGTTTGCCAGGTAATGTGCTAAATTGGGAGATGTCCTATGAAAATGTATAACACATGGCATTGTATGATCTTCAGAAAAGATGCTAATTTACTGTTATGTCAATACCCTGAGAGAAGCTCAGCTGATGTATAATAAATCATCGGGGGCGAAGCCAGTGTCCCATTGAACGGACTGCACAAGATCACTGATGTATATTTTTGAAGTTATTTTGGCAATGAATTTTGGTACTAATTTTGAAAGGCAAGTTGCTGCATTTCCTGTCTGATTTTTTAATTCCTCCTGAAATTTTTTAATTGTTCATTTTTAAAGCATCATAACTTATTGTCACTAATAGTAACAAGTACATGGTGTTTAAAAATTTCTAAAGAAGTTTGTCACCAACTTATAGTACATTTTAACTCTATAAAACTTTATTTTTTAGTGAGTATATCTATAGAACCTTCATGATGTTTAGACCAAAAATTGCCAACTTCAGCCTTTGTTTTTGCCATTTCCAAAGCCTAAATACTTCCATATTTGGTGCACAGTTGCATATTGATGCATTGTCCAGGGAGCATTGCCAGCTAGTTGCTCCACTGTTCCTACAGGTCAGTAGGGTTCCTTTTAAATCAGATTTTAAATAACTGTAATTACAGTTATTCTCAGAACTGGTCTTTCTGGGGCCATTGAAACATACACTTCCTCTTCAGTTTTATCTGTTTGTTAAGTTGTCTCTTACGAATCGGTGTTACTACCCTCTCCCATCTCACCCTCAACTGTTTCTGTAGCACCCTGATGCCATCTGTGGGAGTGCTTAGCTTTCAGCCTTATCTTGACTTGTTTATTTTCTTTTTTAAACAAAAAGGTATATATTTTTCTTATTATTTGAGAACTCATTGTTTCAGATTTTTATTTTTATTTATAATTTATTTTATTTTCAAGAATAAAAGCAGAAGCAAAAACAAAGAGAAACTATAACATTTCAACAATGCATATGTTACAGACATTCAAGATAGGAATAGCTAATTAACAATGGTTGTTATGTTACATATTTTTATCTTCACATCTGTTGCTCAGATTAACAGATATACAAGATCTGGGAAATAATTGAATATTGGCACTTGCTTTCAAGAAATCTGAATTTTTTCCTTGTCTTTTTTGTTTTAATTTATGTTAAAGATAGTATAATGTTTGATAAGACATTTGGAACAGTACATATTCAAGAGACCAAGATGAGGCATTCAACAGTGGATTTTGTTTTACACAATGCTGTCCTCAATATAGTTGCTTAGATCACAGATAATAGCATACAGAGTTAGTCAAGGTGAAAATTGTGAACATTAACTTCTATTTTTTTTGTTTATTTAGAGTCATTGACATTTTTATTGATTTTTTCCATAAGTGTATTGAGAAACAAATAGCAATGAGACAGTTTCAAATCAAATTAGTAGGACACTTTCAATAATTAATACATTGCATATTGTTTTCTTCATGGTTATTTGTTGTACAAGATGCAAACATGATATCCTATTTACAAACACGATTAGAACAAATCCTTCTATTCATTGAGTTAAGAGAATATAGCTATATATCTATCATAACTATTTTGAATATACAGATGCAAAATGGTCATTCATTTGTATACCCTTTTTTTGTTTAATTTTGTCATTTAAATACTATAGGTGTGTGAATTCAGCAAAATATTCCAAAATAGTCCAGTAGTCCATAATAGTATTGGGTCTTCCACTTGACTGGCAATGTCAGAAGTTTTTGACTTAAGTCTTTTACAGCTCAGAATAATAATAAGGCTTTAATTCTTTTTTTTTTTTTATTTTTATTTTTTTATTTTTATTTATTTGAGAGAGAGAGAGAGAGAGAGAGAGAGAGAGAGAGAGAGAGAGAGGTGTGTGTGTGTGGCCAGCTCAGCCCACCAGGGGGCGGGGCTGGCTGGCATGTGGTGCTGGGGGATTGAACCGCGGTCCCTGATGCTTTGCCAAGCTTGTTCTAAGTAGGTGCCTTAGACCACTGAGCCATCTCTCCAGCCCCAAGGCTTTAATTCTTATACTTCGTTTTTCTACTTTTCTGTTGGATAGTCAAGACTAAGATAAAACAAGACCTATGTAACAAGAGTGGTAGCTTTTGTATCTGATAAGGTTAGTCAGATCCCATTAGGATTTATCCTGAGACCCTGTACCACAGTTTGTAGATCCTTTGTGTCAGCCGTGTGGATGAGTCATGGCCATTGCTTGACCAATTTGTTTTCTGTGAAAGACTGAGAGAATGTTTTCTCTCCATGTGACACTCCTAAGGCACACTCTACATCATTGATCACTTTCCTCTGTGGCCGCATAATCTCCTTGATCAGAAAATTTGGGACACAACTGAGTTACATGATGTTACAGTACAGGTTCTCTTGTGTCCTGAGTCTTAATTGACCTTGGAAAGCTATGGCAAGAATGTTGGTTGTCCTTACTGGGCTCCTTTTTCATTAAATTTTGGTCTGAAAACTTAGATTGTTAACCCTCCAGAAGAGAAACTTGTTGTTATTACTGTACAACCTAGGCTGTTGTGCTTAACCTCACTATCTGTCTGAGTATCAAACATCTTAGGCATAACATGGAACAGGTATTTTTCATCAAGTATTGATATGTTAACCTTTAAGTCCCTACAGAATGATGAAAGAAATTAAAAAATTAAAATTTATTTAACAAATAGGAATAAAAAATTAAATATGTTTACACATAAGTTTAGAAATGTAACCATATACAGCATTGTAGCAGGACACTTCCACAACACTTCTTTTCCTGTCTCCTGCCTTCATTCACCATGCCCTTCCTTTTTAAATAAACTTGTACCAGAAAGACAGCATGGCAGCAACCAGCATGTCATGACAAGCAGCACGTATTCAGAATACCAGAATGACAGGCACTCCAAGAATGAGACTACTCTTACAAATTGCCATCTTCAGTGCAGTTGCTTAGTTCACAGGTGTTAGAATATATAGTAAGTCAGAGTTAGAATTCTTTCAATTAACTGCTAGATTCAAAAATCTTCTGACAATTCTCAGAATCATTGCCTTATCCATCTTGTACATATAACTGTATGCTTTGCCTCTGTCAGGTTTCCTAGCTCTTCTCCTTGTTCTTTCTTCATTGTCTCGTCTTCAAGTTCTTGCTTTCCTTTTAATTGTATCATACCTTTCTATTTGTATTTCTTCTTTTGAGTTCTTATACTAGGGAGACTATATAATATTTACCTATGTGTGTCTGGTTTATGTCACTTATGAGTATATCTTCAAGTGGCATCCACTTAAATATAAATGCTTCAAGTGTATTTTTCTCTATAGCTGAGTAATACTCTATTGCATAAAAACACCACATCATCTTCATTCATTCGTCTGGTGACGGGCATCTTGGTTGATTCCTAAATTTGGCTATCTCAAATTGTGCTGATATAAACAAAGGCGCACATATATCAGTATGATATGATGTTTTAAGATCCTCCAGGAAAATTCCCAGTAGTGGAATAGCTGGTTTGAATAGGATTTCCAGTCCTGCTTTTTAAAGGAGTTTCCACATTGATTTCCATAATGATTGCAACAGTCAACATTCCCACCAGCAGTGGAGAAGTGTTCCCTTTTCCCTACAGCCTCTCCAACATTTGTTGTTGGTTGATTTCTTTATGATAGCTATTCTTTGTGGGGTGTGATGATATCTCAATGTTGTTTTAATTTACATTTCACAGATGGCTAGTGACGTGGAACATTTTTTCATATACTTATTTGCTTCTTTAATTTCATCCTCTGAGAAGTGTGTATTCATCTCAGATGCCCATTTTTGGACTGGGTCTTTAAATGTGGTAGCCCTAAAGTTTTTTAGTTCTTTGTAAATTCTGGAGAGTAGATCTTTGTCTGAGTACTTATTTGTCAAGATTTTCTCCAAATTTGTGGGTTGTCTTTTCACTTTCTTGGTAATTTCTTTTGACGTGCAAAAACTTCTGAGTAAGTGGAGCTCCCAGTTGTTAATTCTTCTGTTTCCCATGCTATTTGATTTTTGTTCATGTACTCTTTGCCTACCCCTATGTCTTCAAGAGATCCTTCTTTCTCTTCCAGGAGTTTTAGTGTTTCTGTTTCAATGTTTAGATCTTTAATCCATTTTGACTTTAGCTTAGTGCATGGTGATAGACCTGGGTGAAGTTTTAGTTTTCGGCATGTAAAGAGCCAGTTTTTACAGCAGCATTTGTTAAAGAGGCTATCTTTCTTCCAGTGAGTATGTTTGGCCCCTTTGTCAAAGATAAGGTGGCTGAGTGTGTTCGTAGGGGATTCACCGTCTTCTAATCTATTCTATTGATTCTCAGGTCTATTTCGTTGCCAGTATCATGCTGATTTTATCCCAGTAGCCTATTAGTATAATTTCAAGTCAGGAATTGTAATGCCTTCTGCCTTGTCTTTATTACCCAGGATTGCCTTTGCTATTCTAGGTCTTTTCTGGTTCCCAATAAATTTTAGGAATGATTTCTCTACCTCTGTGAGGTATGTTGGTGGTAGTCTGATAGGGATTGCATTAAATCTGTACAGCAATTTTGGGAGTATGGCCATCTTCACAATGTTGGTTCTTCCTATCCAGGAGCATGGAATATCTTTCCATTTTCTGAAATCCTCTACAATCTCTTTTTTTAAAGAACTGTAATTTTCCGTAAAGAGATCTTTGACTTCTTTAGTTAGATTAATTCCAAGGTATTTCATTTTCCTCGATGCTATTGTCAAAGGTATTGTTTGTATAATTTCCTTCTCTGTTTGTTATCTGTGTGGAGAAAGGCTATTGACTTTTGGTTGTTGACTTTATATCCTGCTATGCTACTGAATTTGTGTATCAATTCTAGTAGCTTCTTGGTGTAATTGCTTGGGTCTTCCAAGTAAAGTATCATGTCATCTGCAAATAATGATAATTAACCTTCTTCTTTACCTTTTCTTATTCCTCTTTTTTCTCTTGTTGAATGGCTCTAGCTGATGATTCCAGAAGTATATTGAATAGGAGTGGTGATACAGGACATCCTTGTCTTGCACAAGATCAAAGAGTAAAAGATTTAAGTTTTTTCCCCTTTAGAATTGTTAGCTGTTTGGTTTTCATAAATGGCTTTTATCACATTGAAATGGAGGCCATCTATTTCAATTTTCTGTAGGACTTTGAACATGAATGAGTGTTGGCCTTTGTCAAAAGCCTTTTCTATGTAAATGGAGATGATCATGTGGTTTTTTAGTTTTTGCTCTATTAATATCGTGTATTACTTATAGTTTTTCTAATATTGAACTATCCTTGTATCTCTGGGATGAATTCTACCTGATCATAGTGTATGATCTTCTTGATGATTTGCTGTATTCTGTCTGCTGGGATTTTATTGACAATTTTTGCATCTATGTTCATGAGGGAGATTGGCCTGTAATTGTCTTTTTTAGTTGCGTCTTTCTTTGGTTTTGTTATCAGTATAATATTTGCCTCCAGTAATGATTTTGGGAGGACTGCTTCCTTTTCAATTTCTTTGTAGAGTTTGAGGAATATAGGAATTATATCTTCCGTAAATGTTATGTAGAACTATGCTGTGAATCCATCAGTACCTGGATTTTTGTTTGTCGGTAGGTTTTTTATTACATCTCATATTTCATTGGCTGTTACTGGGCTATTGAGTGTGGTTATATCTTCTTGATTCAATTTTGGTAGTTTGAACCTTTCTAGGAATCTGTCCATTTCATCTGTGTCTTCTATTGTGTGAGAGTAAAGATTCTCAATGTAGCTATTGATAGTCTTCTGAATTTCCACTGGGTCTCTGGTAATTACACACTTTTCATTCCTTATTGCTTGTATTTGAATTTTTTCTATCCTTTTTTGATGAGGTTAGCTAGGAGCTTATCGATTTTCTTTAATCTTTCAAAGAACCAGCTTTTTGTTTCCTTAATTCATTGAACTATTTTCTTCGTCTCAATTGAATTAATGTCTGCTCTAATTTTTATGAATTACTCTGATCTTTTGGCTCTGGGTTTGGTTTGCTCTTCCTTTTCTAGTTGTCGGAGGTGCAGCATTAGGGTGTTTATTTGTTCCTGTTCTGTTTCCTAAAGTATGAGTTCACAGCTATAAATTTCCCACTAAGAACTACTTTCGTTACATCCCATAAATTCCAATAATTTGTGCTTGAATTTTCATTGAATTGTAGTTATTGTGAAATTTGTTGTTTAATTTCATCTGTGACCCATTGGTTGCTGAGTACGGTGTTGTTTATTTCCATATATTTAGGTTTTTTTCTAGTTTCTTTTGTTGCTTTTTTTCCAGTTTTATTGCATGTGGTCAGATAATATTCATGGATAATTTTTATTTTCTTGCATATTCTTAAGCATTACCTATAGATCAGTATGTGGTCTGTTTTATAAAATGACTCATGTGTCGCTGAGGAAAATGTGTATTCAGCTGTGTTTGGGTGGAACTCTCTGTGTATGTCCACCAAGTCTATTTGTATCAAGCTCTGTTTCATTTCTGCTAGTTCTTTGCTAATTGTTCATCTGGTTGACCTATCTTTTTGGGATAAGGCGGTGTTAAGTTCTCTTGTTAAGATTGTGGTATTGGATATGAGATGTTTCATGTCCGTTAAGATTTGTCTTGTGTAGTTGGGTGCTCCCGTGTTTCATGCATACATATTTATGAGTGTTACTTCTTCTTCTTTAATTTTTCCCTAACCAGTATATAATGGCCTTGTTTATTTCTCTTGATCGTTTTTGGTTTGAAGTTGCGAATGTCTGAGAATAGGATTGCTACCCCTGCTTTTTGCTGAGGTGCTGGATCATGTTGTAATATTTTCCATCCTTTAACTTTCAGCATATGAACTTCTTAGAAGTTAAATGTGTTTCTTGTATACAGCATATTGTTGGATTTTGTTTCCTAATCCATTGTGCCAATTTCTCTTAATTGGTGAATTGAGTCCATTTACATTGATGGTTATAATTGAGATGTGTTGACTTATGATTGACATGTTATTTATCTGCTGTTGTTTATTCCTTTTTCTCCTGTGTTTAATTTTTTGCCTTATTTAGGTGGTTGCTTCTGTTCTCGTTCTTGGAGGTCTGATCATTTTGGTCCCTCTCTAGAACATCTTTCAGGAGCCTCTGTAGGGTTGGCTTTGTCATCATGAAATTCTTTAGTTATTCTTTGTTTTGGAGGTATTTCACTTCCCATCACACTTTAAAGAGAGTTTTGCAGGGTATAGTAGTCTGGGCTGGAATTTGTTTTTATAGAGGGCCTGAAGTTTTCTGCTCCATGCTCTTCTTGCTTTCAAGGTTTGTGAAGAGAAGTTGGCCATAATTCTGATAGGTTTTCCTTTGAATGTGATCTGCTTCTTTTCTCTAGTGGCTTTTAGTATGTTATTCTTGTGCTGGATTTCTGGGATTTTGACTATTATATGTCTCTGTGTGTTTTTAATTGGGTTGAGGTTACTTGGTGTTCTGTATGCTTCAGTTACCTGGATGTCAGATTGTTTCCTCCTATTTGGAAAGTTTTCTGCTATTCTGCCCATATTTGTTTAATGTCATTTGTATTGACTTCTTCTTTCTCTAGATACCCATTAGTCTCACATTTTTCATCTTTGCATCATCTTGCAAGTGATGAATTATTTTTTTCCTGCACCCTAGTTGTTTTTTTTTTTTTAATTATTTATTTATTTTAACATTTATTTAGTGTGTGTGTGTGTGTGTGTGGCCAGCTCAGCCCACCAGGGGGCGCGGCTGGCTGGCATGTGGTGCTGGGGGATCGAACCGCGGTCCCTGTGCTTTGCCAAGCTTGTTGCAAGTAGGTGCTTTAGACCCCTGAGCCATCTCTCCAGCCCCCACCCTAGTTGTTTTTAAGAGATCTTTTCTTACCTTTTCATTAGCTGCACTAATGTCTTCAAGATCTGAACCTCTGTCTTCACTTTCACTCTAGCAGTTTTGCAAGCTTGTGATTGAGATTTTAAGTTCTTCTCTATCTCTTTCACTCTGATTCATGCCATCTATTTCTTTCCTATATTGCTCGTTCATGGAATCCATCATTTTTCTAATCTCTAGTGTTTTATCAATGTCTTCTTTAGGAACAGTTATGAATTGTTTTAGTGCAGAGGTTTTTTTTTCAGATTGGATTTCCTCCATATGTTTCTGTATTTGATTCTCTACTCCAGATGCTATGAATTCAGAAATTTCTTTTTTTATTTCATAAATTAATTCTACTCTGAGTTCCTCTATAACTTTCTCCTGTTGTATATATTTCTGATGCTATTAATTCATACATTATGGTGAGCTAGTGTTCTCTGCCCTTGTTCTGGGTGGGCATTGGCTTTCCTCTATATGTTTCTGCATTTGATTCTTTACTTCAGATTTTATTAATTCAGAGATTTCTGTTTTTATTTCAGAAATTAATTCTGCTCTCTATTCCTCTATACCTATAAGAAAATATATTTAAAAAATTAGCCTGTTACAGATTGGGCTTTGTTGAGAAATATATTTCATTTCGTATTTTTATAGTTCTTTTATATGTAATGGAATGGAAAACAACTGTGGTCTCATATCTCTGGTGTAGTCTGTTATATGCTGTTTTGGTTGATGTCTATGCAGAAATTTTTGCCTTACATAGACATGTATTTAGAAAAGTTTTAATCATTTTAATCACCTTTTCAGGTAATTGTGGAAATTATTTTTTAATATATCGAAACTTGACAAGTTTAGTTTCTTAAGGGTTACTCGTGGAAAAAAACTGAAAAGAGCAGTCCTGCTAAGTTTTATACCCTTCTAGGTTAAAATACATTGGTCTTTTATTTTAAGTTTTACTTTTTACAGATACGTGATTTTACAACATCATGCATTTTTTTTTCTTGACAGTATTGATTGAGTTACACAATTCTTTCTAGTGATGACACATTTTATTGCACAGTGCTCAAATCACCATATTCATTCACAGGACCACCAAACTGATCAGAAAAGTCTTCAAGTACTGGAAAGCTATTATACTGTGGCAATTAAAAATTCTTCCAAATTCTACTTTTCATCTGAATTTTATTATTGATGGCAAATACAATAGTTTTCCTTGAAGTATGGTCTTTTAAAAATTTTTTTAAGAATATATCTTCCAAATATAAAAGTCTAAATAATTAGTTTGTCTAGCCTTCATTTGTTCAAGTAAAGATGGCATTGCATGAAAATAGTAGCTATTTTGGTTTTTAACTTAATTGTTGAAATTATTTTCCTTTGCAGAACTGTTGTGGGGTAGTTCTTTTAAAAATGGCTCACTAATCAAAAGTCCTTCTTCCTCAAATAAAGGTTTGGACTAGTTAAGCCAAAAACAGTGCCAAAATTTATTTGAAAAATGAGGGGTAAAGGGATATGGGAAGAGTAAAAGAAAGAATAAAAACAAAAATAAAAGTGCCCTCTGTCTGAAGATGCAGAGTGGGCTGCTGTGAGCAGTCATAGCAGTAGCTCCTTGTGGTCTGGTCTCCTTTATGTTGTTCACACCTGGTAGGAGCCTTAAGGAGTTTTATATCCCCAGTCCAGAGAATGGTCTGGTGCTGCTGATACACTGGGATCTTGGCAATGACAAGGCCCAAGCATTTCTCCAGCCAGCTTTGCCACACCCTACCTTCTACATCAGAATCATCATACGTAAGAGCTTTATTCCTGCGTCTTGTTTTGTCACATAAAATATTGAACAGACATAAATTCAATGGCTGAAGTTTAATAAAATTTGCAATCTTTATTGCTTCTCTGAAAATCTTCTTAAATGAAAGTGCTTAGCTTTTTGCTTTTGCTTAGAATTGAAAAAGGGTAATGTTAAAGAATAAAAGGACTATTCAGTTTGGTGTCTCATTATTCGTGTGAACACTTTCACTCTTTGCCACCAGTGATCAAAAGGCAACACAGCAAATGAGGGAAATATTGTGAAATATATGAAATTATTATTATAAAAATAGCTTTGTCCTTTATTACCCAGGAAAGAGCTTTGGTACCCCCAAAAGTTAGTGAACCAATTTTGAGAACTGTGGCTCTATTTTATGTGTTCTTAACCCCTAGCTTGCATGGTCAGATTTATTCTCATACCATAATCCTGTTCTATACCATGAAGTGAGACTGTGCTACATTTCCTCCCTTTATCTAAACACCAAAACTGAACAAATAAACATTGTGATATTTGCCACATTTCATAATTCTTTGTCCCAATTTATCACTGTACAGTGTAAGTTTAATCTAGGCTTTAACCTTGATTTCCTGTTTCTCTGGTTTGATTTCACTTTTTGCTCACACATCTCTTCTTGCTTATCTCCATCTTTCCTGGCATTCATTATTAATATAGCCTTCCACCGAGTTTTAATATTTGACTGTTGAGAATATCACCCTTGTCCCTTTGTTGCACTGTTGGTATCTAGATGTATTCACCAAACTTACATCTATACCAAGAATTATGAGTATTAAGGTCACTCATACTTCTGGCAGTTTAACTCATACTTATTTTATCAGTTCAAGGAAATTATTTCACTTATTTAGTTGGTTTTGATTTTGAAGGCAAGTAGGAGGGTTTGAAGTGTTTACCATGTGGATTAGTGTGATTCCTGCACTTACCCGCTTCTTTGACCATATATTAGGTATGCTGCCTCTTGAACCTTATTTTTCTCCTCTATAAAAGTGTTCATAGTGCTTATCAGTAAGCAGTGGAAAGGTTAAGTTCATTATCTAGAAAGCAATGTGTTGTACATGGTAGACAGTATTTGCTTTTAAAATCATGATTTCTAAATTTGATAATTATACATTTTCTGGTTGTATCTTATACAGTTGAATTATTTTAGTATGAACTTGTGCTCTTATGATTTAGGAAATAGACTTTTTGGTATGTGTGCATTGCTGAAATTGTGAAACTCTTTCTTTCTTCTTTCTTTCTTTCTTTCTTTCTTTCTTTCTTTCTTTCTTTTTGGCAGAACTGGGGATTGAACTCGGGCCCTTGTGCTTGCCAGGCAAGAATTTATTCTACTGAGCCATCTCCCCGTCCTCAAAAATTTCCTTTGTGATCCTTGTAACTTTATTTTTTATTTTTAAGGGATACATTTTTTATTTTATTTGTTTATTTATTAAAAAAATTTTTTTTTTGCTCCAAATGTCTTCAGGGTAGGTTTGGCTGGCTTAAATTGTGGGGATCGAACCACAGCAACCTGAGCCTGACTGCTTTGTTGAAGCAGCCTTTTAAAGAACTGAGCTAAGGGGCAGGCCCCCAGGGATACATTTTTTAAAGTACAAGTAATGGGTAGCATATGAGAAACAAAACGTAATAATTTTTTTTCAATAAACTTGTCTTATTAAAGAATAATGATATAGGGGAATGAAACTTACAACCTGAAAGGCACCTGGAATGAGTTTGTGTTCTCTAAAACCAAAGAATGAATTTTAAGAGCAATAGACATTAAGAGCAGAATATGAAAAAAATAAAAAAAAATTTAAAAAAAGAGCAGAATATGTTTATTGGGGAAAGAAAGCTTCTGTCAGAGAAGGAGCAAAGGAGAACTGCGCGGGGTGCCCAGGAATCTGTCTTTCCTAGGGATTTTTTATTTTATATAATTAATTAATTAATTAATTTATTTATTTATTTTGTGGTACCAGAGATTGAACTCAGGACCTTGTGCTTGCCAGGCAGGTGCTTATGCCCCTGAGCTATATTCCCAAACCTCTAGGAACTTTTATAGAACAAAACCAGGCAGATCTAAGGTGAAAATATGGAAACTTACACATGAGGTGGGACAAAACTGTGGTCAACCAATAAGATTACAAGTACATTTGACCCAAATATGGAGACAAGTCACATAGCAAGTGGATGAATACAGAGCAGAAGCTTATCTTGTTGGATTGGATTAGTGACTCTTCCTGACTTCCTGGAGGTGATTATTAATCTGGATATTTATCTTTGGGAAGCAGTGGCAGCGTGTTGTCTTTCTCATAGTTGCAACGCATCTTGTCTTCCGTACTGGCTCCTGAGGGCCTTGCCCTATCTGACTGCCTCTAATATTTCTATCTAATTCAGCTGCCTACAGTAGTAGGACCCTTAATTGAATGAGATTTTTACTTGATTCAAGACCTGAGGCCAATATTGTGGCCTGGTTATATACTATTAGTCCATTATTGTTTAATAGGACAATTAGACAATTAGGAAAGAACCCCCCCCCAACCTGCTAAATGTCTTAAACACTGAGTTTGTGTTCTTTAAAACCAAGAAATGAATTCTAGAAACAATGGAGGTTAAGAGTAGGAAGAATTTATTGAGGGAAAAGTTGTAGGACTAGAAGGGGGCCTAGAAAGTAGGTTGCTTGTAGACACACTTCTCAAGGAAGCTTTTTAAAATTTATTTTTATTTTTATTTTTGTAATTTAGGAAAGGGTCTTCAAGGGTTCATGGTCTCATTACTAGATCAGACTCATAGTGATTCACCTGTTTACAATCTCCCAAGAGCTGGGATTACAGGCTCGCACCACAATGCCCAGTCTCAATTACTGTCTCAGTGCGCCCCAGGGATGGGGCTGGCACAACAGGCCCCTCTCCCTGCTTGCAGCACTTTAATCTGCTGAGCTGTTCAACCAGCCCAAGGGTGCTTTTTTGAGCAAAGACATAAATAAAGTGATGTATATTCAAGGTGGACAGAACTATATATCAATAAGATTACAAGTATAGTCTCTTAGGCAATATGGATCCATTGGAAGAATCACAGGATGGGTGTGAGGTAAGATAAAACTATGGTCAACCAATAAGATTATAAGTACAGTTGCTTGAGTGATAAAATGGGGACTAAATGAGGAAGCAAGTCAGGTATATAGCAAGTACACAAGGTAAAGACAAGGACTTTCTTCAGAGGGGTGGGTTAAAGATCTTTGGTTCCCCACCTAAACATGGATGCCTATTTAGAGTATCAGTCACCTACTGTTCATCCCTAGGGCTGAGTCGTTCTTCTTTTCTTGAAGCATAGCCTTCAATGAATGTGCCTCCACCACAGCTATCTTCTGAATTGACCAAGGTCAATCCCTATCTGACTGTCCCTATCTATCCTGCCTACTACAATATTTCTACCTAATTGAGCTGTTTGTAATAATAGCGCACTTATACATTGGTTATTCATGCAAGGGATAGGTCTATTTTTTTTCCTCAAAATCTCTTTAATTCAGATTTCAAAAATAGATGACAAAGCAGAAAATGTCTAGTGTTATATAACTGAATATAGACTAAAGCATCAATTGCTTAAAAAAAAAAAAGAGCCTAGAGTTCTTTTCATGTAATGGAGGAATGCCTGTATTCTTTTCATCTAGAACCATCTATTTGCAGGTAGCAGATGAATTTTAGAGGTTGTAGTCTCCAAGTAATATAAACCAAATAAGATTCTGGGCAGCTGAGGTATATATGACTACAGGTTTATTATTCTCCTAAAAGTCATTTATTAACATTGGTTTAATGCATTAAATGTTGAATTTCATGTTGGGCATTGTGTTTGTGAATGATAATGCAATGTACAAAAGCACTTACTATGAAAGCACTTTTTATTTCCACATTTAAAAACTGACTCTGGGTTTTAACAAACTCTTCAAAGCACATTTTGGCTCTGGTAAAATTCATATTTAAGAACTTATAGGCAAATTGCTTTTGAGAATCTGGACTCATTAGCATGGCTTATTCCTCTGGCTATATTTCCTGATAATAGTTTTCTGTTAGATACATGAATATCAGAGAGAATAAGTGACAAAAATTGTCTCCTGTTCTCATTAGCAAATGCATACAGGATGAGCTGATATATGACAGAGGAATAATCATTGGCTTCCCCTTCTCTCCCTTTTTTAAAATCTCATTTTTCACTGTTTATTGAATATTTTGCTTAAAAACCTAGCATTTAATAGGAACTTTGGTAAATGTATAAATATTTTATGTGAGTATTATCCAAGTTCAGTCTTAGCAAATCCATTGCTCTCATGAAGAAGACTACAGAGAAAAATGTTTGTTCTTTTAGGAATGTTAAGAATTTAGGGAGTAACTACCCAGCATCCTGCAGTATGTTAATCATGTTTGTGGCTTTGATTTTCTTGATTTTTTTTTTTTTTTTTTTTTTTTTTGCTGTTTAATCCAAGGCTTTTACAATTCTTCAAAAACTACAGAATGTTAGGGGGCCAGGGAGATAGCTCAGTGGCATCAGCGCCTGTCTGGCAAGTGCAAGGTCCTAAATTCAATCCAGGTACTGAAAAGAAGAAAAAAACAAAACAAAACAAAAACTCCGCCTATGCAGCACAGAAACTGCAGAATGTCTGCATTTTAGAACATTAACAAATGGTCCAACTATATTCACGTATTGTTACTAGAGTATCCTTGAAAAGTGGATTGTGGCTTTTGACCTCCTCAAAGGTGGGGCCCCGTTGGGCTCCTGTTAAAAGGACACAGGGATCCTGCCAGAGAAACAAGGGTGTTTTTTCTGGCATAACTCTTTGGTGCCATCTGGTTTAGGGCTGTGGCCTCACACATACATACAAGTAGATTTCCTTACTTTAGGGAGAGTCAGCCACATACCTCTCCCAGTGGGTGAAGAATTCCACTCGTTCTCATTATGCATGCATGGGAGCCTTTCTGTTTTACACATATTGAACACTAGTTCACTAGACCAAACCTTGGGAAGATTATGCTGCTATCTTGACTCTATGGCTAATATTGTGACCTGAGGGAGTAGGTTTAATTGGGCCTCAGTGTATTCGTCTATAAAGCAAACTAGTTAGATGGACGACCCTTTTTTGGTGATAAGCATATAATCTCTAGCTGGCAATTTTCACATATATTCTCACAAGAAAGTTGAGCTAGAAATTATTAGGATAAATGTGCTTTGGCACTGGAATTGATTGTTGTACTTCTTATTGCATTTTAGAGGTCTCAGAGGGCATTGTGGGAATATCTTGGCATTGTGAGTGAGGTTTTAAACTTTTTTTTAGAGTTTTTGATACTGTACCTACAAATGATATAAGGGAAATAAATGTAACTCCCAACTAGTCATTCCAGATAAACTCAAGAGTTTATGTCCCCCAAAATCAAAGAATGAATTCTAAGGAATAGCAGAACTTAAGAGAAGGAAAAATTTATTGAGGGAGAGAGTACCTGAGAGAAACAGGAGACCTGGAAAATTGGTTGCTAACAACTACTTTACATAGAAAGTTTTGTAGAGCAAAATCATGAGGTGGGTACAATGTGGGACAAAACTATGACCTACCAATAACAGTATCAATATAGTTGCTAAGGTAATGTTGATTTATTGGGAAGCAGATCACATAGAAAGTATACATGCAAAGAATAAGGACCTTTTTTGGAGAAGATGAGTCAGGAGGTCCAGGTCACTAAACAAGGTGGCTGATGCCTATCTAGACTTTTTGGATCAGGTAATCTCAATTAAAATATATTTTTTATCCCTGGGGAAGATATGTAGGTCTAGTTGTTGAGGCATAATCTTCAATTAATCAGCCTCTAGTCACAGTTTGTAATGTGCTCTTATCATTTGTACTGACTCCCTTGAGGGCCCAGCCTTGTCTCACTGCCTCTTATTTCTACCTAATATAGCTGTCTATAATATTTTGACCATGAATTTGTCTTTGTAAACAGCATAAAGCTGTTTTTTTTTAATTTTATTTTGGGCTGGTCTGATAGGTCAGCGGATTAAAGCGTCTGCTTAGACAGAGCACAGCAGTTGGGGTTTGATCCCCAGCATGCCATGCCATGCCATGCCATGCCATGCCATGCTAGCCCCACCAATGGGGCACATTGGGATGGTGATTGAGACTGGGTATGGTGGCACATGCCTATAATCCCAGCACTTGGGAGGCTGAAAAACTGGAGAATCACTGAGTCCAGTCTACGTAGTGAGATCCTGTAGACCCTCAAAATCTGCCCTAAATACAGAAAAAAAAATTATTTTAAATACAAAAAACAAAAAACAAAGGAAAAACATCAAAAACAAAGACAGAAACAGATCAACAAACAACAATGCACATGATAAAGTATTCAAAACAAAATTAACAACGGTTGTCATATTATGTATTTTTATCTGTTAATCTGTTACTCTGATTAACAGATACAGGTATGGAAGATTGGTCAAATAATTGAACATTAAAAATAAATCTTAACTTTTTTCTGTTTTTAAATTTAACTTTATTTTATTTTGAAGAGTTAAAATAAATAACCAAAACAAAGACAGAAACAGGGTAACATGCAACAATAGATATGTTACAGATTTTCAAAACAGGAATAGCTAATAATCATTGCTATCTATTTTTGTCATCCAATCTGTTGCTTAGATCATCAGATATAATTATGTGAGATTGGACAAATAATTGAATATCAATGCTTGCTTTCAAAAAACCAATTTTTTTTCTTTTTAGTGTCCTCAAATTTATTTTTAAGACAGTATAATAATAATTGATAAGGCATTAGAAACTGTACATATTTAGAGAACAAGATGAGAGGTATTCAAGTATGGTTTTTGTATTACACATTGCTGTCCTCGATGTAATTGCTTACATCACAGATATCAGTTAGTCAAGGTGAATATTCTGCATGTTAACTTTTATTAAAAAAAAAACTGATGGAAATTAGTACAGTCATCTTAGCCATACTGTATATAAAATTGCATGTTTTTTCATTCTCTTTTTCCTGTTTTCTCCTTCCATTCATCTTCATTGTTTAATCCTTAAGTTTCTTTCTGTTTTATTATATCTATAACACCTTTCAGGTTTTATTTATTCTCTCAGGTTCTTACACTAGAGAGACAATACAATACACATGTGGGTCTGATTTATTTCACTTAAAAGTATAGCCTCTAGTTGCAGCCATTTACCTATAAAATATCCAAGTGTGTTTTTCTTTATAGCTGAATAATATTCCATTGTATAAAAATACCACATCTTTTTCATCCATTCCTCAGGTGATGGGCATTTTGGTTGTTTCCAGGATTTGGCTATGATATATTGTGCTGATATAAATATGGGTGCACATTTATCACTATGGTATGATATTTTCAGTTCTTTTGGGAAATTATCCAGAAGGGGAATAGTTGGATTGAATGGGCTTTCCAGTCCTATTTTTTTGAGGGGTCTCCACACTGATTTCCATAGTGGTTGTTCCAGTCTGTCTTGCCACCAACAGTGGAGAAGCATTCCTCTTTCCCCACAGCTGCTCCAGCATTTGTTATTGGTTGATTTCTTTAGAATAGCTGCTCTTTTGGGGGTAAGATGGTATCTCTATGGTGTTCTAATTCACATTTCTTGAATGGCCAGTGGTGTGAACATTTTTTTCATGTGTTTGTTTGACATTTGTATTTCTTTGTATGAGAAGTGTGTGTTGTGTGAGTTTGTTATCTGTGTAGAGGAATGCTATTGATTTGTGGGTATTGACTTTGTATCCTGCTATGTTACTGAATTTGTTTATTAATTCTAGGAGCTTCTTGGTGGAGTTCTTTGGTTCTTCCAATGAGGGTATTATGTCATCTGCAAATTATAATAGTTTAACTTCTTTACTTATTCTTATTCCATTTATTTTTCTCTCTTGTCTAATGGCTCTAGCTAATGATTCCAGAACTATTGAATAGGAGTGGTGATAGAGGACATTTTTGTGTTGTACCTGATTTGAGAGTAAAAGCTTGCAATTTTTCTCCATTTAGAATTATGTTGGCTGTTCCTTTGTCATAGGTGGCTTTTAACATATTGAGGCATAGGCCATCTCTTTCAATTTTCTGTAGGGTTTTGATCATGAATGAGTGATGGAATTAGTCAAAAGCCTTTTCTGCATCTATTGAGATGATCATGTGGTTTTTGGATTTGGCTGTATTGATATAGTGTATTACATCTATAGATTTGTGTATGTTGAGCCATCCTTGCATCCCTGGGATGAATCCTACCTGGTCATGGTGTATAATCTTCTTGATGATTTGCTATATTTTATTTGCTAGTATTTTATTGAGGATTTTTGCCTCTATGGTCATGGAGAAGATTGACTTGTACTACTCTTTTTTGGTTGAATGTTTCTCTGGTTTTAGTATCTGTCTAATAGTTGCCTCCAGGAATGATATTTGGAGTATTACTTCCCTTTCAATTTCATTGAAGAGTTTGAGATGAAATTTTCTCCAAATTTTTTCTAGACTTCTGTGAATACATCAGGATCTGGGCTTTTCTTTATTGGTAAGTATTTTTTTTATTACATTTTCAATTTCATTGGCTGATTTTAGCTTATTCAGAGTTTTTATATTTTCTTGATTCAGTTTTGCTAATTTACACCTATATAGGAATCTATCCAATTTTTCCGTGTCTTCAATTCTGTGAAGAATTGCGTTAACATTTTCAACATAGCTGTTAATGACCTTCTGATTTTTCATAGGATCTGTAATAATTTCTCCCTTGTCATTCCTTATTGCTTGAATTTGAGTTTTTTCTTTCCTCTTTTTGAGGTGATTGGCTAGGGTTTTATCCATTTTATTTAATCTTTCAAAGAAGCAGCTTTTTGATTAATTTTTTCTATTGTTTTCTTTGTCTCCATTACATTAGTTATTGCTCTAATCTTCATAATTTTCTCCTTATTTTGGGCTTTGGGCTTGGTTTGCTCTTCTTTTTCTAGTAGCTTAAAGTGCAACTTTAAGGTATTTGTTCTTGTTTTGCTTTTCTCATGTGTGAGTTCACCACTATATATTTTCCTCTGAGAACTGCTTTCATTGCATCCCACAAATTCTGGTAAATTGTGTTTGAATTTTCTTTGGATTGTAGATATTGTTTAATTTCTTCTTTAGTTTCACCTGTAATGCATTGGTTGCTTATTTATTTTCCATATGTGTATGGGATTTTTGTGGTTTCTTTTGCCATTAATTTCCAGTTTTATTGCACTGTGGTCAGATAATATGCATAGGATAATTTCTATTTTCTTGCATAGACTTAACCTTGATCTGTGGACTAGTATGTGGACTATTTTAGGAAACACCCTATGTGCAGCTGAAAAGAATGTGTATTGTGATGTTGTTGGGTGGAACACTCTGTATATGTCCATTAAGTCTAATTGCTTAAAGATTTGGTTTAGTTCTGCTACCTCTTTTCTAATTTTTTGCCTATTTGACCTGTCTTTTTGAGATAAGGGGTAGTAAGGTCCCCTTTTAAGATTGCGATATTTTATAGACATGTGCCACTGTGCCTGGTTTTGGTGGCTGGCTTGGACCTGCACGCCTGGCATTCCAGGGCCAGCATGGCATGCAGTCCCAGGAATCAAACCCGGGAATCGAACCTTGATGCTTGAGCTTGCCAGGCAGGCATTTAGACTGCTGAGCTATTCCCTAGTCATCCTTTTCTCTTCTCATACTTTCAATAAACACTTCTCTTTTTTTAGAAAAAAAGATCATGGTACTGATTACTAGATCTTTTTAATTATTAGATTTTTAATGTCTGTTAAAATTTGTCTCATAAAGAAAGAGCACTACATGCCGATCTCCCTCATGAACATAGATGCCAAAATCCTCAATAAAATCCTAGCAAATAGAATACAGCAATTCATCCAGAAGATCATACACCATGACCAGGT
>NW_004524592.1:12813876-12828302 GCF_000260255.1 Octodon degus | reverse complement strand
GAGCATGTAGTACTGTTTTCTGTCCTTTGACTTTCAGCGTATGAATTTTTTTCTGGTTTAAATGTGTTGTATACAGTATATTGTTGGATTTTGTTTCTTTATCTACTTTGCCTATCTGTGTCTTTTAAATAATGAATTGAGTTCATTTATGTTGGTGCTTATAATTTATATCTATTGACTTATGTTTGTCATGTTATTTTCTTATTGTTGGTTCCCTATTTTTCTCCTGTGTTCATCGTGTTTGGTGGGTTATTTCTGTTATCATTCTGGAATTATAATCATTTTGATCCCTTTCTAGAATATCATTCAGTAGTCTGTGTAGGGTTGGTGTCGTTTTCATGAGTACCTTTAGTTGTTCTTTGTCTTGGAAATATTTTACTTTTCTATTAAACTTGAAAGAGCATTGCATAGTATAGTTTTGTGAGTTGGGATTTATCTTCTTGTAGGGCTTGAAATACTTTCCACCATGCTATTGTTGGCTTGATGGTTTGTGAGGAGAAATCTGCTGTTATTCTTATGTGTTTTCCTTTAAATGTGATGTTTCCTTTCTCTAATGGCTTTTTATATGTTGTTCTTATGCTGAATTTCTGGGATCTTGATAGTTATATATCTGGGTATAGTTTCAATTGGGTTGGTATTATTTGGAGTTCTGTAGCCTCAGTTACCTAGATTCCTTCTCCATATTTGGGAAGTTTTTTGTGTTTTACTTCTGCCCATATTGTTTTTATGTCATTTGTATTAACTCCTTCTTTCTCATTGATTCCTATTATGTTGTTAATCCTTGCATGGTCTTGCAGCTGTTGAATTATTATTTCCTAGATCCCAGTTATTTTTGAGGAATCTTTCCTTACGTTTTCACTAGCTTCAATGATGTCTTCAAGGTCTGAAAATCTATCTTCACTTTTATTCAAATGATTTTGCCCACTTTTAATGGCATTTTTAATTTCTTGTACGGATCTTTGAATCTGCTTCATGTACTCTATTTCTTTTCTGTATTGCTCCTTGAATGTTTCTCCACATTTTTCTGTTCTCTTCTATTTTTTTTTTCAGTGTCTTCTTTTGAAATACTTTGTAATTCTTCCATTATAGTTATCATGCCTTTTTTAAAAAATCTGTGAGATTATTTCTAATCTAATTTCCTCTGTACCCTTCTGCAGTTGTTTATTTATTTCAGTTGCTATTATTTGAGAGATTTCAGGTGTGTGACTGCATATTTGCGCCTGCTGAATTTATTCTGTGTGGGCTTGCAGCCTCGGGTTGCATTTTGCTCCTTTTGACATTTTCTATTTCATGGAGAATCCTTTATTTTTATTTCTGTGATACTTTTTTTGTGAATGTTTCATAGTATGTAGTTATATCTGTGCAATCAGAGTCTCTCTGTAATGAGTGTTCTTTAGGTGTCTCTTCTGTGTCAGAGATTCTTGTTTTGTTGTGTTCCATGATTTTGCCTTCTCTGTTGAGAGTGGGATGTTGGTTTCTGTTTAGCACTATCCACCATTCTTCTGTATACGTGTTGGTGAATGTGTTACCCAAGCACCTCCTGCTATCACCCAAAGGAGAACATGTGGTTAAAGAAATATGGTATTCTAGTAACAGTAGTACAATTAGCAGTAGTAATTACAGCAAGGGAAATGTAGAAATTGACAAACGTTGGTAATTATTGGTTTTGTGTTTTAGACTATAGGACCAAATACTATAGCTGTACAAAAAACAATTCAGAAATTAGGAATTTATATGTAAACTAGTACCCCTTAGATCTATCTTGGCACCCCACCATAATGTACCTGGAGTCTTCCTGGCAAACTAGTTCACCAAAATTACAACCTGCCGCCTTTGTGCTTTGAGTATCTTCCTGTAGATCTGAGCCTCAGTCTGCAACCCGCTGGGCCTAGCAGTATACTTCAGCTCACTGGGCCCAGCCACAAGTCTCAGCCCTCCTCCAAGAACCCTGTGGCTGAATTTGAACTCCACTTGGGGCTACGCATGTCCTTTTCTATGCTCCTCAGGTCTGTGCTTCTCCCTATGGGTACAACTCCCTGTGCAGCTCCATGCACCTCAGTTTCTCTGAACCTTCATAAAGCTGTTTAGTAATGATTTATGTAATGATACATGAGTATTTCCTGCTGTCTGATAACTACAGTTTGCCTTTCTTGCATTTACTCCAGTCCTAACGATTCTTTTTATGTATAAATATGATCTGCTTTTTCTACTTAGTATTTCCTCAGCAGTTGACTTTAGCCCTTGTGGAACTCAAGTTGTATTTGTTATGCTGACTTAAGTTCTCTGGTGGGGGAGTGAGGTGAGTATGTTAAAAAAATATTAATCATAATATGAGAAAGAAACATGAACAGCCTGTAATTAGAATTACAATAAAGTATCAGGTATCATTCAATTGTAAATAACATAATGCAGGGGTTGTAATAAAGAAAGAAATAAGTTTTGATTAGAGAAGTAGGGAAAGAATCACATATAAGATGGATAGGTATTTGATTTGGCCTTCAGAGATGCTAATATTAAGATAGGAAGAGAAATATGAAAGGTCACTGCAAGCAAGGGAGAAACAACACACTTCAAGTGAAGCAGTCATAAGGTGCCAAGCCTGTGTCTATGGGACGTGTCCTGAGTGTTTGGAGAACATTCCACAGATGAAGAGAAGGAATGGGTTGCTTTGGCTGGTGTATAGGCAAGAGATGAAAGCTAACACCTGGACAGATTTCATATGGGGAGAAGAAGGAAATTTAATGGATGAAGCCTAGATTTTTGGCTCCCAGACCTGGAAAAATGCTACCACTTTCAGAGAAGAAATACGTAAGATCTTAGGGAAGAATGTCATGTGCTCAGGTTTGGGCATCTATTTTGAGATGTCAGGCTGATGCTTGGTAGATCTTGGGAGATATATGTTTGTCATCCACCACTTTATATAGAAGTTGAATTTGTGGGCATGGATGAACTCACCATTGAGAGAACATATATACAAATAAGTAGAGCGTCCAGGATTCAGAGGATACCAAGGAATTTGATTCTGCAGACTAATTAACAAAGACTGCTAAAGACTGGAAATGTACATATGATGGTATGCCTGTACAGAGGAAAGTTTATATAAGATCCATTTGGGGGAGAGGGCACTGAATTGCTGACCTGAATGTGTAGGCAAGAAAGTGCAAGAAGACTCCATCATGGGTTATATGCAAGATAAATGGGAGTGATTATAAAAATATTAAAGATATTTTTTGTCCTTAGGGTCCACTAAACTGTAATTTTCCTAAAAGCTGGGACTATGGTCTTTACTGCACTCATAACTATAATCTCTGGATCTAGGTATATAAGGTAATAAAAACTGGACAAATGCTTATATATTTGTTCTTTTTAACACTGATTTTTCAGATATTTTATACATTCTTTGACTCCAAGTCTATAGATTTTTTTAAAACAAATGAATATGCTCCCTTCTGAGTATGATTCTTTCATTTTTAATTGCCTGTTATACATCATCTGGATTATTTAGATGTTTCTCAAAATCTGCACTTTTTTCACCTTTCTGTTTCTTCACCATACTTTTATCTTTATTAAATATTTAATTTAATTTAATTTAATTTAATTTTGAGAAAAGGTCTCAGTTTAGGCTAGCCTGGAGATCACTGTGTAGCCCAAGTGACCTCAAATTCATGGTGATACTTCTGCCTCAGCCTCTCAAGTACTGAAACTAGAGGCATGCACCACCATGCCTGGCTGCTAAATATTTTATAATGGAGTCTCTTACATTTTCAGATAGTGTATGGGTGTCATTGTGTAAGTCAAAGTTGCGAAAAACAATACTTTCACAGAATCTGAAGTATTCTATGTTTTGTACTGTGCTTTTCAAGTGATCATAGTAAGTAAGGGTTTGGTTTAAATTGGGATGTTGTTAACAAGTTTTATAAATTTTTGAACTCTACATTTTAGCATGTTAAAGGGCAATAAAAATTTCAGAAGCAAATAGGTAACATGCTTAGTGATGCTTGTATAGTAAGAGTTAAGACTGTGGTTATTCCTATATGGAAGAAAAATGAAAGTGATCATTTGTTATCTGCATGTTCATTGAAGATGATGACATAAATCTATAAAAAGTCTTCTTGAAACTCTATTTGGTTTTATACTATGGAGGAAGCTAATCATTTCCCCAGTTTGAAAGAATCAAGTAGGCTTTGTCTTCTGCTTTGTAAAGTGATAATGTTGCAATGTCAGTACTGTGTAACAGCTTTTAAATTTTGGAATAAAATTAGGAGAAAGCACACTTACTATTAGTGAAAAAAATGTAAATATTTTCAATTTTGACAAGATAAAGGTAAAGGTAAATCTCAAGTACATGTAAAAGGATAGAAGCAAAAAGGAGAGGGTTGTGATGTGCTCTCATATTCTGAGAGAGGAAAAAAGTAAAGTTTAAGGCACTCATTACAGATAAAAGTATATTAAGGAAAGAAAGAGATACGTTGAAGGACCTTAAAACATACTAGGTTTCTCATTTATAATTTGAGAGAGTCAAAAGATGGATTTCTGAGGTTAATTTTATATGATTAGAAATCGTTTTTACTTAGCATGTGTTAACATTCAAAAAGATAAAAACAAATGTCTAGAAGAGTTGGGTCCATAATGTACAGCTCGGCCACCTTTTCTGAACCATTGAATGTTTTATAAGTGAAAGTAATGCTTATGCCTGGGTTAAAGCAGGCTTGGCATTTTTTTTTCCTTGTGCAGAGCCAGGTAGTAAATATTTTAGCCTTTGCACCTTATATAATCTCTGTCACAACTATTTTGCTGTTGTGCAAAAGCAGCTACACACAGTCCACAAGCAGATGAGCCAGTCTGGCTCTCATTTAGCAGCCATCACTTGACAGCAGCCCACCTTTAGATATCCAGGAAGCACGTACTTTAAACCCTTTAGTTATCTTTAAAAATTTTTTCTTCCTTAATTCTAAAAAGAATTATGGCTCAAAGGATAGCAATGTGTTTTTAATTTGTAAATATTAATTTGCTATTGTCTGTTGATCACCAATAGTAGAAATTATCTTGATTGCATTTTATTGAAGTGGCTGAAAACACTAGCTTTCTCTAACTCTCTCCCCTTTACCCTCTTTGCCTTCCAAAGTAATCATTGAGCTTTTTTTTTTTTGTTTGCCTTTTCTTTTTTTGTATTTTAGGGAAGGGTCTACAGTGTGTTCCGGGTCTCACTACTAGATTGGACTCATAGTGATTCACCTGTTTACAGTCTCCCAAGAACTGGGATTACAGGCGTATACCACCACGCCCAGTCTCAATTGCCCTCTCAGTGTGCCCAGGGGGCAGGGCCAGAACTGCAGGCCCAGGGATTCCTGTCCTCTGCGCCTGTTTACATGCACTTTAATCCGCAGAGCTATTTGGCCGGACTTTGTGGGTCCTTTAGTTAAATCTACAATTAGTGTTTTCACTGTTTTGGCTATAGAGACATTGTTCACTCTTGAGGTAGTAATGATGGTTGCTTTTTGTCTTGTGCAAGTGTTTGGTTTTCCTAGAGTCCTTGTAATTTATTCACTTAGCTTTCTTTGACTCTCATCCTTTCTTTCCACTCCTAATAGTTGTACAATATCAAACCCACTCCAATTTTCCAGGGTAAAATCATCATAAAATCTCTTGATTTTTCTTTTTTCTGATAACAGTGGTACTGGAACCCTTCATTGTCCTGTACCCATTACTGGGGCTTTTCTCTGAGATTTCCTGTTAGCATATTAACTGCTATCACTATTTACCTGAGAATGTTTTTCTGTCTCTTGTGGCTTCATACAGTTTCCTAGGTGTTTTTGTTTCCATTGGAACACATTCCTCTAATCACTGTAAGGAGCAGGTAGGGGAGAGGGCTGACTCTCAGCTGGTTTTTAGCCTTGTGGGATGGAGGGTGGATAAAGGCAGTAAGGTTGGTGTCTGTAGCTTTCCTAATATAGGCTTCTGGCTTCCGTTTGTTTCCCTGTTTATTTAGCTTTCTCTGTATCTGATATCTTAGAGTTTAGATTGTGCTGGTTCACTTTCTCCAGACATTGTATCTCTTGCCTCTTCAAAGTGAGGTTGCTGGGGGACACATAAATACGAATTTCACCCTTCCTTGAAAGAATTTTTAGGCAACTTCTGTTCACCATTTCACCTCCACCTTCCTGTCCCTTTCCTGGAACCTAGTGTCTGCATTCTTCTCATGCTGCTATTGTCACCTGCAGTTCTTGACTTGATCTTCTGCCTCACTGAGAATTCATTACTTATCAACCTATATTTTCTGTCTTTCACATTGTTCTTTGAGTTGTAGATAGCTCCTACTTTCAAGAAGGTAGAGAGGTTGTAGTTTTTTTTGTTGTTGTTTTTGTTTCCTCCCCAGTTTCCTTGTTTGAGGATGATTTCCAGAGAAACATGGGCAGGGTAGACTTAACCATCATGTGGATTAGCTGGTATTTATTTTAATTAAAATATTTCAACACTGACAATTTTCAAAACAGTAAGCTTTAAGTTAACTTTTATATAAAGCAAAAGACAAATCCACAGGCACAATAGGTTTATTTTCAATTAGTATATATGCACGAAGGAATATATACATGTATACAAATATATGCAAACTATTTTAACTTCCAGAAAACCTACTTTTTCTCCAATGTTTCATTTTTCTATAATTGTTGCCATCCTTTTTCATGTGGTTAGTTTTGAGTCCTCCTTGTTTGTTGTTTATTGACTTGTAAAAAATTTTGTGTTTCTGTTTGGGGCTTTTTCCTTTTCTATGACTTAATAGTACAATGATAGCACAATTCAGTAGCATTATATACAATAAGTTTAGATAATACTACTTAAGGTTTTTTTTGTCTTTGTCTGTGTGCTCTTGTGCTAAGACACTGAATGTCATGGCCGGTGGCTGGTTCACCCAAAGCTTCAAGAACCATTTGTGGTAGAGGATCAGATTGTTTTGTTTGCTATAGTCCTCGATGGCAAACAGATATTTTTTATAAAATTCATGTCATGTGTGTGGACAATGCAGCCATGGAAATTGCTATAATGTTTCTAAAGGCTCACTTTCCTCCCAGTTTCTGTGTTTATTTTGTTGCATACTAAAAAGCAAACAGCTCATGGATCACATTGGTATGCACACTGCATTTTGAGCACAGGTTCAGAGAAAGACTGAAGAAAAGTGTTCTTTCCTGGCCAAAGTTTTGACATGTGAAAAACTTGTATTTGGGATGTTGTTCTTTGTGGGTCTTTGGCTTATATTCTGTTGTCTTACTTTCCTAAGCCTGGAGGTTCTCTTTGCCCTCTGAAACTCTGCCTTTGTGGAGCTGAAGAGTGTGGTACAGAGAAAGACAGTATCTGTCACCAAATGTTGTTTGGATGTGCCAAATCCAAACTTGTGTGTGTGGGATGTTACCTAAATTCCAAGTGACATATGGGTCTCTTCTACCTTTCTGGGCGTATTTTCACTTAAAAGAAAAAGAACTTTTAAATATGCTTAATGATGGTGTTAAACTTGAAGGACCTTAGTTGATTTTGTAGAGTGGAATAAATATTTTACTGGGTTTGGAGCAATGTACTTTTCTGTTTCTGGTGCCTTTGCCTCTCTGCCCTGCTGCTTTTACCTGACCCAGGAGATAGCTATCTCATCCCCATCCAGTGTTCCTATCTTACAAATAAGAGTTTGACCTCTTATACAAATGACTGTAGTGGTTTGGCTTAAGGGTACAGCTCTCTGTTACTATAACTCTGTTATTATAACCTTTTTCTAGTCTGCCTCTGGTTTGACTTCTCAAGTTTTTCCTAGATTTCATTTGTTTAGTGCTGTCTAGTCTGATCCTCTATTTGAAAATATAAGATCCTATACTCCCTGTCATTCTGTATTTCTTGTCTCAAATTGCTTATCTCCTAATTTATTCTCATTGAATTTGTGTATATTACATTTAATTGTTTTCTGTCTTACTGAAATTTCAGCTTTATTTCTTCCCTTTTCCTCATGGATGTACTTGCCTTTGTAAATGGAAGCCATTGGTGTGAGGTTGATATAGTTTCTACTCCCAGGCTGTTGCTTATGCCATCAGTACATCTCAAGTGAATGCAGATTGTGCTAAGTACTAATGAGATGGCTTCCTCTGTGATAGTTTGAGGTTGTCCTCCTTTTTTGTTAATCCTTTTCTTTTTGTCTTCATTGCATCTCAGAAGTAGTTTTAGATGCTGAGGATATGAAAGTGAAGAAGATAGAGGTGGTTTTTTGCATCATAAATATTATGTGCTAATTGGAGAACAAGAAATAAAAGTAAGCATATGATTGAATAAGACAGTTTCATCATTGTGATACTGGCAGAGAATCATGTTTAGATTGAGAGGCCAGCATGGTTTTGCTAAGAAGAAGATATTTGACTTTAGCTCTTTCTATTCCCTTTCCTGTGTTGGCTGTGTTCCTTTTAACTACATCTGTGATCCATCTGTAGCATTCTGGAGAAATGACCTTGCTGAAGAAACAAAGCTCAAAGTAGTAAGCAATATTCTTCTCAGTGTATCTGAAGATCAGAGATAGATGACCCCTTACTGTCCCTATTGCTGCCAGTTGAAAATTAAGTTTTATAAGTAGTAGGGTAGGGGATAGAGTGAAGTGGTATTTATCTTAGGATTAACGTAGTTTTGTAAACACTGCCACTAATATAGCACCTCTTCTACTATAAATTAAAATTCTCCACTCTGTGTTTTCATCTCTGGTGGTGGAACCATAAAACTGTGTTCAAATAAAGAGCTAGAGATTGTGCTTCATCTATAGAATGCTTTAAACTATCCTTGCTATTTATATTCATGAAGGTACACTTAACTGGGAGATAGTATCTCTCAAAGCTATTCTTTGAAGTTAGTATACAAAGATTTTAGCATTATAGCAACAATAAAATTTGAATTTAATTGGTTACATTAGGCCAACTGAGAGTTATAGTATGAGTTTGCATTTTCAAAGTTATTCTTATTAAAATTCACTTTGTAGAATATGTTTTAGGATTTTATTCTGATCATTTATTTTTTTAGTACTGGGGATCGAACTCATGACCTTGCACTTGCCAGGCGGAGAGCACTTATGCTACTGAGCTATCTCCCTGGCCCCTGTTTTAGGATTTCATAATGGCTCAATATTTTAAACAGTAAGAGCTTTTTATTCTCTTTGGAGAGATGGCTGATTTTGTTCTTTGGCTGTAGGCTTTGAGTTCCTTTGGACCACACAAGCTTCTTGGCATGGAGGCGTTTGGACTATAAAATTTTATTGGAAACAAATAACAGAAATACTGTATCATTGTACAAAAAAATAAGCTTTTTTCTTTAAAATTATTTTGAATCATTGTGTTTCAGTGTTATTGTATTAGTGGTATGTCTCCCATATTGGGTATTTTGAAAAGTTGCACATTAATCATTCTTGAAAATGTTAATGTTTGATTTTTCTGATATAACTTTAGTTTTAAGACTATATTTTATTTAATCCGGGAGATTTATATGAAGCTTATACCTTCATGCATTTAATAGTGAGCATTTGACATATTCATGGATCTATAGAAAAAGGAAATTTTCATATTCTTATAAAGAGAGTGTGCTGTGATGAACAAGCAATATTTAAAAATAATTAAAATTTGCTATTTATTGAAAACAAAGAAGCTCTATCTAGCTTTTTGGCCCTCTTTTTCCTTACATAAGTTTAGGTTAATTCCAAGATTTAAAAAAATGAACCTTTAGAGCCCTTCATATGAAGAAAACTACTGAGATTACGATTACTTTACAAGGTAGGATGAAAAATGGCATGGAGTAATAAACAACCTTTTATTATTTAGATATATGAATAAGGAAGTAAAATACATTGATATATGTATCGCATATATATTGATGCTTAATATATTTTTCTTTTTATTTGAAAAACAATAATATTATCAAAATACAGACTGTAAGATAAAATAGCATTCCCTGGTATTGTTGGTGCTTTTATATTAAAATTACTTTGTTTGGAATTATGAATCACAAGAAAACAACTGCCTTTCCTATGGCTTAGCCTACTATAATATCACCTCCCTTTGGATGAGAAGGGGTTCCAGGTAGTCTGTAAGCAAATGAATTCCTATAGCTTTGGGACATACAAATTTTTAGATAGGACTAAAGTCATCCAATTTTTATTTTATTGGGTTGATGCTTAGATTGAGGGAGTTCCCTGTTCACAAAGAATGCTCTAATCAATTAACTTTTCAGGGTTTTTTTCCTCTATCAGATTAATTTTATTATAAAGAGAGTATGGAGAGAGCAGATTTTCTTAGTCTTTTAAATAAACTAATGAAGTTTTAGATCATGCATCAAGATACGTGAATAACTGAAAGATTGGAATTTAAACTATTGTGTTATGCTTCTAGACTCTGTTTGGATATGCAGTGTGATTGTGGAATCATGCTGAACTGTCAGATCCTGCCTTGTTTTAAGAGGTTTTTCTAACTGTTAAGTCAGAGCCCTAATTATCTTTGAGGCTTTTGACCTTGCAGGTCAGGGATCTGAAAGCAGTCTTCAGGATTACATTTTCTGTGCTCATCCTGTAGCATTCTTGAGCTAGGACCATCTACCCTTTGCTTGCCTCCTTATAGGAAGGGACAGCCTATGTCCTACAATATAGCCTATTGCGTTCATAGAAAGCTCTTTTTAAAAGATCTTTTTGGGGTCAGTCAAGTAGCTCAGTGGATTAAAGGGGCCTGCCATGCTGGCCCTGCCCCCAGGGCATGCTGATACGGCAATTGAGACTGGGCATGGTGGCACATGCCTATAATCCTAGCTCTTGGGAGGCTGTAAACAGGTGGATCACTTTGAGTCCAATCTAGTAGTGAGACCCTTAGCACCCTATACACCTTTCCCAAAAATAAATAATCTTTTCTCACTGAGCTATAGTTTATTCCTTTATTGTCTATACTCGCTTTCTTCTGCAGTACAGAATAAGCCCAGTCTTTTTTGTATGTGAAAGCCTTTTAATTTGATAAGAATTTTGTTTAATCATGTAGCTTTTATGAGTGAATTCAGCTATAGAAGATAAGCTTAAGAAAAAGAAGGTGTAGAATTTGAATAGTATAGCTAGTTTCACTTGTATGGGCAGTTAGCATATATCCTAGATTAAGTTCAAATGAGGTTTTCTGCTTGACCTCACTTGTTTCAGTTTCCATGTCCTTACTTATGGTAGTTTCTATTTCTGGCCTAGTATAAGTATTAAAATAATAAGTTTTCACAGAACATGGTCTCCACCATAATTCAGATACTTCCTGTGCTTAGTTTCTGAAAAGATATGGAATAATATACTCCTACATGAACAAATAAATTAGTGTTGGCTTTACTGAAAGCAAGTGTATTCGTTTTCAATATTGTTTCTCTCTCCAGGTTGTTCAGGGATAGTTTCTTATCTGATAATTATAAGAGCTCAGGACCTTGCAAACTGTAGCCTTGCTATGTTTAAAATAGCAAGAGATTTCCCTATATGTTCTCTAGTATAAACAAACCTGAATTAGTATAACATAGTCACATAAAATAGTTCCAGTACTTAGATTTTATGGCCAATATCATAGAAGTCTGATTTGTTTTGTTATTAACCATCTCTTAGCGTTTTACAAATAGTCTAAATGTAGAATGGCCACATCAGTGCAGAATAAGGCTCTACCTGCTGTATTCTGGACACAGTACCTCATTACCATAGCCTTAAGATGGCAGCAGTAAGGACTGTAGGGGACTTACTTCCCTTCTAGTCAGAAGCCTGTGCTTTAGCTTGTTCTCTGTCCCTCACAAACAGTAGCAAACCTTCTGACTTTTACTTGGTGAACTAATCATGTTGGTTATAAACTTACTGTATGAAGAATCATATAGTATTCTTTGTTGTATTTGAGGGTTTTGTATAGTGTTATATTCTGAGATTCACCCGTGCTGTTGAAAGAACTTGTGGTTAGTTCATTCTTATTGATTTACGGAATATTATTGTATGGTTGGACTACCATTTATCCAGTCTAGTGCTGATTAATTTTTGAATTATTTCCAGATTTTTAGGTATTAGAAATAATTCTGATATGAATATTGTAGTTCATCTCTTTTGGTAACTCTGTACTCATTGTTTGAATGGAATTGCTGAGTGGTGTTGGGTATCTATGTTCAGATATTTTTGGTATGTTAGTGTTCAGATACTTTCACTTCCCTAGAGTTTACATAATTACATTTCTGCCAGTGAATCATAATTCTGGTTGCTCTGCATCTTTATACCTTCCGTAACCCTAATCTTATCTGATTTGTCAAGATTAACACTGTTAGAGCATTGTCTTTCAATCAATATCAGTCATCTTTTTTCAGTGCTTTTTATAATTTTAGCATATGAATTTTAAGCATTTCTGTTTAAACATTTTCTGAATATTTAATTTTTAATGTGAATGCAATCATTTAAATTTTTTTCCATTTTACTGATTACATGTGTGTTATTGTCATTTGTGAAGATATTTTTATGGAATTGGTGGTGAGTTTTACAAATGCTTTTTCAGCATTCATTTATTGAACATCTAGTTTTTATCCTTTTTTCTCATTAATGTGAATAGCCATGGTTGTTGTTTTTAACATTTATTTATTTATTGTTTTTCTTGAGACAGGGTTTCACTCTGTAGTTCAGGCTGAACTTAAACTCACTTTGTAGCCCAGGCTCACCTTGAACTCACACATTGATCCTCCTGCCTTAGCCTTCAAGTGCTGGAAATACTATACCCCGCTTTCTGTTTAACATTTAAAACCATTCTTGCATTACTTGACTAATTCCACTTGGTTGTGATGTCATGTGCTTTATGTATAGTTATATCAACTGAGCTTGATTTACAGATATTTGACTTTCATGTCTGCGTCCACAGAAAGAAAACATGGTCTGTACTTTTCTTGTAATAACCTTGTAAGGTGTTGGAATCAAACTTATGCTGTCCTCATAGAAAGAACTGGGAGATTTTTTCTGTTTTCCTAGTCTCCAGAAATATTTGTATAAAGATTGGCATTATTTGTTCCTTAAGTATTAAGGAGATCTACCTGTAAAGTCATTTGAGCCTAGAATTTTCTTTGGGAGAAGATTAAAAAAAAAAAAAACAGGTTAGTAGGACATTTACTGTAATTAATGCATTGCATATTGTGTTTGTAGTAGTTATTCAGAGAACAAGATGCAGGTATGATATCTTGTCTAAACAATATTAGCACAAACTTTCATTCTCAGTGAACTAGGAGAAAGTAGCTATATATCTATCCTAACTCTCTTGTGTATACATATATATGTATTTTTTCCTTACCTTTTTTTTTCACAACAACACTGTCCTTTATTTACACTTTAATGAAGGTAGTAATGCATGACACTAGGTTGCCTAGCAGCTGATAGCTGACCTTAAGCAGACAGGATGTTCATCTCAGGAGTGAGGTAGCTTGTTTCCTTTAGGCACTGGGCCAAGTCCCACCTACACATATTTGATTGATTTCCTAGCTTCGTGGCTCCCAACATATCCCCCTTTTTGGTTTTGTTTTTTCAGAGATGGGTACTTGAATTCAGCAAAATAACTCAATATAGTCCAATAGTCCATAATAATAGTGGGTTATCAGGAAAAATGGCAAATGTCCAAAGCTGTTGACTTAAGGTTTTACATAGCTCAGGATATTAATATAGCTTTACTTTTTTAGCATAATTTTATAGAGAAACAAATAGCAATGAGACAGTTTCAAACCAAATTTTTAGGACAGTTTCAATAATTAACACATTGCATGCATTCTTCCTAGAGGTTAATTGCTGTAAAACATGCGGATATGATATCCTATTTACAAACATCATTAGAATAAATCGTTCTATTCTCTAAGGGAATATAACTATATATCTATCCTAATTTGAACACACAGATACAAAATGGACATTCATCTGTATCCCCTTTTGTTGATAAGTTCCGTTATTTGAATATTACAGTTGTGTAAACTCAGCAAAATATTCTAAAAGAGTCCAGGAGCCCATAATAGTATTGGGTCTTCTGCTTCACTGGCAGTGTCAGAAATTATTTTGAAGATAAGGGGGTGTTAAGGTCTCCTGTTAAAATTGTGGTATTGGATATGAGATTTTTTCAAGTCATTAAGATTTGCTTTATATAGCTGGGTGCTCCTGTGTTTAGTGCATACATATTTATGAGTGTTACCTCTTTCTCTTGAATTTTCCCCCTAACTAGTATATAGTGGTCTTCTTTATTTTGCTCGATCCTTCTTGGTTTGAAGTTGAGACTCTCTGAGAATAGGATTGCTACCCTTGCTTTTTTGTGAGTTACTGTGGCATGTAGTATTGTGTTCCATCCTTTGACTTTCAGCCTATGAATGTCTTTATGAGTTAAATGTGTTTCTTGTATACAGCATATTGTTGGATTTTG
>NW_004524592.1:12799465-12809301 GCF_000260255.1 Octodon degus | reverse complement strand
TGATTACCAGGAGCGCTCACCCCCTGAGGGGGTGGAAGGCGGAAATTGGCGCCATCCTAGGGCGCGGCTACACGCAGCTCCCTACAATAGTTTCCAAGCTCTTAATTATATTATTTGAGTAGTTATATTTTAAAGCTTACCTTTACTTCTCTCACCTGAGAAGCACTGGTCAAATAGACAAATACGAAGACCTTGGTGTCTTCTAACCTCATGTGGCCTCATTTGGCCTCTTTGATGTGTCTACCATGCAAAATGCTACAGACGCTCCGTGCTCACCACTGGAGAGGCACATAGGGTCCGCATTCATGGCAACTGGCCTAGGCCCATGTGGCACACAAATAGTCCTGATGCTCTGATTTCTATGTCACTATTCTTTGTATACATATTTAATCTAAAAACTATTCTCTATGTTTAAGGAACTGCATTATGACTCTTCCACTTACAATGTGACCTAGAGTAAGTCAGTTTATGTACTCGTGCTTTGCTGCTACATCTGTGAAGTGGATTGATAATTCTTAAAAGGCTGTGGAAGGATAGATGGGATAATGGTAGAAAACACAGAAGACTTACAGCACTAAAGAAAGCACTAAAACAAGTTACCTTTACCACTAACCTTGCAAAGTTAAGTTCTGCAAAGAAATCCTTCTTTGCTGTTGGCCTCCATTCTTAGTTATTCTTGTGTTTCAGTAGAAATCAGCAATTATTTGTTGTATTGTTGAATTGAGTTTTTTACTGCTCCCTCTAATTACGTGAAGCCCTTCTCCAGCCATGGGCTTTTCCTTTGCAGTGTTTTCCTCCCTTTGTGACCTCATTGCCATTACACCCCTTCTTGCACCATAGCAATTCTGCTGGGAAACTCCCAAGTGTCCTCTCTCTATTGTTACTGCATAATCGCACAGTTTGATAGTGTCTGGTGTGGCAGTCTATTCGTTAGATATCACAGATGGAAATTTATTGTTTTTCAACAGTTTGATCAACAGACATTTTCTAAAGCATAGAGTTGTATTTCATATCATTATCCACAATGAAGTGTATTGGATGTCATTAATATCAATGCCTGTTTCGAACAATTGGTACATTTGATCATTAAAAGCAGCCTATAACTGCCTTCTTTCTGTTTTGCATATGTTTTTTTTTTGTTTTGTTTTAGTTTCTTTCTCCAATTCATCCCATAGACTAGTTTGTTCTACTTTTAGAAATCCACTAAGTTTTAAGTTCACTGTGTATTAAAAAGCAGATTGGATATTGTAACCAGTGCAGAAAAAATGTTCAGTATGTTATATCTTAATAATTTAATAATTGTAGGAGTACAAATAAAGAGACATTTTCAACAGCAGAGTGAGCACATGCCCAGAGATATTTTCAGAATAGTTTGAATATATATGTATATATATACATATATATTATATATATACATATATGTATATATATAGTAATTGTGCATTATAAATGTAAATGTCTTGGTCAAGAAAATGTAAACTCTTCCCAGTGATTAATTGATTAATTGTGTAAACCAAGACACATATTTGCACATCTTTTCAGAGTCAATCATTTTTATTATTGATGGTAATCAAACCAAGTAAATGAAATACACAATTGTTGAAATATTGAAATGCAAAATGGCTGAAATGTAATGGCTGAAATATTTCCATGCGTGAAAGAGTCAAGGTAAATTTATAGTTTTATGATGGCTTTCGGCTGCTAGCATTGGATATATATCCTTAAAGTTTTCTCCAATGCTACAGAGATAGAACCTAATTAGGTACATAATAATTGTCTTAGTTAATTTTTTTTATTGCTGGATAAAGTACTCGACACCCAAAATTAAGGAAGGAAATGTTTATTTTATCTCGCAGTTTGTGGAGGCTTCAGTCCATACTCAGCTGGCTCCTAGGCAGGCTGGCACATGGCAGAGGGCAGGATTTCATGGTGGCAAACATAGCAAAATAGGGAGAGCAAAGGGAAGGAACAGTGGCAGATCAGCAGAGGCAGAGAGCAAACTTCTCTCCCTTACTTAAATTGCATTCAGGCTTTCTGCCCCAGGCTTGGGTGTAGCACTCACACCCATAATCCCAGCATTCGATCGTGAATTAATCATAAACTCCAGAAGCCCACCCCAGTGACTGCATGAGGCTTGGGGGGGACAGCTAGACACAGACCATAACAGTAACTTACTGATTTTTAATCTCTTGCATGCATAAAATACCTTGAAACTGCTGTCCTATGACTTACCTGTTTTTATTGAGTATCAATTGTGTATCATCATGAACATACTTTCTCTTTTTAGAATGTATAGAATAGCAGCATCAATGTGGAATATGGAGTTAAAATTGTGGAATCTTTCTATATTTTCGAACCATGTTTTTCCTTTTATGTTTTTTTCAAATACATAATTTCAGAATTTATTAAAGTATTCTTTTTTACTTGATTTAGCTTTATTGTTTTTGGAATCAAATTATTGCAAAGTATGCTCATTTCAACTGCTGTGTTTTATTTTTCAGAATGGTTTAGACCTCATGAATGTATGTGAGAGAGGAGAGCTCAGTGACCGAATAACCTCATATTGTTGCCATTTATCAGCTATTTTTGTTACCATTGATCAGATCACATTTCGTGTGTGTGTGTGTGTGTGTGTGTGTGTGTGTGTGTATTTCTCTTTTAAATCAGTATTCTGGAAGGCTTACAAAGACCTTGTCTCTAAAAAAAACCTGTATGTTTTGGGAATTTAGTTGAGTGCAAAAGCCTTGGGTTCATTTCTCTGTAGCATATGTATGTGTGTGCCTTCAGGAATGTATACACGTACAAAATCAGGACTTAGTTAATCTTTTTGATTTCTACCTCCAGGCAGGAAGAAAACTGGACTTCAACTTACAATGAAGTTTAAAGGGATAGTTGTTTACCTCGGCTTTAGATGATAAAATCACTTTTAACAAACAGCATAAGTGAAAAGCAGACAATTTAATTGATGTGTGCTCTTAAGTATAAATATTTTAAAAACCTGTTTAGAATATGTTACTTTTCATAAACATGATTAAGATCAACAGATTTCATCTACAGAGCTGTAAATATAAAAAACCAACTTAGTGGAATTTAATTATATTGAACTCTTTTATAAGCAGGCTATTTTAACAAGGAAAACCAGAAAACATAATGCTATAGATTTTGCTCGAAAGTCTAGGGTAGATTTGAGAAATGCATTGCTTGTGGCATGATCATAGCAAAAATATTCACTTCCCAAAGATTGCCAGGAAGCTCATGCAATCTGGTGGCCATAATGATTTGTGTGTCCCAGTTTCTTCCCTGCTTGAAATCTCATCTGTGACACTTAGCTCATTTTTCATAGCACAACCAACTTGAGTGGATGAAGCTCTCAAGTGGCAGAGCCCAAGTGATGGTTGTCCCATGCTTGTTTTACCTGATACTTCACTGCTCACAGCTTTGGGATTTCCATTTAGGCAATGAAGTTAAAGTTTCTTAGTAAATCATGAACATTTGTACTTTTAGAAACAAATGAAACAAAACTTAGAATTGCTCTTTAACATAGAAAGCTTGATTTGAAATGTCTAAAGCCATGATAAGAAACAGTCCTCAAGGTCCAGGGAGATAGCTCAGTAGAATAAGCACTTGCCTGATAAGTGCAGGGTCCTGAGTTCAATCCCCAGCACCTGAAGAAAAAAAAGAAAAGAAACATTCTGTCAGATTTTTTAAGCCTATCGCTTGATGAAGTTGGATTACTGGAAATGTGTCCTCTGGCCACATTGTAGTAGTCTTCCAAGTAGATGCCATAAAGGAATTGTTATTTAATAGTATGGCCTTGACAGGAGTGACAGGATGTGACAAGAATCTCTGTTAGCTTTTGTAAAATTACAATTGCATTCTATAGGTTATGCTAGTTTCTACAAGGTATAAAAATTCCTGTGATAACATCTTAGAGCTTTATCCTAGAATTTTTTAAATTTCTTTTCACATCTGGTATCTGTTCCTTTCTTTGATGCTGAATGGTTTGTAGCTCAGTAGTTTCTTGCTTTGAGGGGTTTTCTAAGAATCACAAAACCAAATTGATTATAATTTGGTAAAATCCTTACTAATGTTTTCATTCATTGTTTCCTGTTCCTGTCCCATTTTCATATCTTTTCTAGAAATAGGAAGTATGTAAATAAGGGAATAAGTTAGATCATTCCAAATTTGAATATGAGAATAAGCAGTACTTAAGCAATTTTCATTTAAAAATCTCTTAAATCATTACCCCAATTCAGAGAATTTACACTGTTCAACTCCAAAAACAGTTTGTGAGTGGGTGCCATGCTGGAAGAAATGGAGACCAAGGCAGGAGCTCTGTGCTCTCTGTGTCATTGTCACTGGGGACCCAAAAGCTGGAGGTGCAAACTGAACATGGAGATTTAAATCAGGGAAGGAAATAGAGTGACCTTGTTCTATTTATGTTTTCTGAAGTCATAGCTATTGCAGTCACAGATGTCAGCTTAGTAGGTTTTATTTTGTTTTTCCTGTAATACTGGGGCCTCGGTTTGGGGTTTTTCTTCAGTATCAGCAAGTACCCTCAGGATCTTCTCTAGAATATTTATGGCATTGTCACCATTGTAGATTATGCAGAAATTCTTGAATATACGTTTCAAGTTGGTGAGGTGATTGTTTACATTGCATCTTTATCTTCTGTGAACATTGGTCACATATGTATACTTTGGTTCACTGATGTAAGTTAAAGAGGATAAACATGCTAAATATTCGTGTAATGAAAATATGACTTTTTTATGTTTAAAAATTTATTAATGTGAGAATATTTTAATGAATTAATTTCTGTTAAAAGTATAATGTATCGTAAATAAAACGATTGAGTAATAAAATGTGTTTGTTCTCTCCTAGGATCCTAGTTACTGGGTGAAGATTCATCACTTAGAGTACACAGATGGTGGAATCCTCGATCCAGATGATGTCTTGGCAGATGTTGTTGAAGACAAAGACAAGGTAGATGACTGAAAATGTTCTCTTGGTTTTAGAATCTTTAACAAACTTGTGTGTCAATTATTATTAAAAGATACCATCTGTTCAGGTGTTACTGGAAAGCCATACATCAGAGTTCTTCATCAAATGCATGGAAAAACTTTGCTGGGGTTTGGGAACCAGTTGTGGTGGCCTAATTAACAGGCACTGCACTCCCAAGAGTTCCCAGTACATCTCAATAAATTAGTGTCAGCACTGAGGCTGTTGAACTTGTCCTTCTTGCTACTGACTTTGGAATTTATTTCTCCCCTTTGCAAAATATTCCATGTAATATTTGAGATTTGAACGTGTTTCACAGCACAGAGTACAGCTGTGACATGCTGTAATAGTCACATGGTACAATGTTCACCGCACTGTGGCGAACAACTGTTTTGAATGCTAGTGCCCATCCACCACTGTTTAGTAAAAAGCACTAAGGAACACTAAAAAGCTTAAACATGATCTGCTACATACTTGGGTTTAATTGGCAAATATATGTAGTTTTTCTTCTGATACTAAACTGATGAAGGTATGAAAACAAATTATTCACTTGCAATGTGGTGGACATTGCTGAAGAAGCACACTGTTTAACATTAATTCTGTACCAGTCTCCTCTTATCAGTGGTAAACATATTTTCCAAATTGAACTGTCTCTAAAGTTTCTTTTGTACATTTTTACAGCTGTTTCTCTTTATTGTTTTCTGCAGCACATGTTGGGTGCATGTGTGTTTGCATAGTTAGGTATTTCAAACTGGACAAGAATACAAATAAGTGATTTATTGAACTCAGATAGCATTTACATTGTTTTCTATGAGTTATTTTCAAGCTGTTTATTTATCTGCAGAGATTCTATACATTTGCTTTTCATATTTTCTTTTGGAACTCAAACTTGGTTTGCTTTGCATGATAATTAGTCATTTGATCAGTGATTTACCTTCCTAAATAAATTGTTAGCTCTTAGAGGACAGGTATTTGGAAATTTTTATTTTTGTGTGTATGTTCCTTATATTAACAGTATCTGGCACAATATCTTACACAGGCTGGACTCTTGATGAACACTGAATTAATGAGTGAAAAACAAAGCTTTACTCTACTGGTATCATGTACTTCTTTGATTTTGATACACATTTTTATTATTTAGTTGGGCTCATAGTAAAGAAGAATATTTGGTTCACACTTATAACATGAAGGGAGGGATTTCACTAGTTTTTCTCTTATTTACTTTCTTCTACATCCCAAGACCCTTTTCTTACTTTGAAATATGCTAGGTATTTGGGTTGTTTTTTAATGAAGAAGGTGGTTCCTGTCTCACATTTCATGATGTCAGTGTACTAAAATGAAAAGTTGAAAATGACAAGTTTAAGAAGGGCTCTGGCCTTGTCCAAGAAGACCTCATTATAGGAGGGTGATTCCGTGAACAGTGCCCAGGGAAATAATTTGTTTAACACAACTCATTCCTCTGCAGGCTTCATTTTAACTATCTGAGCAGTGCTCTTTTTAACCAGAACCATTTAATAGTCACAGAAACAGCTTTATTTTATCTTCTCTTTTTAACAGGACTCCACCATTACTAAATATGATGACAATGTGAGATAATCAGTTACAATTCTAGCAGAGAATTCATATGGTTTGGGTATAGATTTAACCATTCTCTTAATACAGTTTAATGTTTCTCTGTGAAGCCTAACTGGTTTACTTCTGAAGAGTTGATGAGAATTTACACTTTCAATGAAGCCAGAAAAACATTGCATTCCAATTTTTTTCCTTTTTAAGAAATGAGTGAAAAAAGAGCTTTACGTACTTTTTCTGAAATTTTCTCTGTAATCGTAAGATTTTCTTATGGTCTGTATGTCTAATGTGGGAAGAAAAGTCTGTCAGATTTCAATTTATCTTACTCTTTTTGGTTTGGATTAAGCAGTAATTATAAATGGTGCTCTGAGGGTATTTAGTGACATATCAAAGTAAAGAACTTTTGAGGTAGCAATCAACTTAGATAAAATGGCAGCACACCAATTTGCAAACTGGCTACCTAATATTCTTTTGCTTTTAGAATATGTGTAGAAAACAAGCACAAAGAATCCTGTACAGAATTACTGTGTGAAGGCCAGAACACTTTGGTTCTAGGTGTTAGTTACTTTTCTCTCACTGCTGAGACAAAATACCCAAAGTTAAAGAGTGAAAGGTTTATTTAGCTCACAGTTTGTGCAGGTTTCATTCCATAATCAGTTGGCTCCAAGGCATAGCAGCATGGAACGGGGGCAATCATTCATGATGACTACAGTGGTGGAAAAAAACAAAAGCAATAAGAGCGAAAGGGAAGAGCAAGCTTCTTTCCAGTCTCTTACAGTGTACACTGGCTAACTTCCCTAGAGTGGGTATAGCACTCTCACCTCCAGTCCTAGCATTAGACAATGAGCCAGTAACTACGTTTATCCACTTCTGGAAAGCCTGCCCTCATGACCACATGAGGCTCAGGGAGGGGAGAATCCAGACAGCAACTAGAACACTAGGAAAGACTCAGTACACATGAAAATGACATTGAAGCACTGTTGATAGCTTAACTGCAGAGGATGAAGCAGGGAACACAGAGACTTAGACTATAGTGTAGGCTGAGGCCATTTAGTTTATAGAAAGGCTATTGAGTACATTTCAGTAATGGCTAAAACCAAAGGTTGATCTTAAAATCTGAGCAAAGCTCAGTCAAGTTTAGTCAGTTTTCTGAAGAGATAACTGAAAACTTCTGGCCTAGAGGGTGTGCCTTTGTTTTTACCCCTTCTGATCCTTTGGAAAAGATAATGCTTAATGCATAAATGCTTTCTTTCCAAAGTTTTTTTTTTTTTCTTTTCTTTCTTTCTTCTTTTTTTTCTTATATTTTAGGGAAGGGTCTACAGGGTGTTCAGGGTCTCACTACTAGATCAGACTGGTAGTGATCCACCTGTTTACAGCCTCCCAAGAGCTGGGATTACAGGTGCACGCCACCATGCTCAGTCTCTATTGCCATCTCAGCATGCCCTGGGGGCAGGGCCAGCATAGTAGGCACAGGGATCAAACTTCTGAACTGTGCCTGTTTGCAGGCACTTTAATCTGCTGAGCTATTTGGCCAGCCCTAAATTTTATTTTTTCTAATGAGATTTTATTTTTATATTTTAGGTATACATAATGATCACCTTCATCATAGAGAATTTGCACCTGTATATAGCTGTCTTCTTTTATCTCCTTCCTGTCCCCTCCTATCAACCTCTCTTCTCCTTTCCATTCACAAAAGCTTTGTTTCTATATCTTCTTCTTTTTTCACTTTTCCTTTCTTTCCTTTCCCTATGCACCCTCCTCCATTTTAGCACCTCTTTTCCTGTTTCACAGTACTTAGTACACATTTTGTCCTTACTTACACTTTCAGTTTCTCACAGAGAGAAATAATGCAGTGTTTACATGTGTGTCCAATTTATTTCACTTAAGAGTATAGTCTCAAGATGTCCATTTATGTAAAATGTTTTCTCTTCTTTATGGAAGAATAGTACTCCATCTTATTAGCAAAATTTGCATCTTCTTTTATCCATTAACCAGTTGATGGACTTTTAGGCTATTTTCAAGATGTGGCTATTACAAATTGTGCCACTATAAACATGGATATGCATGTATTATTGTGCTATGATGCTTCTAATTTTTTGGGGGAAGATACTTTGAAGGGGACTAGCTGGGTCAGAAGTTTTTATAGTTGCCTCCCCATTTACTGCCCTTTGCAGGGCAATCTTGTTTTTAAGTTTGTTTATTTGTTCTAAGTTCTTGCTATATAGCCCAGACTCATAGTGATCCTCTTGTTTTAGCCTCCCCAGCACTGGGATTACAGGTTGCACCACTATGCCTGGTTTTGAGGCCTGTGTGGCACAGGGAGAGCACAGCATGAGGTACTGGGGATCAAACCATGTCCTTGCACTTGCTAGGCAGATGTTTAGACCACTCAGCTATCTCCTGTCCCTCATTTTTTTTACTTTATTATATTACTTCCATCCTATAGCTTATCAAAAATTGAAATAGTTTGGGAATCTTAAATCTTCTGATAACTAGTATTTGTATAAAATGTTGTATAAAACTTTATTTAGTTCTGATATTGTCAAGTTCCTTCAATTTAGGTATTAGTCTGATGGTTAAAGTCCTTTGGCATAAACACCTATGATTGATGGCTTTCTATAATTTCTCTTCCCTGGCTGTCAATGGCAAGTAACTTAATTTATACATTAATGATGGAATATTTTATGGTGACCATAATCTCTTTGGTAGTTACATATTCTGTTTTACTTTTAAAGCAACTCTGTAGGCAAGAGCTATTATTATCTCTCTATTTTTAGTTCCTAGAATAGCCACAGAAACTATAAGAAATATTCAGGATCACATAGGCCATATGAGTAGCAGAACTAGAATCTGGACCTAGAACTTAAATTTCCACTCTATTTTTTCTATGATGTGCCAATTAATGTATTAAGTGTTTGTATGAATAACATGTATTGATGAATATTCAGCAATCATAAATGAATTTGAAATTTTGTTTTATGCAGTCACTACTATTGCTAAGGAAGTACAGATAATAGACTCAACTATGAGATGTAACAAACTTAATCAAAGGTTAGTATTTCATATATATTGAATTCATTTCAATTTTCTGCCTAGTGTTTGCTCTAATGTTTTGTAAAGTCCTATTAGTTTTACCTGTTTGCTCTCTTTTTTTGTAATTTTAAAGATAATAAAAAATAAAGGGGCCGGGAGATGGCTCAGTGGAATAAGCGCTTCCCTGGCAAGCGTAAAGGCCTGACTTCAATCCCCAGTTCCGCAAAAAAAAAAAA
>NW_004524592.1:12795797-12799365 GCF_000260255.1 Octodon degus | reverse complement strand
GACTATTATATGTCTCGGTGTGTTTTTCATTGGGTTGAGGTTACTTGGCGTTCTGTATGCTTTGGTTACCTGAATGTCAGTTTGTTTCCTCCTATTTGGGAAGTTTTCTGCTATTCCTTCTGTCCATATTTGTTTAATGGCATTTGTATTAACTCCTTCTTTCTCCTTGATGCCTATTAGCCTCACATTGTTCATCTTTCCATCATCTTGCAAGTGATGGATTATTTTTCCCTGCATTCTAGTTGTTTTTAAGAGATCCTTTCTTACCTTTTCACTAGCTGCACCAGCGTCTTCAAGATCTGAAACTCTGTCTTCACTTTCACTCAAACTGTTTTGCAAGCTTGTGATTAAGATGTTAATTTCCTCTATATCTCTTTGACTCCGGTTCATGCGATCTGTTTCTTTTTATATTGCTCACTGAAGGAATGCATCATTTTTATACTCTCCTCTATTTTTTTTAAATTAATGCCTTCTTTATAGGCACTTATAAATTCTTGTAGGGCAGTGTTTTTTCAGATTGGATTTCCTCCCTATGTTTCTGTAGTTGCTTCTTTACTTCAGATGCTATGAGTTCTGAGAATTCTTTTTTTATTTCAGAAAAGAATTCTGCTCTGAGTTCCTCTGTAACTTTCTGCTGTTGCTTATTTACTATCGATGCTATTAATTCATACATTTGATTTGAGCTAGTAGAAAAGAATTCTGCTCTGAGTTCCTCTATAACTTTCTGCTGTTGCTTATTTAGTATCGATGCTATTAATTCGTACTTTTGAGCTGAGCTAGTAGAGAAGAATTCCGCTCTGAGTTCCTCTATGACTTTCTGCTGTTGCTTATTTACTATTGATGCTATTAATTCATACATTTGAGTTGAGCTAGTGTGCTCTGCACTTGTTCTGGGTGGGCATTGAGTTTCCTCCATATGTTTCTGCATTTGATTCTTTACTGCAGATGTTATTAATTCAGAGATTTGTTTTTCATTTCCAATCTGAGGTCCTCCATACCTTTTTGCTGCTGTTTCTTTATTTCAGAACCCATTGATTCATCTTTTTCAGCTGTGTGATTCCCACGTTGTTCTGTGTTAGTGTCCTCTGCACTTGTTATGGGTGGACTTGGGTTCTGAGATTGCATTTTGCTCCTTCTCCTTGTCATTTTGTTTAGCAGTGTCTTCTGAACTTTGTTGTAGATCTTTGCTGCAGTTTTAACCCTAGCGCGTACTGAAGTTCAGGTGCAGATCTACAAAGTTTGGATTTATCCAGCTGTGCCTGGCTTGGGTCTGGCTGCCGTGCTCAGCTCCTTCCTGCTGCTGCCCTTGAGGGTGAACCTGCTGTGCCCCTTTGGCAGGATTTTCTGCCCCTGGACTAGCTGGATGGTTCTCTCCTCTACACTCTCTGCAGGGATTGCAGCTGCAGGCTTTCACCTCAGTCCTGTATGCCAAGCCTGAGTTGAGTTTGGAGGGTACAAGTTGGAGTAGTGGGGAGAGGCAGCTTTCTCACACACTCGCCAGGCCTGGACTAGGACTGGATCCTGGGGTTCCCGGAACGTGATAGAAATTCTTACACTGTGGGTGCGGTGTGATAGGGTACTAGGGAGTAATGGGGACATCCCAAGAAGGTGAAAGTGGGTGTCACCCACGTGCCTGGTCTGGGACAAGTAGGTCCTGCTGGTGCAGTGTAGCAGGAAGCTCTCCCACATAGTCACCGGGCCTTTGCTAGGAGTGGGTCTAGGGGTTCCTGGAACGTGGCAGAAATTCCTACTGGGTGGATGGGGTAGGGGAGGTGCTGTGGAGTCATGGGGGGTATCACAAGGGGGTGGAAGCGGGTCTCACCCACGCTGTGCTGGGCTGGAATCATTAGGTCCTGCTGTAGCAGGGTCAGGAGAAGAGTTTTTAGTGATAGATTCAGCTTCTTTTTGTGTGAGGTGGGGGAACCAGGGATTGAACTCAGACCCTTGCACTTGCCAGTGAAGCGCTTATTCTACTGAATCATCTTCCGGACCCCTACATTCAATTTCTTAAATTGTAGTTTTCTGTTAATTTTGTTTGATATTTTTTTCGTCTGACTTGTTGCTGTTTTTCAAAGAGTTTGTTCATTTTTTAAAAACTTTAAACCTATCATCTTTTCACTTTTTTAATTTAAACTTTTCCTTTGTAGTATATGAATTAGAGGCTATCACTAACCTGTTAAACACTGCTTTAGCTGCATCCCACAAGACTTTATGTTATTTTAGTTATTAATTTTTTTTCAACTGTGGATTATTTAGAACTTTATTTCCTAATTTTCAAATAGCTGGGAATTTACTAGACAACTTTATAGATATTGTATTTTGAATGATCCTGGACCTTCAGAATTTGGTACATGTTCCACATATACTCAGAATGTGTTTCTAACTTTTTAAAAATTGCTGTATATGTAAGTATGCATTAACATGTGTATGGTGCTTGTGTAAATACAATATAAATGGATTAAATTTGTTGTGTTGTAGTTGATTTTTTTCCTGATTATTTGTTTCCCTGTCAAGTGTGTGTGTGTGTGTGTGTGTGTGTGTGTGTGTGTATGTGCACGCGCGCATATGCGCAATGCGTGCACATGTGTGTGTGTTTATGTTGTTATGCCCGGTTTAGATTTGCTTTATATCTGTTTGGCAGGCTCTTTCTCATAATAGTGGTGTTCTTTATTTTTAGTAATACTTTGTTCCTTAAGTTACCTTTCATTTGATGTCATTATATCACTACTCCCTTGTTTGGACAAGCTCTTAGAGCTGGAAGTGATTTTTATAGACAGGCTCATTCACCCTTATGTATAATTTGATGTTTCTTATTCTGTTCTTGCATTCACCAGGCGAATTCTTTCTACTTTTAGAAATTACTTTCTACTTTAAGAAAGTAATCTTTGTAGATTACTACTCTTGGTCCCACTGTGGCTCTCTTAAATTCTTTGGAAGCACAATTGATTAAAATGACCTGAGTCCATTTTCTATTGGTAGGATTTTGTCCTAAATTTTGTATTTGGATGATCTATTTTGGGAAAGTGAAGACATTTTTGAAGCCAATTAATGCTAGATAATATAACAGCTTTTATTTATCATTGATTTTTTTCCTTTTAGGTGTTGGTGCTACTCAGTCTTTGCATAAGCATTATTTTCTGAAACCTAGTTATTCCCTACACTGCCTAAGGGCTGGTGATTGAGAGTCGGCTTGCTGTAGTCTCCAGACACGCTCTGCTACTGCTCCTTCCTGAGTACCTTATGGAGCATCAGATTCCCTGTTAATCTTGGATAGAGGGGAGAATCACCCCAGAGTATTAAGAAGAGCTAGCCAAGTTTTAGGTAAATGTGCATTTTTGTAATACTCAAATTTGTTTTAGTTTTAGAATTTCAACCTTCCTCCAAGATAGTTTGTCGCGCGCGGCCTTGCCAGCAAGGAAGACGCGACCACTGGTTGTGTCTGCGCAGCTTTTATTGCCCTTTTTCATCAGCCTTCTTCCCCCTCGAGGCCCCTGCTCTTAGCTTATAAGTCTCAGGGCTTCCAACCATGGGGCGCCACGTGTGTACCGTCCATTGGTCCAGGTACGCG
>NW_004524592.1:12763777-12795142 GCF_000260255.1 Octodon degus | reverse complement strand
ATATTGAATATTATGTTTAGAGTAGTTGCCCAGACTACCAGATATAGGCATGCAAGGTTGATCAAACAAGGGGCTGAGGAGATGGCTCAGTGGAATAGGCTCTTCCCTGGCAAGCACAAGGGCCTGAGTTCAATCCCCAGTTTGATCAAACAATGTAAACACTAGCTTTCCTTTCAATGAACAGAAATTATTAGTACAATTACGTTAGCTATCTTTTTTTCTTTTGCTCCTTTTGTCAGAACTCAGATTACTGAATTCAAAAGTGCCTTAATTCCACTTGAAGGCCTGGCATGATGATGGTGCATATCTGTAATCTCACCACTTGGGAGGCTGAAGCAGGAGGATCACTGAGAGTTCAAAGCCAGCCTGAGATACACAATGAGAACCTGTCTCCACAAAACAAAACAAAACAAAAACCAAATGCTAATTCTACTTGGATTTTGTAGACTATATTTGGAGTTAACTAACATATGCATTTTAAAGGAAGGCAAATTTTGTATTCCACCAACCACTTTTCAAATGGATGTAGCATGTGCACAAATTATAAACGGTAATGTCTTCAGGACGTAGGGAAAATAATATCCCCTTACTGCAGGATGATATGAGAGATGCCATATGAGGATTATTCATCCAGCTTTGAAAATGGAGGGAAGGAACATAAACAAAAAATGCAGGTGGCTTTGGGAAGCCATCAAAGACAAAGGAATGGCTTCTCCCCAGTGGCCTCTGGGAAGGTCCTGGTTGTAGCCCAGAAGACCCAGTTGGTATTTCTTCCAGAGCTGTAAGGTAATAGCTACTAACTTTACCAGAAGTTGTTATAGCACCATTAGGATGCCAGTGCATTGCTTCTAATTCTGTTTCAGACTTTTAAAAAATTTTATTTACTTATTTAGTACAAGGTCTTGCTATAGTAATGCTTCTGTCTCACCCTCCCCAGTGCTGGCACCGGCTTCAGCAGCTGGCACAGAGTGCCTGGGGTTCTGGGACTTGTGTTGCATGTGGTAGTAGGGACTGAATTCAGGTCCCTGTACTTGCCAGGAGGTGTTTAGACTGCTTAGCTATCTCCCCTTCCCTATTTTAGACTTTTAAAGTGATGTTGGTCTTTTCAAATTCCATGCCAACTGATCTTAGAGACTCTCTGGGACAAGAGAAATTCCTTGTACTATACATCAGTTGGTTGCTTTGTGCCTTTCTTTCAGTGTTTATCATAAATTGATATTCTCTGCCACTTGATTGATGAACATAGTAGTTATGTTCATTATGTTTGATATATAAATCATTTCAAAGTCACAGGTAAACACATGGATAATATTCACTTACTATTTTATCATTGCAGTGTATAAATGTCCTAAGAAGTCTGAAGACTTAACATTTAGAAAGACACTGCAAAACTTAGTGTTCACTCACTAGTATTTTTAAGACTGAGTGTGAGAACTTCTAAGTGATCGTATTTTATATTAATAGTCTTTTTTTTGCTTGGTTGAAGAAATCAACTACATTTTCTTTTTTTTGTTTGTTTGTTTTTTTGTTTTGGCAGAACTGGGGATTGAACTCAGGCCCTTGCGCTTGACAGGAAAGCGCTTATTCCACTCAGCCATCTCCCTGGCCCCTTCAACTACATTTTCAAATGTGGATTATACAAAATATAAATTGAGTTACTAATATAGCTTTATTAAATATGCAAATGTGAAAGTATATTATGTAATACACTGACATGGGAAGATGTCTGTAATTTTGGTTAAGCTTTGCCTATCATAGGGGCTCCATTTGGAGAAATGCCAGGACTCTTATACACTCTAATGTATGAGTTGATTCCTGAATTGCATGTGAGATCTGGTATTTAAATATAACAATTTAAATATGTTACAACTTTGCTTCCAATTTATATCCTTTTAGTTATCTGTCCTTAGTCAAGTTTCATTTGTATTAGTCTCAGTTTCATTTGTAAGATGGATATAATGTTACTTCCTATAGTGTTAATGTAGAAAACTATATACGCAAACCATATGAAATACAGTATTATATATAATAAATGGTTAGTTGCTGTCTCAATAGTATTAATATAGTGCTATTGTAGTTTTTAACTCTTGTGTCTTAATTTGTGTGTGTATGTAGCTTTATTAAATATGCAAAAGTGAAAGTATATTATGTAATACACCGACATGGGAAGATGTCTGTAATTTTGGTTAAGCTTTGCCTATCATAAGGGCTCCATTTGGAGAGATGCCAGAACCAAGACCAGGCATGGTGGTGCACACCTGTCATCCTAGTGCTGGGAGACTGAAAACAGGAGGAATGCTATGAGTCTGAGCTGTTTAGTGAGACCCTGTATCAAATACTTTAAAAAAAATCACATAAACTGTATATTTTATTTACTTATTTATTTATTGCACAGATCAGACTCTTAGTGATCCTCCTGTTTTCAGGCTCTCAAGCACTAGGATTACAGGCACACGCCACCACGCCTAATCTCAATCTTTGTCACTGTGTGCTCCAGGGATATGGCCAACATGGTACTCTGGGGGATCGAACCCCAGGCCCTGTGTCTGCCTAAGCAGGCGCTTTAATACACTGAGCTATCTTTAAACTGTACATTTTAAATTTTAACCAAACTTATTACATTTGTTTAAAGTTACTAAATTATCCAAAATAGTTTTATGAGAAGGTACTTCATTAGTATGACATTTAATATATTATTGTTTGAGAATTGAAAATGCCAGTATGACTAAACTTGAGATAACTCATTTTTTTATCAGAACATATTACTTGGTAACACAAATAGATGCCAAGGGTCTAATACTGTTTTAAAACAGACTGGTTTGCACAATGAATTAACTAGTGACTAAAACCAGACTCCATCGTGAAGTTCGAGTTCCTTTCGCCCTCTAGTGGACACAGTTACCTAGAAAACAGCTCATAAGATGCAATGTAATGAAGTATTTGATTCTACTTTATTTGAAAATAATGTTTATTATATATTTAATATAATTTACAAGATCAGATCTGGATATTACACTCAGAATTTGCATATATTTACATGTGCCATTTTGCATTTTCTAAAAAAGTTAAAAGAAATTCTTTATATTTGTAAAACATTTTTATAAAAGACTTTTCCCCATCTTTCTGTTCATGGGCTAAAAGGTTAGGCTAGTTGTGATCAATTGTGTACATTTTTCCATGTACAGTTGAGTAATTGATTTTTAAATTTTTTATCTCAAAGATAGGTTTATTTAGTTCAAAACTTTATATGAAACATCTTTATTCCTGCCTTGTGAATGTGAAACCTATAGCAGTGGTTCTTTAAAAATATCATTGTTTTATAAACAAATTGACCAGTAAAAAATATATAATAAAGTTTGAAAAATCACCTGCTGACACTTCAGTTAGCAGCTTCTGCATCTCTCTCTTTTCCTGTGTAGACCTAAAGAGGTATTTATACTCTTCTGTATAATGAACTCAGTGACACCAAATGATAAGAGAAAGTGTTGCCTTTCGTGGCTGGCTTATTTGAACAGCCATAATGTTTTTAGAGTTTTCCTATGTTGTAGCATATACTACAATTTTACTGTTTCAGGAATGCCTGTATCATTTTGTCCCTAACAATTTTATCTATTCATGTGTTGATGGACATTTGGGTTGTTTCCACTTTTGATGTGCATTGCATTTTCCTGGGCAAAGAGGATGCTAAATTAAACCACTCTAAGAGAAAGTCCTGAATTCATTACTCATTACTCAGTTCTCATTTTTCTGTAAGACTTCTACTTCAGTGTAACCATTTGAAACCTGTTTTTTTTAAATAGAGTATTTTTTATTCTTTTAAACATTTGCTTTGATTTATATCTGTTGATATTAAGAGAGCACATAAAGTTCAAACAGTGTTTTAGAAATAAATGCAGAAGCTCCTAAAGAATGAAAGACCAAGAAATTGTATCTCAAACTTTTCAAATTACTGTCTGTCACAGAATTATGAAATTATAGGATCAGAGACAAAAAGAGATTTTAGTTATTATTTAGCTCAGCCACTTTGTCTTCCAAAAGAGGAAATATTTGAATCAGGAATTTGAAAGTTTCCTTAGCTGTTGCTGTTTTTTTCTCTGAGTCCATTTATGCCTTTTTCTTTCCAAGATCCTGATAACATTTGCAGATTAAAGCTACTATTTCAAGTTGGCTTTCTCCCATAGACTTTGTTTTCTATTCATTTATCCAAGCATTTTTTGCCTTGTATTTCACCCTTAAATTAGGAGTTAACCATTTTAAAAAATTATGTATTTAATAAACAAATTTCCTCTTTCCTTTCTTCTGTCTCATGTATCTGTTTTTCTTTGCAATTGTAAAGCCACCCCATTAAAATATATATGATATCAGGCCAGGATTACTGTGATTGATACAGACTTGGTCTTTCCCATGTAGTTTACTTCTTTTTTTTTCAAAGTTTTATTGATAAACAGATAGCAATGAGACAGTTTCAAATCAAATCGGAAGTACAGTTTCAAAAAATAATACACTGCATATATTCTTCTTATTGGTTAATTGCTGTACAAGATGCGGACATGTGATCCTATTTACAAACACCATTAGAACAAATCATTCTATTCATTAAGAGAATGCAACTATATATCTATCCTAGCCACTTTGAATACACAGATACAAAATGGACATTCATCGGTATACCCCATTTTTCTTACCCCTGTTGTCCTATGCCATGATGCCATAAGTGTTAACACAATGGCAAACAGTGTGGATTCAATATAGACAAAGTCAATTTAGTGTTTGAATCTGTTACCTGTATAGTTTTGAAAACTTTCTCCTCCCAGGCCATTGGAGCTAAAATATAGTAACAGTTGTACAAGTGATTAGGTGTCACAATTTTTAGGAGAGTTCCTGGCCTGTAGTTAGTCATCAACATCTGTTAGGTGCTATTGGAAGTAACTACCATTTTATAATGGAAATTACATTTACATTTTCCTTAAAGTATTCCTTACATCATTCCTTTTATTATACAGTTGGCCCTCTCTTTCTGTGGGTTCAGTATCTGTGGATGCAGCCAAATTCACATAAAAACATTGAACAGATTTTGAAAATTCCTACAAGGCAAGACTTGAATTTTCTAGGTACCAAGCACTGACCCAAATTCACAGGATTGGAGTGGTGATGTAGGCACACCAGCTGAAGTGGCTGCAGTTCACTTGACTGCTGTCTCAGTCAAGTACTGGATAGCCTATAGTGGTTGTGTTTGTACTGAACATGTGCAGGAACCCCTTGTCTTTATTCTGTAGACAACATAGTATGATAGCTATTTACAAGATACTCACATTGCACTAGATATTAAGTAATGATATAAAGTGTACAGATGTGTATGGGTTGTATATGCATTCTTTTTTGAGCATCAACAGATTCTGGTATCCAAAGGGGATCTTTGAAGCAGTCCTTTAGAAATATCAAGGGACTGCTGTACTAAATAATGTCTAACCTTAGAGCCACATATTGTGTTCAGAGGTCTTAGAGGCCTCAAACATGTCAGTCTTCTTAAATCACAACATTGGTGACACTACCTCATTGATTATTTTCTTGGATACATGTACTTTTTTTTTTTTTTTTTTTTTTTGCTACCAGAGTTTTTCTTCTTAAACTCCCACTTGTTAATTATGTGCTTGCCTCTGTATCTATTCTCTGCCTATTTAGGATTCAGTGTGTTTGATATCATAGAATTGTATCTCTATGAGGGGTCCTTGCTTTTCTTTACTGGTATATTTCTTGTACCTGTAGTAGTTCAGATTATTGTAGAGTGAATGAATGAATGTGTGTTTTGAGGTCTTAAGACATTCCACCACTCATTTTTCATTGACGAAACGAGAGAGATAATTGATTTATTTTTTACAGTGTCCTTGGGAAGATGAAGAAGCTGCATCTGAAAAAACTGTGGAAATAGTAAAACACTATATATGTGTGAAGAATGTATTTATTGGGGCTGTTCAGTTCTCATTGATTTTTAAAGAGCCTGGTAAAAATGTATTTTTTTCCTAGCCAATATATGTGAATTATTTCAATCCCTAGTAAATTCTCCATGCTTTGTAATTCTGTAGATATGTTTATATGACCTCTTTCTTACTATTGGTTCTTAACATTTTACACTTAACATCTTGAAAGTTTTCCCCCAAAGAACTGTATTATGGACTGACTTCTTAGATATTACTGTTTTTTTTTTTTTTTTGTTTTTTGTTTTGTTTTGTTTTGTTTTGTTTTGTTTTGTTTTGCAGTACCAGGGATTGAACTCAGGACCTTAAGCTTGCCAGGCAAGCACCTATTCTACTGAGCTATCTTCCCACCCCCATATAATTACTATTTTTTAATCAGTGATTGAACTCAGGAGCTTATGCTTGCCAGGCAGGTGTTTATGCTGCTGAGCTATCTTCCCATCTAAATACTACTTTTTGTTTTCTCAAATTTCTCATATGCTCATTTATGGGAGGGCTAGTCTTTTAAAGATTTTGTTTGCACCTAGAATTTATACCAGTAGCTTGATGTTTAATAAACATGTTTTATTATTCTCATTGATAGGGCCAGAATCAGAATTGAAGATTTTTCTTTATATATTTAATGTATTTAGTACAGGGTGTATTTAGTACAGGGTCTTCAGGGTCTTACTGTGTATATCTGACTCATAGAAATTCTCCTGTTTCCAGCCTCCCAAGAGTTGGGATTAGAGGCACACACCATCATGCCCAGTGTCAATCCCTGTCTCAATGTGCCCTGGGGGCAGGGCTGGCACAACATGCTGGAGATCGAACCCTGGCCCCTGTGTCAGCCTAAGCAGGCACATTAATCCGCTGAGCTATCTGGCTGGCCCAGAATTGAAGAATTTTAATTGCCCATGTTTTTCTTCTGCTGAACTATGTTGTCTCTTACATATTTCATTAGGGGGCAGTTTGTGGGCATGTTTCCACCCAGAAAAACACTTTGAGATCAATACCTTTGTGGCTTGACTGTGGCAAAGATAAACAGTGTTGGAAGATAACAACTTAAACTGAAGTAATCCTGATGATGGCCATGTCACATACACTTTCCCTGGTGCCTTCTGCAGTTCAGTTGCTTGATAGCTACAGTGTGCAGGAGAATATGTGTGCTGGTGTGAACCAGAAATGGAGACCCTGCACAATGTGTCTGTGGGATGTGTACACTTGTCCTGCATGTACTTGCTTGTGCACATCAGCAATTGTTCCATCAGAGGCCAGAAGGAAATTACCAAGTTTGATATGCTATTAGTTTAGCCAAGCATCTTAGTACACTAAAAGAGTAAATAATAAAAAATGTTTCCTATATATATAAAATTTAGATTTGGAGGAGAAAAATAAAATATGAAAGTATAGTAGTAGTTTTGCTTAAAGCTGAAAACAGTTCAAAAAGAATGAGTAAACATTTTCATCTTATAGCATGTTTGTTAGGCATAGGTTGTTATATTAGACATCACTTTAGAAGTTTTTCTCTCATATTAGTTTTTTTGTATGCACATTTATGCTGGAGTATGGGACAACTATACTTTTAAAATGCATCTATCTTAAGTATTATGTAGCTTATAAATTAAAATCTCACTGTAGTATGTAGAATTCACCAAATGGAAAACTGCTTGATTTCTAATACATTCTCATTTATACATACAAATGTTAGTGAGTGCTAATTGGTCATCCCGTCACCAATACAAGGTTTGTATTCATTTTACTAGGTAGCATTCCACTAATATCTAGCTGAAATCTGCTTCACTAAAGCAAAATTGTACAGTGTTACCTCACAGAGCATAGAGTTTTGGCAGTTTGAAGCCAGGTATTTCTTATTATTCTAGCATCTCCCCCAGCTTTAGTTTTTTCTGTTATAAAATCAGCTATCTTTTCCCAATCTGCTGGATTAGGAGCAAGACCAAATGAAATGATATGATGATACTTGAAATTAAGAGATATGAAACAAATGTCTTAGTTACTTTCTTTGTCCTTGGGACAAAATACCCAACACCTGCAAGTTAAAAGAGTTTTTAACTTTAAAAAAACTTTTAAAAAGCTTTACTTTTGGCTCACATTTTAGAATGTTCAATCCTTGCATGGTTGGTTGGCTCCAGTCAGAAGTGGTACTGTGGAAGAGTCTGGGTGGAATAAGACTTCTCACCTCATGGGAGGCAGTTAGTAGGTAAAGGGAAAGAGAAGGAGGGAGCAGGAAATAGAAGATCAGAATAGGAGGGAAGAGGAAAGGAGAGGCAGGGAGAGGAGAAAGAGGGAAAGAGAGAGCAGGCAAAGTCAAGAATGGAGATGCGCACACCGTTCCAAGTTATACTTGGAGTGATCTGCTTCCACCCAAAATCCAATCCCAGCATCACATTTAACTGCAAACTATTCAGTAGATTAATCCACCAATGGGGATACTGTATATATATATATATATATATATATATATATATATATATATATAGTGTAATATATAATATATATATTACATGCTTATTATATACATATTAATATATAATTATTAATATATTATTATATACATATTAATATATACACATTACTTATTATATACATAGTGTATATATTATATAGTGTAATATAATATATATATATATCTATATATAGGTATATAGATATATAGATATATAGATATTACATGCTTGTTAAGGATTAAGAGTATTCCTCAAATAGTAAGAGATACTTCTTTGATCAGGTGTGGAGGATGAGGGAAATGTATCTCTGTATTTGAAGAAAAAGGATCTCTAGAAATAAGGTTACTGCTTCTGGTGGCATACACCTGTACTCTCAGCACTTGGGAGGCTGAGACAGGAAGAGCCCTGCAAGTGCAAGTTCAAGGCCAGCCTGAGCTACATAGAGTTTAGAAGCAGCCTGAATCACATAATGAGATCCTGACTCAAAGAAGAAAAGAAAAAAAGAAAATGAAAGGGAGAAAAGGTCAGAAATTATGAAATTGTTAAGAGAAGAAGCTGAATACTTCAGATCCTATGATTTAAAGACAGGGGCAAAAAATATATATTATCCCCAGACCAATAATAAGAGTACTTCTCAATTACGACAAATGATTACACAATCATTTTTTTAGAATACAAAATACTAATTAAAAAGATAGCATTAGAAATGATACAAGGGCCAATCAAATAGCTGAGTGGATTAAAGCGCCTGCAAGTAGGTTCTGCGGCCAGGATTCAGTCTCCAGGCCTGCCCTGCCAGCCCTGCCCCTGGGGTACACAGAGATGGCAATTGAGACTGGGTGTGGTGACATGCACCTGTAATCCCAGCTCTTGGGAGACTGTAAACAGGTGGATCACTGTGAGTCAGATCTAGTAGTGAGACCCTGAATACCCTGTAAACCCTTCCCTAAAAAAATGCCAAAAAAAAAAGAAATGATACAAAATATTACTAAACAAATAATAGGAATTTGACAGTGGTTGCTGTATTGCATGAAGTTAACTTCAAATTAGTTGTTTAGGTTACTATATTTAAATATGCAAAGTTGATTTAAAAAACAAAACTAAAAAGTTATGAAGAATTGAAAAGAAAAATTAAAAGAAAAAGAAAAATATTAAGCATTACCTGCTCCTTTCAAAAGACCAGCAAAAATTGGCAGTACAATTATGCAAATAATCCTGCATATACATAAATACAACTTTTCTCCCTCTTTTGTTTGTAATTTTCCTCATCACAGTTTTCCACTCCCATTGAACAATTTTTTTTCCCTTTCACAGTATCTGCTTTACCTTTTAGGGTTTGTTTACTACTTCTGGTTCTCACACTAACAAGACAATGTGATATTTGCACATGTGGATCTGATTAATTTTGCTTACCAATATAGTCTCTGATTGCATCCATTCATTTACAAAAGCCTCCAGTTTATGTTTTATAGCTGAATAATGCTGCATTCTGTAAAAATACTGTGTCTTTTATTATCCAGTCATCAGTTGATGGACATTTGGGTTGTTTCCGAGATTTAGCTATAGGGGCTGAGGAGATAGCTCAGTAGAATAAGTGGTTACCTGGCAAGTGCAAGGGCCTGAGCTCAATCCCCAGTTCTGCCAAAAAAAAAAAAAAAAAAGATTTAGCTATGATCAATTCTGCTATTATAAATATGGGTGCACATATATTGCTGTGGTATGATTTTTTTTAGTTCTTTTGGAAAAATACCTAGGAGGGGAATACATGGCTTTTCAATGTGACCTCCAATTCTAAATTTTTGAGAAAGCGCTATACTGATTTCCACAATGATTGTGCCAGACTGCACTCACACCAAAGGTAGAAAAGGGTTCATTTTTCCCCACAGCCTCTCCAAAAGGCAATTATTAGTTGAATTTTTGATGATAGACATTCTATCTCACTTAAGATTGTATTTCTGTGTTGCTTTAAATGTCATCTCTTGAATGACAAATGATGTTGAAAATTTTAGCATATATTTATTTTCCATTTGTATCTCTTCATTTGTAAGGTTATATTCATCTCAGATGCCCATTTTTAGATTGGGCCTTTGGATTTTAGAGGCCTGATTTTTTAAAAATTATTTATATGTTCTAGATAGGAGTCCTTTGTCTGATGGAGAGTCTGCTATAATTGTCTCCCACTTTGTGGTTCTTCTTTTTACTCTGTCAGTGATTTCTTTTGATGTGTACCAACTTTTGAAAAACATGAGATCCCAATTTTTGATTCTTTGAAGTATTTTCCATGAGTTTGATTTTTGTTTATGAGCTCTTTAAAAATCCCTATGTCCTTAAGATTTCTATCTACTTTCTCTTCCAGAAGACTTAGTGTTTCAGTTTAATGTTTAAATCTTTAATCTATTTTGGCTGTATTTTTGTGCATGGTGATAGGCATGGGTCTATTTTAAGCCTGGGGCTTGTGGAAAGCAAGTATTTCCAGCACCATTGACTGCAAAAGCTATCTTTCTTCTAGTGAACATGTTTTGGCCCTTTGTCAAATATAAGGTGACTGAGTGTGTTTGTAGTGGTATCTGCATCTTCTCATCTGTTCCACTGATCCTCAGGTCTGTGTTTTTTGGGTTTTTTTTGTGTGTGCATACTATGCTGATTTTATCACAGTAGCTTTGTAGTATAATTTCAAGTCAGGGATTGTGTTGCCTCCTTCCTTTGCTTTGTTACCAGGCTTCTGGTTGTTATTCTGGGTCTCTTCTGGTTGCAGATGAATTTTTGAAATGTTTTTTCTAGATCTGTGATGTATCTTAATGATATTTTAATTGGGGTTACATTGAACTGTTATAACAATTTTGGGAGTGTGGTCATTTTCACAGTGTTGGTTCTTCCTATCCAGGAGGAAGGAGTATCTTTCCATTTTCTGAAATCTTGTTCGATCTCTGTTATCATAGTACTGTAATTTTCCCTGTATAAATCTTTTACTTCTGGGGGCTGGCCTGATAGCTCAGCAGACAGAAGTGCCTGCTTAGGTAGAGCACAGCAGCTGGGTTTTGTTCCCTAGTGTGCCTTGGTGTGCCTGCCCCCAGGGTGTGCTGAGACTGGGATTGAGAATGGGTGTACTGGTGTGTTCTTGTATTTCTAGCACTTTAGGAGGCTGAAAACAGGAGGATCACTTTGAGTCTTATCTATGTAGTGAAACCTTGTACACCCTGTACTCTCTTTCTCTCTCTCTCTCTCTCTCTCTCTCTCTCTATATATATATATATATATATATATATGTATATATAAAACTTTTACCTCCTTTGTGAGATTGATTTGTAATTATTTCATGTATTTGGGTGTTATTGTTAAAAGCTTGGTCTCCACAATTTTTCTCAGTGTGTTCATTGTTTGTGTATAGAAATGCTCTTGATTTTTCAGTGTTAACTTTGTATCTTGCTATGCTACTGAACTTCATTATTAAATCTAGAAGTTTCTTAGTGGAGTTTTTGGGGTCCTCTGTGTACAGTGTCATCTCATCTTGAAATAATAATTGTACTTGTTTCTTCCAATCATAATTCTTTTTATTTCTTTCTGGTGTCTAATTATTCTGACTAGTGTTGCCAGGACTATATTGAACAGGAGTGGCAACATGGGTATTTTTTTGTTGTTGTTGTTCTTGATTTTAAAGTGAAGACTTTCAATTTTTGTCAAAAGTATGATGTTGGCTATTGTTTTGTCATAGGTTGTGTTTAGCAGGATGATGTAAAAGCCATCTATTCTGATTTTGTGTAGTGTTTTCATCATGAATGGTTGTACTTTGTCAAAAGCTTTTTCTCCATTTACTAAGATGATCATGTGATTTTTGTCTTTGGCTCTGTTGATGTGGTATATTACATTTATAGTTTTGTGTATATTAATCCATCCCTGCATTCCTGGGATGAATTCCACTATGTTGAGATTTATAATCTTGATGATTTCCTGCATTCTGTTTGCTAGTATTTTATTGAATATTTTTGCATCTATATTCCTTAAAGAAGTTGGCCTATAGTTCTCTTTTTTGGTTGGGTTCTTTTCCAGTATTTTTATCAGAGTAATACTTGCCTCCCCAATTGAGTTTAGGAGAACTGCTTCCCTTTCTATTTCATTGAAGAGTTTCAGAAGACTTGGCATTTGGTTCTCCCTAATTTTCTTGTAGAATTCAACTGTGAATCCATCAAGACCTGGATTTTCTTTCTTGGCTAGTTTTTCATTACATTTTCAATTTCATTGACTGATACTGTGTTATTTAGATTTTTAATGTCTTTTTGACATTAAAATGTTTTCTTTCATTTTTTAGTGAGATTGGCTAGGGGTTTATTAGTTTTTTCTTTCATTGAACTAACTGTTTGGATCATTCTTTGTATTGTTGCTGTCTTTGGGCTTTGGGCTTGACGTGGTCTTCTTTTTCTAGGAGTTTGAGGTACAGCACAAGATTGTTTATTGGGCTCATTTTTCTCCCTGAGGTAAGAATTTATTGCTACAAATTTCCTTCTTAAGATAGATTCTTCTTTTATATCATCTTTGACTCATTAATTGTTCAGGAAAGTATTATTCAGTTTCTACTTGTTTATAGAGTTTTTGCTGTTTGTTTTGTCAATGATTCCCAGTTTCATTGCACTGTGGTCTGATAATATGTATTGGATAATTTCAATTCCTTTGCTTTTACTTAATTAAGCATGCTCTATATGCTAGTATATGGTCTATTTTGGAGAACATCCCATGTACACCTAAGAATAATGTGTACTCTGACTTTTAGTGAAACACTCTGTAAAGATCCACTAAGTCCACTTTTTCACAAGTTTGTTTTAGTTCTGTTATTTCTTTGCTGATGTTTGTATAGTTGATCTATCTCTTTGTGTCAGTGAAGTTTGAAAGTCCCCTAATACAAGTATGTTATTGCTCATTAGATTTTAAATGTCTGTTGAAATTTGTCTTTTACAATTGGGTACTCCTACATTGGGTGCATATATATTTATAATTGTTATCTCTTCCTCTTGCAGTTTTCCTCTCACAAGTATGTACTGACTGTCTGTGTCTCTTTTAGTCACACTGATACAGGGAGAAAAACTGGTCTCGGGTAGGTAACCTCCAAGCCATATAGGGAACCTCTAAATGACATAGGAGGAAAACGATCTCTGGACCTGACCTGCACGAGTTTGTGTTCTCTAAAACCGAAGAATGAATTTTAGGAACAAACAGAGGTTATGAGCAGAATATATTTATTGAGAGAAAGAAAGCTCCTGTCCAAGAGAGGGACAGGAGGGCGGCCTGAGCGGGTAGTTCCCCGGGAAGCTGTCTCTTCTAGGGACTTTTATAGTGTAAATCCATGTGAGGCTAAAGTAGAGAGAATGGGAACTCGCTTAGGTGGGCAGGAGGTGGGACAAAACTATGGGCAACCAATGGGATTACATATGGGACAGGGTCCTTTTCTGTTGGGGGTTGGAATGCAGGATAGGGTCTCTTTCTGTTGGGGGTTGGGCTAGTGACTCACTTGGGTCTTTTTAGGTGATTGATACCTGTTTAGAATATCAATCCCAGGTGCTACTCGTTTAGCATTTGTTTGGCCTTTAGTCTTTAGGTCTGGTTCACAGCAGGAGCATCCGCCCCTCCCACAGTTGTAAAGCATCTCATCTTGTGTGCTGTCTTCTTTGAGGGCCTGGCCTTGTCTGACTGCCTATAATATTTTTACCTAACTCAGCTGCCTGCAATAACACTTGGTTGGACCCTGACATTGTCAGCAACCAGAATAGTTACCCCTGCTTTTTTTCTGGGTTTCTCTCCCATGGAGTATCATTTTCATTAGTCTATTAATGTCTTTTTTGAGTTAAATGTATTTCTTGTGTGCAGCATTTTGTTGGATTTTGTTTTTTATCCACTCTGCCAGTCTGCTTCTTTTGATTGGTGAATTGAGGGCCTTTAAATTGATGCTTGTACCTGACATGTTTTGGCTTATCTTTGTCATGTTGTTTTCCCACTGTAGGATCCCTGCTTTTCCCCTTTCTTTAATAACTTGCTCTGCTTTGTTGTTCTGTTGTGTTGCTGTTGAAGTTGTAGTCATCTTTGTCTCTTTCTAAAACATCTGTCAGTATTCTTTCTAGGGTTGGTTTGATTGTCATGAATTTTTTCTGTTTTTTTTTTTTTTTTGTTATTGAAGTATCTCATCTCTACATTAAATGTGGTAGATAATTTTTCGGGGTACATCAGGACTTCAAATATCTCCCTCCAAAAGCTTCTAGATTTGATGGTCTGTGTTGAGAAATGTGCTGTGATTCTGATTGGCTTTCCGTTATAGGTGATCTATTTCTTCTAACAGCTTTTAATATTCTGTTCTTTTGCTCAGTTTCTGGGATCTTAATTTTTATGCATCTGAGTGAAGATTCATTTTGATTGTGACTACCTGGAGTTCTATGTGCATCACTTTTCTGTATGTTAAATTCTTTTCCTATGTTTGCAAAATTTTCTGATACTACTTCTGCAAACATTTTTTTATGTCATTTGTTATCTACAGCTGTTTTGTTGATACCTATTAGTCTTACTTATTTTTTTTTGCCTTATCTTGTAGCTGTTGTATTGTTATTTCCTGATTCCTTGTTGCTTTTAAGAGATGTTTCCTTTCCTGTTTACTCACTGCAAAGTCTGAAATTCTATCTTCTATTTCATTCAAGTGGTTTTGCCATTTTTCAATGAAATTCTTAATGTTCTGGATATCTGTTTGAATCTGGTTCATGCATTCTTGTTCTGTCCCATGTTGTTTATTCAATCTTTCTATCATTTTCCTATTCCCTTCTATTTTTCAAATGTCTTCTTTAGATGTATTGAACAATTCTTTCATGATTGTTGTCATTTCCTTTTATACCTGAGAGATCATTTCTGATCTGATTTCTTCCATAGCCTGGTGGAGGGTGGTTTGTTTTTTTTTTTTTTTTTTTTTGGCTTCCATTATTGTCATCTCAGATATTTCAGGTGTATGACCTCCAAGTTCTTTTATGACCTTGTCTCCTGGTCTTGTTTTGGGTGGCGAGAAGTCTAAGATTGACTTTTGCCATATTTTAAGCTCCCAATGTTCTCCCTGACTCTACAATGATGGTAGGGGTACAGAGTGCAGGTGAACAAGACTCAAGAGAGTGGGAGGCAGAGTAGGCTCACCTAAGCTCCTGTTGTGTGGCGTTCAATGTGGCTGCCACCTTGGTGGGGGAGGGAGCAAGCTACAACTCAAGAAGGATTTGATGATGATCAGTGCTTGCTGAAGTTCTCTCTGGATGGTGGGTGGTCACCAGGTAGCAATCACCAAGGCTCCCACAGGTCCCTGTGACAGTCTCTTGGTACCTGGTCTCAGGTCCCCACGGCTATCTTCCTAGGTGATGACAGGTGGTCAGGGCTTAGCTGAGCTCCAGTGAGGGAGGAGGGTGAGGGGCAAGGCTCGCCAGGTGCTCAGACAGGTCCCCATTGGAGGGCAGGTGGCTCGGACTCAGCTGAGCTCCAGCAAGGGTGGAAGTGGTAGAAGCTCACTGCATCCCCCCGGCAGTCTTGCAGGTGAGGATGGGTGGCCAGGCCTTAGGAGAACTCAGGTGTCAGTGGCTAGGCCGACCAGGTCTTCCAGGCAGTCCTCAGGGTGAGGATATGCGGCTGTACTCATAAGAACTCAAGTGACCATAGGGTGGGGAGGCATGATTACAGAATCTTAAGCAAGCAACTATTTAGTTTTTTGAAAGTTTCAAAAAGAGACATGAACTATTCATCAGTTTCTTGGGAAGCACTGTGTACCACACTCTTAACCTGTTTCACTATTCTGGTTCTTCTTTTTCTCAGAACTCAAACTCACTTTATATTAATTAGCTGCACTGTGAATCAAAGTGATATTGTATGCTACTCTTGGAATTAAGTAGATGTTTATAATTGATGAGGTATGTGTTCAACATTCCATATAAATGTCTTATATTTATGGATCCAGTTTTAGTAAGTAACAATATCCAGTTTCTTGAAGAATATGCTTTTAAATTGTTGCTCTGTAAATCCTATAAATGTGTTTCTGTTTAAAAAGAATGTTCCTCTCTTATCACAGTGAATATAGAAATTTTGCTTACAGAATTGTGGAAGAATTACTGAACTTAATGTTCAATGTTTTATTTTTTAAGTCTCTTTTTAGTCTTCTTTCTTTTGATGTTATGAATCAGTTTTGAAAGATCAAGTGACATTTCCTTAGCAATAAAGAAGAAAGCTCCTTGTACAGACTTTAATCAGAAGAGTAAAATAGCACAGATGCATGTTTAGGTTAAATCTCTTTATTAATCTCAACCCATAATATATTACAATTGAAACACATATTTATACAGTACTTACATATAAATAGAAAAATTGCAAAATAATATGATTTGAAATGATTCAACTCTGGCAATATGAAATATACATGCTGAAAGTTGGAAAATCTCATAATTCCTAACTGTAATAAAGGAGTTAGGACTTGAATTTATCAACTGATACCATACTTTGGCTACTCCACACTGGCTCAGAAGTAAGCTACTATGCAACATAATGAGATGTTCTAAGTAGCCCACCTTTTAAGTGGAAATTTTATAAAGTTCTTAATTGGCTTATTTTAAAATGAATCCTTGTAATATCATTGAAACTGAAAATATCTGGGAATGCACTTGAGAAGAGAGGATTCAGAAGCAACCAGCTAATTGTCCTCAAGTATTTGGATGATAAAAGAAGGGATAAATTCATCCAGGACTGCTTCAGAAAGTTGGGCTAGTGAAGTTTCAAGGCAGTGCCATTGAGCTCAACATAATGACGTGCTCCTCAGTGAAGTCAGCAGTACTTTGCAAAGTAGGATCACCTAGTTGTGCAACTCTGTGAACAACAACTGAGCAGACATTTTCTAGGATTCCTCTTAGGTTCACAGTTAGATTGCAGAGCTCTGCAAGCCAACTGTTAGCCCAGGAGGCCTGCATTATAATAGAAAAGTGTGAGATTGGTTCCTATGCCAGCATAGTGCAGTTTTGTTTGTATAGTACAACATTGTTTACTTGTTCACTCCATTTTCTTTCTCCTTCCTAGAAGTTTCTTGGGTCAGCTCTCCCTTCAGCATGCATCCTCTGTATTTAGTCCAGATGACACCCCAGATCTCCAGGGAGTCCTGGTGTCCCCTTCTGTGGGATGTAGTTCTTGGACTGTGGTTACTGTGAGAAAGATGCTGTGCTTCAGCTTCCCTGAAGAAGCTGCAGGACAGGTTTTCCAAGGTGGTCTTGGAAAGTGGCTGTCTTGGTTTTGTGGGAGAGGTTTCCTCTGAATATTTTATTTAATTTTTAAAGCTGAGAACCACTGCCTTCATCTCTCCCATTGTGAGCAGGGAGCTACAATGGGAGTGGCAAGACCCAAGGAATCTCAGGGACCTGACTGAATGGATTTAATCAGCTCTTAAATCCATTCTGACTTGCAATCTCTAGTTACCTGAGCTTTGTGTTTGCTTATTTTTAAACATACTTCAATTGCATTTTTTCTGTGACTCACAAATTTGTTTTGCCATCACTACCTACTATGATAGGTGTTAGACTCCATTTTTTTCTTTTTTTGTGTGTGGCTTGTTTATACTTGATTAAGACATATGTATCCTTTACCTCTTTCAGTGTTATCAACCTTTAATTTGAAAATTTTTCTGATTTTTTTGTTTAGTTTTTGAGTTGTCAGGTGAATTAAGTTCCTTACAATATAGAGACATTAAATGTATATTTCAGTTATTTAGTTGTATGACATATGTTTAGTGGCAAGATTAACTTGGAATTTTTTCATTTGAAGAAAATTATTATTTTAAGTTAATATATTCATGATTGTTGATTAAGTTTTTCCTAGAAGAAATAATTAGTGCTATTTAACTAATAGATTTATTTTTGTAATTTATGTTGTTTGCAGTTTACTCTTTCATTCTTTCTAAAATTCTATTTGACAGCCAGTATTCTAGAGACTGGGGGAAAAGAAAGAATTCTACTTATAGCATTTTGCTAAACTGAAAACAAAAGTAATTAAGTCAATATGTGGTCTTACAGAGGAAGACAGATTATTTCAGTGGACTTTTTTAAAGTCTAAAACAATAATTAAAGTCTAGTCTTACTAATTTTATTTTAACAACATGGAAAATACATTGGGGCTAACCTCATAATATTGAGATTTTTTTCACCTAGATATAATCTTATTTACATTGGAAATTAAAACTCTACTTAAAGCAAGCAATTAAAAAAAAAAGCCCTCAGGCAGGCTAAGAACTTTTCTGGAACTCAGAATGAAGTAAAATAATTTTAAGTCATTCTTTTATAGCATTAGATAGTAACATGATTCATATTGTAGCTCCATAGCAGTGGAGAATTCTAATTATGAATTTTCTGAAGTCAGCTTAAAAAAAATGGCACTCTTGGCTGCCTTTTACTTGTTGTAAAGAGGTATTTAAGGGTCCCTAATGTCGCAAAGACACCCAGAGACTCCAGGGAGCATTGCATCCCTAGATGTAGTAGACTGGAGAATTTTTTCTTCTCCATGGAGGAGGTAGGAAAGTTCACAGTTTGGATGTGGGGAACTTTTTCAATGATGTGGTCAACACATTTTATACACAAGTGAGTAAAGACAGTGTCCTTTACACTGTGACTTCTTAGTTATCGTAGACTTTTCTGAAGTGAGAAGTCTTTGAACTCATTATAGAACTACACTTCGTCCCTATGAGAAACGGTGTTTAGCAAGATTGGAGGTGGAGTGAGCAGGATGCTGGAGAGGCCTGTGAAAATACTATGCAAATACTGGGTAGAATATGTGGCAGTGGATGTGACTGGTTGACAAAATGAGTAGTTTGCAGATTCAGTGTGCTTAAGACCGGGAAGAAAGTGCTGTGATGAATGTCAAAATAAAAAAAGCAATAGAGAATAATATACACAGGAAAGTGAGCAAAATGATAAGATAGTAATGAAATTTCCTTAGGGAGACCTCATGTCAAAGTCATAAGCACTGAAAGTATTTGGATGTCTTTTCCAAATAGAGACTTCTATTTAAAGAAGCTAAGTGTTTAACTGCAATGATGGAACATAATGGATGGAATATTTTGCACTTAACAGAGACTTCAGTCTGAGGAAAATTTATACTGATATATAACTCATCAACATATGGATTGCCACTTCTGGTTGGACAAGTTAATTTTACACTATATATATATATTGGCCTTCTCAAAATCTAGATTGAAAATATCACTACTTAGTTCATGTTCACTTCAAATTTAAAATGAATAATACAAGAAAAATCCTAGAACACTGTTGTTTAAATCTTTATTTTTGATTGGAAGTCAGAAGCTGAAATGAATATTGGGTTTATTGAAGTGAATATTTAGAGAAGTCTGTTTCTTGGTAACTTGATTCAGTATATTACTTTGATTTTTCCAAAACAAGTACTTTCCTCTTCAATGGAGAAATGTTTCTTTGTATTCAATGTGGGCCATAGTATCTGATGGCTTGAATCACCAAAGAAAACCTAGTAACTTTGGATTTAGAAGTTTCTCTGTTTTAGTTATAACCTTACCTTACTGGAAATGTAATTTTTTTTACACTGAATGTAATTGTGATACAATACTCTGGCCCAATTTTTACAGTACAACATTTTATATGATATAAATATCAACATAGATTTTAAAAATTTGTTTCTCCATATAAGAAGAATGCAACTCTCAATTGAATCTTTGATGTGTAATATTTTATTATAGATTCTAATAGATTAATACTTTAGTGTAGTCATTGTTTTAAAATATCTTTTTTCACCATCCATTTGATTTGGAGCTGCAAGCAGGCTGAACTCCTTGCATGTGGTTTGTATGCTCATCATTTTGCATTCAGTCAGTGGCAGTGTCTTGATTATAGTGTTGATTAAGATTAATATAAGGCAATATAGGTTCTATCTTTGACTTTATTGTTGTATTTGTATTGTACACAGATAGTACTAAAACAAAAACTTAATTTTATGTATTTGGTACAGCGTCTCACTCTGCAGCTTAGACTCATAGTGATCTTCCTGGTGTAAGCCTCCCAAGTGCTGGGATTATAGGTGTGCGCCACCATGCCTGATCTCAGTGACCAGCTCAGTGTGCTCAGGGACGGGGCTGGTGCTGCATGTAGTGCTGGGTTTCGAACCCTGGTCCCTGTGCTTGCTTAAGCAGACATTTAGTCTTTTGAGCTGTCTTGCCAGTCCACATAAACTTTATTATGAATAAAATTTGATTGTGCAAGATTTTTGGATGAGAGATACCTTTCTTTCTGGGATTTTTCTTTTATCTCAAAAATTTAAAATCATTGCATTACCAGAAAAAAAAATCTGGCAAATGTTAGAAACCCAAAATACAGTAAAATATAAACACAAATACCAAAATATCTGTTATTACATTGAACAAAAGTAATCATTATCAATATTTTGACATATAAAATGTTGTTCACATATTAAAAAATTTACATATATACTTTTATGTTAGCATTCTTTGACTTATGAATAATTCTTCTTGCTACCTGTTCATTGTTTGTGATATTTGATGTCTGCCTTATGCTTTTTAAGGATTCTGTTTTGCTTTATGATTAATAAATGTTGCTACAATTCTGATCAATAATTACTATAGTTATTATAATTAAAATTTAAAAACAAGAAATATTTTCAGTGTAAAAATCTTACGATATTTTAAGAAAAAAGATGTTTAGCACTCTAAATAGAATTCTTATCTAGAAGACTAAGTAAATCACCAGTACAGTGGACCTTCTAGGGCTGGTCACTTACTTAGGTAGCTTAAAGGCTCTTCTCTTTATGCTGCTGTTTGGAAAAACATTTTCCTTTTTTTTTTTTTTTTTCACAAGAGATGGTTGGTACATTTTTAGCTGTAGTTTACTTTAGCAACTTTTCTGCCTTGAAATGCATATGTAAAGGCTTAAAGACCATTATAACTTTTTTTTAGCTTTTGTGTTTTTCTTATTAATTGATTAATGTATTTGGTTGTTGCAGGGTCTCACTGTGCAGCTTGAATTTGTAGTTTTCCTGCTGCTTTCAGCCTCCCTAGTACTGGGATTACAGGCATGGGTTGTGCTCTGACTCTGTGGTCCACTCAGCCTGCCCTGTGGGTGAGACTAGTGTGGTTTGTGGTGCTGGAGATCGAAATGTGGTCCCTTTGCTTGCCTAAGCTTGCTTAAGCAGATACTTCAGTCTGCTGAGCTATCTTGCTGGCTCCAATTCTAACATTTTTAAATTAAAAAAAAATCTGTTATATGTTATTTTTTGTGTGAATTTAACTGTTCTCCAGCATTTATTAATAGCATAATATAAATTTCCCCCTCCAACTAGAAAGAAATATATTTGGAGGATACCTTCTATGGAGGAAGCATTTTAAAACATTAAAATTGTTCTTATATGAACTATGACATTGTATTTAGTATAGTGTTTGTTACCTTATCAGCAGTTTACTGATTAGGAGGCCCAGTGCTGAAAGGATTACTGAATTATGTATGAATATTTCATATTGCTCTGTGAAATAAACCAGTTACCCCCGTTTCACAGATAAGGAAGCTAAGGCTTACAGAACAGAATTAAGTGATTTTTTTTTTTTACCGTAATCAAGGAGCTAATATGTGATTGAGCAAGAAATCAGAATCAAGTCTTTTCATCCTCCAAAGCCAGATTTCTTAACCAGTGTGTTTAAATAAAATTCATTTTCCCATCATCTTCATTTCTGGTAAATTTCCTGAACTGTTCTGCACTGGCTCATATTAAAGATGTTTGTGTTGTAAACTACATCATTATGCAGTTTATATAAAAAGAGATAGATGTATCTTGTAAAAGATATGGGAGGGGAAAAGGCTGGGCTAGGAAGATAAGTGAAAACTAAGGTATTTCTCTTGCCTGTGATCTTGTAAAAATTTTTTCTAAAGATTGTGAATTTCTTTACTTTTCTGAAATATTTTAATTTCTGCAGAGTTGGCATGCATTATTCAAGATTGTAAAATGATTTGAATTTCAGGAGCAGACAGATTTTCTGATGAGGATTTCAAGCTGTGTAATTATGAAATCCATATAGGTTAAAAGTTCAGAACTCGTTATCTTAATCATTTAAAAAATAACCAATTTATAAGCATGGCATTTCACTTAGAGGGGTACCATCATAATATCACGTACTACAGTAATTTTGGATTCTACCTGTGTCCCACCACATACTAAGAATGTTCTTAGCCATGTACCACATTGCTTATCTTAAATTACTGCATAATTTATAAAGGGAATTTATATTTTATGGTGGAAAATTGGATGTCATCATGTAAGGCACATTTCTAGTAATTTCTTTAACAGTTTTCTTGGCATCTTAAAAATTCAAGGAAGTTAATGAATGTGTGACAGATATGAAAAAGTTTGATTGGAACCTGTTATATGGTGTCAGAACATACATTTAGAAAATGAATTGTAAATATTCAAATAAAGTATATGTGTCTCAGAATAAAACATAAGGAAATACATGTATAGACATGAAAAATATCTCATAAAGGAGTTTTTATTGTTGATCCAATTTATGTAATGCTAACTTCCCATCTCAGTAGTTTTTAAGTATACAGTTCTGGAGCACTAAGTGCAGTTACATTACTTAACCACCATAGTCACTATCCATCTCTAGAACTTTTATCACATGAATATTTTTATTATTAATGAGTGAATATGTCTTTGAAAATACATTCGGATTCATAGAGATGGTTAGAACTTTTAAAGGTTTTGAATTTCCAATATATGTAAAAATGAACTTTGAAATTATAGCTGCTGTTATTTAAGTAAAACATAGGACATTCACTGATGGGACTATAATGTTTGCCCAGGTGTTGAAATACTGTCAAAGCCATACGTGTTTTTTTTGGAATTATGGGTGATATTGAGAGGGAAACTACTCAAATAAAAACTATCTTCATAAAGAACCATTTGAAGTGATAAATGGCACCTGATAATCAACAGATTGGAAATAAACTATGGTATTTATGAGCATTTGACTAGCATGAAGATTTTAATACACATTATCTTGTTTTGCTAATCAAGGTGTTTCAGATCCACTTGCCTATTAAATAGAACTTATCCTTGGCTTTTAGTTATGAGAGAGTTCACATTTCTCTTTATTTGAATGTTATATATGTGCTCCTCTTTGAGTCTGAGGGGGGGGCACTCTTTTCTCTTACAGTACAACTCTAACATGTTGAGGATAGTCCCCTCCAGTGCTTGGAGAATGATAATAAAAAAGAATTTTTTACTGGTTCATTTCATGCTTGGTAAGATTCCAACTGTTCAAACATCATAAAATTTTGAACCTAGAGGCACATTTCATCACCAGAGTACTAATTACTGTAGAGAATTGGAACAAATCGTTATGTAGTAGTATTTATTAGTGCTGCTCAATTTTAATGTTTTTTGGACCAGAGACACTTAAATAAAAAGTTAAGCTGTTTTGGCATAAACGTGGGAGGAAAACTATCCAGTGCATGTAACACTATCAAATATAGTAGAGGAAAGGTGGAATTAATTGAAAACTATGCCCCTAGTTTCATAGTTTTCAGCTCCTTACTTTCAGGGACAAACATGAGGGATGTATTTTTTTTCCATTATGTTCAGTGTGATGCCACCATTATGTGTTAAGCACAGGGGATGTGAAGCACAGGTATCTCCCATCCTGGAGCCTATGAGTGTGTGGGCATTAGAGACCTAAGCAAAACAGCAAGCATTTGGTAAGTAATTCATGGTAGGGGCTATCAAACCACCAGTGGAGGCTTAGAAATAATTGATGGCGAGAGGCATTTTAAGGGCTTCTTCTTAGATGTGTAAATATGGGACATACTGGGAATTGCACCAAGTTGCTTGCCCTGAGATGCATCCCTAACCCTTTTTATTTTGAGATAAAGTTTCACCAAATTGCTACATTGCACAGGTTGAGTCAGACTTGTAACTCCTGTCTAGGCATTCAAAAGTGCTGGAAGTGTGGACGTTTGCCACAGTGCCCAGCTTAAATATGCTATTTAAAGGAGGCTATAGAGGATCACATTTGAAGATAGCAGTGAATGAAGGTCCTTTGAAAGATCATATTTAAATTGAAGCACATACATACCTCTGTCATTATTTAATCTTATAAAGTAACAGTTAAGTAAAAAATAAGCATTAAGTGAAGTAAAATAAGTTATTAAGTAAGCAAATATAATAATTTTTGAAGAATGTTGGTTAAATATCTGTCATATATAAGGTACTCACTGGGCAGAGCAGGGAAGAGAAAAGATAAAGGATGTGTCTTTCTTTACATTAGGAAATTACTGTTCAGTTTGCATCATTGTGTTTTGCTAAGCATAGGTGAGATGTACAACTCAATGTAGTGAATTTTGTAGGAGATAGCAGGTCCCTCTGGCAATCTTCCCGCCACCAACAGTTTTATCTCTTCCTTATTTTGTCCCCTTTCCAACCAACCAATGAGATGCTTTAGTGATGGTCATATTTTTATTTCAAGTACTCCTTACAAAAGATACTTAGAGAAGCCTCTGACTATATACATAGATGAGAAATAAAAGATGGAAGACAGTCCTTACAGGGTTTCCTTTTTAAGTATAGTTTCAATTTTTAAAAAAGGAAGGTAACTTGCCCATTATTTGTATGAATGGCATTTATTTATGAATAGGGAATAGTCTGTCAAGGTTTGAGAAAGAAACATGAGACAGTGGAAGAAAAATCAAAATGCCCATGAAGGGATAAGAATAGAAGAAGACTCCAGAAAATTGGGTGTAGTACAGTATAGTAGCCTAGATACTTGTTAACCTTTAAAAATTTGAAGTGACATTTTTCCCTACACTTACACAAAAATAAAAATTGGGTTTTATAAGTGAAGAAATGTGATGACCTCAGTCACAACTTTATTGAAGGCAAAAGGGCAGCTATATGAAATAAAGATCAGATAAAAAGAGAGGGACTTACAGCTAGAGAAGGATGGGATCCAGAATCTGTAACTTTTCAGATTGTGAGACAGGAATAGACGAATGTATCATACACTAGGTAATACCCCCTGCATCATCTGGATAGTACTCCGTAATCATATACATGAATATTTTTCTAGGAAAACATATTAATATTTATACTTAAGAGAATAAAGGTGATGAATAACCTATAGTCATATAGTTTGTGCTAAGTTAACTGGAAAGAGAACAGGAAAAAAAAAAACTCCATCTGGGTTTTCAGAACTTAGTGAATATAAAATAATGACATAAGGGACTGTGGAACTGTACACTCCTATTGTCTGCTTTTGTTGCAGGAATAATTGAGATGGTTCAAATTATGTAAGATTTGAAAAACAGCTGGATGTTTTTGAGCATGGGTGCATGTAGCATAGCTGCTGTTATGAAACTTTCTCCATGTGTCCCTGTGTGTTGCTAGGCACCCACCCTATACCTGTGCACAGAACACAGTCTCTGAAGCCAGCATGCTGGGTGCAGACTCAGAGCCCAGGAAGCTAGAGTGGGGCTGCAGGCTTGCTTTCTTGTTATTACTGACCAAATGTGTGCCAGCGCTAGTGAAGGAACATACGAAGTTACTGGAGGTTTTTAGAGATTTTGGAGAAACCTCTTAAATATTTTTGGTTTCATAGCAATTCTTTTGTGTATTTTTAAAGAATACAAAATAATGATTAAAAAAACATTAGAAACGATACAAAATTTCACTAAACAAAGTAATAGGAATTCTACAATTGAATTCAACAATTGTTGCTGTATTATAAGATATTATCTTCAAATTATTCAGATTACTAGATATAAATGTGTAAAATTTATTTAAAGAAAAAAGTAAACAAAAAATAACAAAGAAGTTATAAGAAATTCAGTGGAGGGAAAAAATCATAGTAAAAAGAAAAAAAAATTAAGCATTAACTGCTCATTTTAAAAGACCAGCACAAAATGGAAAATGAAATTATCTAAACTATTTTACACATGTATTTAAATGTATCTTTTTCTTTTTTTCCTTCCCATTGAACAGTTTCTTTCTGTTTTGCAGTATCTGTTGTATGTTTTAAATTTTAATTACTCTTTCTGGTTCTCACACTAGCAAGATAATATGATATTTGCACATGTGGATCTGACTTATTTCACTTACCAATATAGTCTCTAGCTCACCCATTAATTTACAAAAGACTCCAATTTATCTTTTTATAGCTGAAAAAGCTCCATTGTGTAAAAATGCCATATATTTGATCCTTTTTCAGTTGATGGGTATTTGAGTTTTTTCCTAGATTTAGCTATGACAAATTGTGCTTCTATAAGGGGGGCACATAACATTGTGCTTTGATGATTTCAGTTGTTTTGGAAAAATACCTAGTAGGGGAGTAGCTGGCTTGAATGAGACCTCCAATCCTAGCTTTTGAGGAATCTCCATATTGATTTCCATAATGGTTTTACCAGACTACACTCCCACCAACAGTGGAGAAGGACTCCAGCATTTGTTATGGATTGGCTTCTTGATGATAAGCCAACCTTTCTGGCTTAAGATGTTATCTCAGCATTGTATTAATTTGTATCTCTTGAATGATGAATGATGTTAAACACTTTTTGATGTATTTATTTGTGATTTGTATCTATTCATTTGTGAAGTGTACATTCATCTCTGATGGCTATTTTTGGTTTTGGTCTTTGAATATTGGCAACCCATTTTTTAAAAAATTCTTTATATGTTCTAGTTAGGAGTCCTTTGTCTGATGGAGAATCTGTTATAATTCTCTTCAACTTATGTGTTTTTTTTTTCCTCTCTGTTGGTGATTTCTTTTGATGTGCAGAAACTTTTCAAAAAGATGAGATCCCATTTGTTGATTCTTTGAAGTATTTCCAGTGTGGTTTGATTTTTGTTCATGAATTCTTTAACTACCCCTATGTCCTGAAAATGTCTACCTACTTTCTCTTCAGGAAGGTTTAGTGTTTCAGTTTTAACATTGAAATTTTTGATTCATTTGACTGTATTTTTGTGCATGGTGATAGGCATGGGTCTATTTTAAGCCTGGGCCTTGTGGAAAGCCAGTATTTCCAACATCATTGACTATAGAGGCTCTCTTTCTTCTAGTGAGCATGTTTGGGCCATTTGTCGAAGATAAGGTGACTGAGTTTGTTTGTAGGGGTATCTGCATCTTCTCATCTGTTCCATTGATCCTTAGGTCTGTGGTTTGTCTTTTTTATTGTGAGTACCATGCTGATTTTGTCACAGTAGCTTTGTAGTATAATTTCAAGTCATGGATTGTGATGCCTCCTTCCTTTGCTTTGTGTGCAGTTGCCTTGTTTGTTTTTGGTCTTTTTTGATTTTACCGTATTTTTTTGGTTGAACTGTTTTTTAGGGGAGGTTTATGTTTTGTTTTTGGTGCCAAGGACCGAACCCAGGGCTTCCAGCTTGCTAGGCAAGCATTCTACCACTGAGCCAAATCCCCAGCCCCTCCTTCCTTTGCTTTGTTACCAGGCTTGTGTTAGCTATTCTACATCTCTTCTGGTTCCAGATGATTTTTTCGAATGTATTTTCTAGATCTCTGAGGTATACTAATGATATCTTAATTGGAATTACATTGAACTGTTATAACAATTTTGGGAGTGTGGCCATCTTCACAGTTTTGGTTCTTCCTATCCAGAAGCAAGGAATATCTTTCCATTTTCTGAAATCCTCTTCGATCTCTTTTATCATAGTACTGTAATTTTCTTTCTTTTTTTTTTAAGATTGGTTTTTTTATTTTTTTTTTTAATTTTATTTATTTATGTGTGTGTGTGTGGCCAGCTCAGCCCACCAGGGGGTGGGGCTGGCTGGCATGTGGTGCTGGGGGATTGAACCGCGGTCCCTGTGCTTTGCTGAGCTTGTTCCAAGTAGGTGCTTTAGACCACTGAGCCATCTCACCAGCCCTGTAATTTTCACTGTATAAATCTTTTACTTCCTTTGTGATACTGATTCATAAGTATTTCATTTATTTAGTTGTTATTGTGAAAGGCTTGGTTTTCATAATTTTTCTCTCAGTGTGTTCATTGCTTGTGTATAGAAATGCACTTGATTTTTCACTGTTAACTTTGTAGCTTGCTATGCTACTGAACTTCATTATTAATCCAGAAGTTTCTTAGTGGAGTTTTTGGGTTCCTCTGTGTATAGTATCATCTCATCTTGAAATAGTGATAATTGCACTTGTTCCTTTCCAATCACAATTTCTTTCTGGTGTCTAATTGTTCTGTCTAGTGTTTCCAGAACTATATTGAACAGGAGTGTTGACATGGACACCTTCATATTGTTCTTGATTTTAAAGTGAAGGCTTTCAATTTTTGTCTGCTACATATGATGTTGGATGTTGGTTTGTCATAGACAGCTTTTATCAGGTTGAGATAAAGACCATGTATTCTAATGTTATGTAGTGTTTTTATTACAAAGGAGCATGACATTTTCAAAAGCTTTTCTCCATCTACTAAGATGATAATGTGATTTTTGTGTTTGGCTCTGTTGAAGTGGTGTATTACATTTAGGGTTTTGCATGTACTAAGCCATCCCTGCATTTTTGTGATGAATTAACACTGTAATGCGCTGTATAATCTTCTTGATGATTTGCTGCATTCTGTTTGCTAATATTTTATTGAAGAGTTTTGCTTCTGTGTTCCTTAGGGAAATTGATCTGTAGTTCTTTTTCTTTGGTTGGATTCTTTTCTGATATTTTTATCAGAGTAATACTTACCTCCCAGATGAGACTGAGAGTACTACTTCCCTTTCTATTTCATTGAAGAGTTTCAGAAGAATTGGCATTTGGTCCTTCCTAAATTGCTTGTAGAATTTAGCTTGAAACCATCAGCACCTGGATTTTCTTTTTAGACACCTTTTCTTTGTTTCTTTCTTTTCTTTTTTTTACATTTTCAGTTTCATTGACTGATACTGCATTATTTAGAATTTTTATGTCTTTTGATGTAGCTTTGGTAGTTCATATGTATCTAGAAACCTGTCCATTTATTCTGTACTTTTCATTCTATGAGAATAAACATTGTAAATAAGTACTGATAATCTTCTGACTTTGTATAGGGTTTGTAGTGATTTCATCCTTTTCATTCCTCATTGCATGAATTTGAATTGTTTTCTTTCACTTTTTAATGAGGTTGGTTAGGGGTGTATCAATTTCATTTATTTTTTATCAGACTAAATCTTTGACTCATTAATTCTTTATATCGTTACCATCTCCATTGCATTTATAACTTTTATGATCTTTTTAATTTCCTGCTATCTGTGGGCTTTGGGCTTGACTTGGTCTCCTTTTTCTAGGAGTTTGAGGTTCAGCATAAGATTGTCTATTTGGCTCATTGTGTTTGTTTGCTTGCTTGCTTGCTTGCTTTTTTTGTATTTTTTAGAGAAGGGTCCACAGGGTGTACAGGTTCTCACTACTAGATCAGACTAGTAGTGATCTACCTGTTTACAGCCTACCAAGAGTTGGGATTACACATGCATGCTATGGCATCCAGTCCCAATTACAGTCTCAGCGTACCCCAAGGGTGGGGCTGGCATGGCAGGCCTGGGGTTGGGATCAAACCTCAGGCCCCTGCACCCAGGAACTTTAATCCTCTGAGCTATTTGGCTCGCCCTTGGATTTTGTTTCTTTATCCATTCTACCAGTTTGCTTCCTTTGATTTGTTAATAGAGTTCACTTATGTTGATGGTTATAGCGGATATTTATTGGCTTGTCTGTGTCATGTTGTTTTTCTACTGTAGGATCCCTACATTTCCCCTTTGCTTAATTACTTGCTCTGATTGGTAGTTCTTTTGTGTTGCTGTTGAAGTTGTGGTCATCTTTGTGTCTTTATAAAGTATCTGTCAGTACTCTTTGTAGTGTTGATTTGATTCTTCACATACTTTTTTTCTAAAAATTGACATATTCTTGAAGTCTTTCTTGTTATTTTAATTACTTTAATCCAAAATGCTACACAGTGTACCTAGATAAGCTTAGTGGATGTTGTATGATGAAATGAATTGTTATCTATTATTATAAAGTTCTATAATTTAGTCATAATTCACTATAAATGACTTTTTTGATTAAATAATGGAATTATTACATGTTTTTGTGTTTGAATAGATATACAAAGTTTAGCCTTATATTTTCCAAACTGGATTATAATTACTTTAGTTAACATTTTCAGAATTTTCATATGAATGGAGAATTTTTTTTTGCCCAAGTAACCTCGCAAATCTAAAGTCTATACTGTGCAAAGGCTAAATAATGATTCCTTAGTATTTAAAAATTTTAGAAAATGAAATTGGAAAAATTAAATTGTTTTATGAGTTTATTCTGTGAGGTGTTAATGTAATCGTAAAAACATTCTGATTTTATTTTATTCATTTTTTTATTTTTTAAAATTTTTTAAAAATAACTTTATTGAGAAACAAGTAGCAGTGAGACACTTTCAAAACTGATTAGTAGGGGCCCAGGGAGATGGTTCAATGGAATAAGCGCTTCCCTGGCAAGCACAGGGGCCTGAGTTCAATCCCCAGTTGCACAAAAAAAACAAAACCAAACAAACAAAAAACCCCAAAAAACCAAAGCTGATTAGTAGGACAGTTTCAATAATTAATACATTGCATATTGTTGTCTTAGTGGTATTCATTGTACAAGACACAGACATGATATCCTGTCCAGAAACACTATTAGAACAAATCTCTCTATTCATTGAATTAAGAGAATGCAGCTGTATATCTATCCTAACTATTTTGAATATACAGATACAAAATGGTTGTTCATTTGTATCCCCTTTTTTGTTTAGTTTTGTCAGAGATGGGTATTCCATTCTCATTTAAATATTGTAGGTGCACAAATTCAGCAAAATAATCCAATATAGTCCAGTAGTCCATAATAGTAGTGGATTTTCCATAAGATTGGCAATGTCAGAAGTTGT
>NW_004524592.1:12748667-12756782 GCF_000260255.1 Octodon degus | reverse complement strand
CTGAAGTTCAGGTGCAGATCTACAAAGTTTGGATTTATCCAGCTGTGCCTGGCTTGGGTCTGGCTGCTGTGCTCAGCTCCTTCCTGCTGCTGCCCTTGAGGTTGAACCTGTTGTGCCTCTCTGGCAAGATTTTCTAATCCTGGACTAGCTGGGTGGTTCTATCCTCTACACTCTCTACAGGGCTTGCAGCTGCAGGCTTTCACCCCAGGCATGTATGCCAGGCCTGAACTGAGTCTGGAGGGGACAAGATGGAGTAGGGGGGAGAGGCAGCTCTCCCCTACACTCACCGGACCTGGTCTAGTACTGAGTCTGGGGGTTCCCAGAATGCAGCAGAAATTCCTACTCGGCAGGTGGGGTGGGAGAGGTGCTCAGAGTGGTTGGGGGTCATCCCAGCGGGGTGGATGATGGTCTCACCCCTGCTGCACCTGGTCTGGGACCAGTAATAGGTCCCGCTGGCACAGGGTAGCAGGAAGCTCTCCCACACACTCACCGGACCTGGGCTAGGACTGGGTCTGGGGGTTCCCTGAACGCAGAAGAAGTTCCTACTCGGTGGGCACAGTTGGGGGAGGTGCTCAGAGTGGTTGTGGGCGTCCCAAGGGGGTGGAAGAGGGTCTCACCCCCGCTGCACCTGGGCTGGGACCAGTAATAGGTCCCGCTGGTGCAGGGTAGCAGGAAACTGTCCCACACACTCACTGGACCTGGGCTAGGACTGGGTCTAGGGGTTCCCGGAAGGAGGCAGAAATTCCTACTCTGCGGGTGGGGTTGGGCGGTGCTATATATTCTTTAACATTTATTTATTTATTATGTGTGTGCGTGTGTGTGTGTGTGTGTGGCCAGCTCAGCCCACCAGGGGGAGGGGCTGGCTGGCATGTGGTGCTGGGGGATTGAACCGTGGTCCCTGTGCTTTGCCAAGCTTGTTCCAAGTAGGTGCTTTAGACCACTGAGCCATCTCGCCAGCCCCTATATATTCTTGTCTCATACTCTGAGCTGGAGTCCTTGAATCTGAATGGGGTTCTGCACTTTTTAGTTTTCACTCCTGGTGCCTAATTTGCCACTTTTTCCCCCTCTTCTGTCACTGACACAAAAAAAAGTTCTAGAGATAAAATGTAGTAGTACTTCTTCATGTTATGATCTTTTAGTCTGACACTGCAGCCTTAAGAATACTGAAACCTGACTTAGTGGTTTATGATGAAGAGAGTGATGATACTAGGGTTGAGGAATTTGCTTTAATTTACTGCAAGTCACTTTTACTGCAAGTAAATAATCTTTATGATATTATTATTAATACCATGTATTCTTCAATTATACTTATGAAAAGGAAGTGATTACTATCACAAGTCTTGAATCAAGTCAGTTGTCTCTATATTATCTAATGTTGATTAACAGTAGTCATTATGGTTGTGTTATAGAAAGTTTAGCTAATTTAATTTGTCCAATATAGCTGGTTATCAGTATTTCCTTTAGGCCTAAAAAGAGCATATTTCATATAGTCTTGCAGTTAGGTTTAAACAATTATTTTATAATACAGTAGCAGTCACAATTATTTTAATCTTTCTAATTATTAATATTTGTAAAATAGTAACAATACTTTTTTCTTCAAAGGATGTTATCTAGAAATATGAAATAATTGACAGCTGTAAAAAAAACTATATTGATTTATCATTGCCTTTCTATTAGTTCATTGTATATGAATAAATCATACCATGATACATGAAGAGGCAGTAAAGATTTTCTAATAATTACTTTTATTATTAATACAAGTAATTAATAATGTCTAACAGTTACTAAAATTATATGTATGTAATAGATACATGCGAACTGTGTGTCATTTCATAGCTGTATACCAATCTACAGTTATCTTAAAAATTTAAAAACTGAAGGTAGGCATTATTCAAAATACACTGTGTGTACTTCCTCATTTTTTGATTATAAAACTTATTTACGGGAGTACTCTTATCTCCATTTTGTAGTGGAAAAAAGGTGCACAGAGGTTAAAAAGCTTCCTATAGTAAGGAAATCACAGAATTGGAATTTAATCTGAATCCATGTGACTCCACAGTCCATACTCATCACACTTACATGAATAAACTGTATTTGGTATCTTAGACCAGATCTGACAGCCTGCCATTGATGATGAGAGTAAACATCCCTTATATCTGTTTTATGATGAATTTAGACTGTGTAGTAAATAATCTTTATGATATTACAGAAGACATTTATACCATGTATTCTTCAATTATACTTATGAAAAGGAAGTGATTACTATCACAAGTCTTTAACACTTCATGTATCCTAAAAAAAAAATTGATACTTTTGCTTTAAAAATTATCTCTAAGAATGTGACTATTCTGGGTATTGAAGTGGATAAATTTTTTGCATCAGGATAAATCCACTGAGCAGAGTCAATTAGATTTATTCATGTGTTATATACATGAAAACTTTTCTATCTTTAAAGCCTGAACAATATTTCCCTCTCTGTACAGTACCTCATTTTGTTTATCCATTCACCCATTGATTTTGTTTGAGACTTGTCTGGTGTTTTTTCTGCCCATCCCTGGAATCAACAATTTCTTCAGAAAATTGTGGTATGTTTTATTCCAAGAATAGAATTTGGAAAGGTCTAAGTACTAATTATGTTCATTACTGATGGTGTGTTACTTTTTATAGGACTTTTCTATGTATAGATATAATATATGCTAACATATGGGTATATGCACATTTTTATTTTAAATCTAACCATCTATATATCTATCAATATCATTAAAATCATAATGATTTTGTCCAATATTAGCGAAATCTGTAGTCTTTCTGTTCCTTATTAATTTTTCAAAAATAATTTTATTGAGAAGCAAATAGCAATGAGACAGTTTCAACACTGATTAGTACGACAGTTTCAATAATTAATATATTACATATTGTTGTCATAGTGGTTATTCATTGTACAAGATGCGGACATGATACCCTGTCTACAAACTCTATTAGAACAAATCTTTCTATTCATTGAATTAAAAAATGCAGCTGTATATCTATTGCAACTATTTTGAATATACAGATACAAAATGGTTGTTAATTGTATCCCCTTTTTTTGTTTAGTTTTGTCAGAGAAAGGTATTCCATTGTGATTTAAATATTATAAGTGTGTGAATTCAGCAAAATATTCCAATATAGTCCAGTAGTCCATAATAGTAGTGGGTTTTCTGTAAGACTGGCAATGTGAGAAGTTGTTGACTTGAGCCCTTTACAGCTCAGCATGTTAATATGACTTTACTTTTTCTACTTTGTTTTTATATTTTTCTGCTGGAAGGTTGAGACTAAGATAAAGCAAGACCTATATAACAAGAAATGTATCTTCTGTATCTGACATAGTCAAATGCCCTCAGGATTTATCCTGAAACCCTGTACCACAATTTGTAGATCCTTTGTCACTGTCAACCTTGAGGATGAGTCATGGCCATTGCTTGACCAGTTTGCTCTCTGTGAAAGCCTGAGAGAATGTTTTCTCTCCATGTGACCTTCCTTAGGCACACTCTACATCATCGATCACTTTCCTCTGTGGCCCCATAATCTCCTTGAACAGAAAATTTGGGACACAACTGAGTTACTTGATGTTATAGTACAGGTTCTTCTATGTCTTGAGTCTTCACTGAACTTGAAAGGCGAGGGCCAAAAGGTTGGTTATCCTTGCAGCCCTTCTTTGTTCCCTAATGTTTGGTCTGTGAACTTAGGTAGTTAACCCTCCAGAAGAGAAGCTTATTGTTATAGGCAGTTGAACTTAATCTCACTATCTGGTTAAATATCAAATATCTTAGGCGTAAAATGGAACAGGTATTTTCCATCAAGGATTGATATGTTAAACTTTAAGTCCCTACAAAATATGAAGAAAAATTAAAAATATAAAACAATATTTAAAAAATAGGAATTAACAATTACATATTTTTACACAGAAGGTTAGAAATCTAACCCTATACAATGTTGTAGCAGAATAGTCCTGTGACATTTTTTTCTTGTCTCTTGTTTTCATTTATTACTCTTTAAAAAAAAAAAAAAACATACTTGAGAGACAGTATGGCCGTAATTGGCACATCATGACAAGCAGTATGTATTTGGAAGACCAGAATGACAGACATTCCAAGCATAACCCTACTATTACACATTGCTATCTTCAGTGCAGTTGCTTAGTTCACAGGTATCAGCATATATACTTAGTGAGGAAGAGAATCCTACCAATTAACTGCTAGAATCGAAAACCTTCTGAAGATTCTCAGGATCATTGTCTTACCCATATTGTACATATAAATGTATAGCTTTGCCCCTGTCATGTTTCCTAGCTTTTCTCCTTGCCCTCTTGTCATTCTCTAATCCTCAAGTTCTCACTTTCCTTTTAATTGTGTTATACCTTTCTATTTTTATTTCTTCTTTTGAGTTCTTACACTAGAGAGACTATATGATATTTACACATATGGCCCTGCTTTATTTCACTTATGAGTATATCTTTTTAACGTTTAGTTTTTTTTTAATTTTATTTATTTATTTATGTGGGGGGGCAGCTCAGCCCACCAGGGGGCGGGGCTGGCTGGCATGTGGTGCTGGGGGATTGAACTGTGGTCCCTGTGCTTTGCTAAGCTTGTTCTGAGTAGGTGCTTTAGACCACTGAGCCATCTCACCAGCCCCTTATGAGTATATCTTCAAGTGGCATACTCTTATATATGAAGGCTTTGAGTTTGTTTTTCTTTATAGCTGAGTAATACTCCATTGTATAAAACACCACATCTTTTTCATTCATTCTTCTGGTGATGGACAGTTTGGTTGCTTCCAAGATTTGGCTATCACAAATTGTGCTGCTAAAAACATAGGTGCACATACATTAATAGGATATGATGTTTTCAGTTCTTTTGGGAAAATTTCCAGTAAGGGGATAGCTTGATTGAATGGGATTTCCAATGCTAGTATTTTAAGGAGTCTTCACACTGATTTTCATAATGGTTGCATCAGCCTACATTCCCACCAGCAGTGGAGAAGGGTTCTATTTTACCACAGCCTCTCCAGCATATGTTGTTGGCGATTTCTTTGTGATAGCCATTATTTCTGGGGTAAGATGATATCTCAGAATTGTTTTAGTTTGCATTTCATGGACGGCTAGTGATGTGGAGCATTTTTCATGTATTTATTTGCTTCTTGTATTTCTTCCTCTGAGAAGTGTGCATCTCAGATGCCTGTTTCTGAATTGGGTCTTTAAATTTTGAGGCCCTAATATTTTTTAGTTCTTTATAAATTCTAGTTAGAAGACCTTTGTGTAAGTACTTATTAAGATTTTTTCCAACTTTGTGGGTTGTCTTTTCACTCTGTTTGTAATTTCTTTTGACATGCAAAACTTTTTTCTTTTTTTTTTTTAATATTTCAGGGAAAGGTCTACAGTGTTTTCAGAGTTTCACTACTAGATCAGACTCAGAGTGATTCACCTGTTTAGAGCCTCCCAAGTTCTGGAATTACAGGCATGTGCCACCACGCCCATTGTAAATGTCTCAGGGTGCCCTGGGGACAGGGCTGGCACAGCAGTCCTGTGGAATGAACCCTGGCCCCTGCACCTGCTTGTAGGCACTTCAATCTGCTGAGCTATTTGGCTGGCCCCCAAAAATTCTCAATAAGTGGAGGTTCCCGTTTTTAATTCTTTCAGTTATTACCCATGCAATTTGATTTTTGTTCATGAACTGTTTGCCTATCCCTATGTCTTCAAGAGTTCCTCCTATTTTCAATTCCAAGAGATTTAGTGTTTCCATTTTAATGTTTAGATCTTTAATCCATTTTGACTTTAGCTCAGTGCATGGTGATAAACCAGGGTCAAGTTTTAGTTTTTGGCTTGGAGAGAGCCATTTATTCCAGCATCATTTGTTAAAGAGGCTGTTTTTCTTTCAATGAGCATGTTTGGCCCCTTTGTCGAAGATTAGGTGGCTGAATGTGTTCATAAAGGATTCTGTGTCTTCTAATCTATTCCTTTGGTCCTCAGGTCTGTGTTGTTGCCAGTGTGATGTTGATTTTATCACAGTAGGCTTGTAGTATAATTTCAGGTCAGGAATTGTAATGCCTCCTGCCTTTTCTTTCTTACTCAGGATTGACTTTGCTATTTTAGGTCTTCTATGGTTCCAAATAAATTTTAGGAACAATTTCTCTAGGTCTGTAAGGTATGTTGGTGGTAGTTTGGTAGGGATTGCACTAAATCTGTACAGCAATTTTGAGAGTATGGTCATCTTCACATTGTTGGTTCTTCCTATTCAGGAGTAGGGGATAGTTTTCCATTTTCTGAAATCTGCTATGGTCTCTTATTCAGAGTACTGTAATTTTCCTTGAAAGATCTTTGACTTCTTTACTTAGATGAATTCCAAGGTATTTCATTTTTCATGGTGCTATTATAAAAGTTATTGTTTCTCTAAATTCTCTTTCAGTATGTTTGTTATCTGTGCACAGAAATGCTATTGACTTTTGGGTATTGACTTTATATCCTGCTATGCTACTGAATTTGTGTATCAATTCTAGTAGTTTCTTGGTGGAATGTTTTGGGGCTTCCAAGTAAAGTATCATGTCATCTGCAAATATTGATAATTTAACTTCTTCTTTATCTATTCTTATTACTTTTATTTCTCTTGTGTAATGGCTCTAGCTAATAATTCCAAAACTATGTTGAATAGGAGGGGTGATACAGGACATCCTCATCTTGTACCAGATCTGAGAGTAAAAGATTTTGGTTTTTCCCCATTTAGAATTATGTTAGCCATTGGGTTGTCATAGAAGGCTTCTATCAGATTGAAGTAGAGGCCATGTATTCCATGTTTCTGTAGGACTTTGAACATGAAAGAGTGTTGGAATTTGTCAAAAGCCTTTTCTGCATCAATTGAGGTGATCATGTGGTTTTTAGTTTTCGCTCTATTGATATAGTGTATTACATTTATAGATTTTCGAATTTGAACCATCCTTGCATCCCTGGGATGAATCCTACCTGGTCATGGTGTATAATCTTCTTGATGATTTACTGTATTCTATTTGCTAGGATTTTATTAAGGATTTTTGATTCAATATTCATGAGGGAGATTGGCTTGTAGTTCTCTTTTTTAGTTGCATCTTTCCTTTGTTTTGATATCAGTATAATACTTGCCTTTGGGATTACTTTTGGAGGATTGCTTCCTTTTCAATTTCATGGAAGAGTTTGAGGAGTACAGGGAGTATATCTTCTTTAAATTTCTTGTGGAATTCAGCTGTGAATCCATCCAAACCTGGACTTTTCTTTATCGGTACGTGTTTTACTACATTTCGTGTTTCATTGGCTGTTATTGGGCTATTGAGAGTGGTTATATCTTGTCGATTCAGTTGTGGTAATTTGTACCTTTCTAGGAATTTGTCCATTTCTTCTGCCTTTTATCATGTGAGTGTAAAAATTCTCAAAGTAGCTATTGATAATCTGAATTTCCACTGGGTCTACGGTAATTACACCCTTTTCATTCCTTATTGCTTGTATTTGAATTTTTTCTTTCCTCTTTTTGATGAGGTTAGCTAGGGGCTTATCAATTTTATTTAATCTTTCAAAGAACCAGCTTTTTGATTAATTAATTCTTTAAACTGTTTTCTTCATCTCAATTGAATTAATTTCTGCTCTAATCTTTATGATTTCCTCCTGTCTTTGGGCTTTGGTTTTTGTTTGCTTTGCCTTTGCTAGATGTTAGAGGTGCAACATTAGGGTGTTTATTTGTTCCTGTTCTGTTTTCCTAATGTGTGTGTTCACAGCTATAAATTTCCTTCTTAAAACTGCTTTCATCGTGTTCCATGAATTCTGATAACTTGTGGTTGAATTTTCATTGAACTGTAGATATTGTTCAATTTCTTCTCTGACCCATTGGTTGCTGAGTAGGTTGTTGTTTATTTTCCATGTATTTATGGTACTTTTCTGGTTTCTTTGTTGTTTATTTCCAGTTTTAGTGCAGTGTGTTAAGATAATATGCATGGAAGAATTTCTGTTTTCTTGTATATACTTAAGCATCACCAATGTACCAGTATGTGGTCTATTTTAGAAAATGACCCATGTGCAGCTGAGAAAAATGTGTATTCAGCTGTGTTTGGGTGGAACAC
>NW_004524592.1:12745721-12748567 GCF_000260255.1 Octodon degus | reverse complement strand
ATAATTATGACAGAATTAAAGGTCATTTTTGAAGAAAAACTAATGAAAATAGCCTTCTTCTTGCTTTTGACATTACAAATCATTCACTGAAAAATTTCAGTTATTAAGTTTTAGGAATGATTTTCTAATATTACAGGGCAAAGACACATAAGGATAATTTAAGCTTGGAAATTATTTGATAAATTTAGTATAATACTGAAATAATATAATTGTATCAACTTGCTGAAATTCACTAAAAATTCTTAATATTTCTAAGAATTTCATGTATTAGTCACATTAGTTACTTTAGTTATCTCTTTTTCTTTCTATGGATTTAGGTTTAATATCTAACATAAAAATTTACTTTTAGAATTGTCCCAGAGCAAGTTTATATATTAAGGCCTCTCTTCAAGGGCATACTGTCCTTTTATGCCTCCAGTGTTGTTTTATATTGGAAACTGCAAGTGGTATTTCTTATAAGGGACTATAATCAAATATCGTGTATGTTGATAGTCATTACTGTGGGAATCATCTTTAATGTTCTCTTAATTGTTTTACTTCAACCACCTGAACAAAACGAGTAATAAAGGCAACTGAACATTTGGGTGCGTTGGTAACAAATAAATTTTAAAAGATGTTATTTTGTTGTATGAGATCTTTCTAACTTAGAATTATTTACCTTGAATATGGAAGGAACCTGAAGCTCTGTTGAAATGGAGGGATGTTACTAGGTTTCTTGCATTTCTTTTATCATATTTTAGTCTTAAACATACCTATTTTACAAAAAATTCCAGTTTCCGGAGATTTTAGGTTGTTCTGAAATCTTTAAAAGGTCCTGCTTATTTGACAGAGTCCTGATAGAAGAATTCAAGAACATTTATGTTTCTCCTCACAACATTTGAGTGCACAAAAATATTTTCCATGTGGCACAAATTATAAAACAACATTTTATATAAAGAGAAAAATTGAACAAAGGGAAAGCCAAATCAAGTTCTGCCTATTATGGGTTTTCTGCGAGTTCTAGAGCAGCTTTCATGGTTCTAGAATTAAATTTTCTCATATGGAAGAACAAGATTTTAAGTATTTGCACTTTTATTTATCTTTTAGGGAAGGATTTACAAGGTGTTCTGAATCTCACTACTAGATCGAACTCATGGTGATCTGCCTGTTTATAGTCTCCCAAGAGCTGGCGTTATAGGCTTGCCACTGCACCCAGTCTAAATTGCCATCTCAGCATGCCCCAGCAGCAGGGCTGGCATTGCTGCCCCTGGGGATCAAACCCCTGTCCCCTGTGCCTCCTTGTAGGCCCTTCTACCTGCTGAGCTATTTGGCCAGTCCTAGTATTTACACATGTATTATTCTACTTCATTATTCTATTCCTTCTCCTTTGCCATTCACATTAAATGCTACCTTCAATTACGTGTGGTTTGGCTTCTGTTGAACATGTGAACCATCTCGTGAGGTTTGGGGAAGCAGTTGGCATCTCTGTGGCAGGGTTGCAAACCTGAGACATCCAGTTACTCAATATGTGTCTGTGTCAGTTAGGTCTCAATTATGCAAGATTCAGTGAAGCATCTGAAATAGTTAAAATAAGGCAAAAACAGCTATTTCCAGATTGGAATATCAGAGAGTTACAGGATAAAACTGTACACTAAGGGCCATTATACTTGTGTGTATTCAGAATTCTGTCTTTACCTCAGGATTAATCACTTGTGTAAAACTATTAACTTTAAAGTATTTTGAATGTTTAACTGATCAAGCAATGATGTTGAATGCATTTTAAAAGGTTTTTACCTTTTATTTTTAACAGGCTAAAGAAATCATAAATTGTTGAATTTCATAAAGAAAATGAACCTGTTCCCAAATAGAAGAAAGTAATATTTTATTATAGTTTCATTGAAGAGTGACCTATCTGGTTAATACTTTCTCTTTCTAAAATTTCAGCAAAAGATTCTACTAGAAAATTATTCTCCCTCCTTAAGTTAGCCTAAAATAGTTGGTTGAGTTGAGTATATGTTTAAGCAGAGATTACCCCTCTGGAGAAACATTTGATTCGTATTCTTTCAAGACAGGAACTTACAATCATAGAAATCTATCATCTGATCTTCCAGTCTACTAACAAGTGCTGCTTAAGTAGATATGGAAAATCCTACTTCTATCTATTCTGAAAGGGGGGGGGGAATAATATGAAAAAGTTCTTGTCATTGCATTGTTTTGAACTTCACAACTTCCAGTGACTCTTTGATGCCTGTTGAAGCAAGTTTAAAATCTTAGCTCTATCAATAAATTGCTAGAGTAATACCTACCTTGTGATATATTAGATACATTTGTAAAATGCTATACTTCGAATCATTTGAGGAAAAGTAGAACTTGCTCATATGGTAGGATTTGAGATGTGAGATTGAAGTCCTGGGCTCTCACTTCTCTATATGCTAGTAACTAACTGGGTGGTTTTGATGAGGTCCTTCCACTTACCCGTGTCTCCCTCTTTCTCCTTCCTAACTTGCAGGTGGTTCAACCAGCCTGCATCAGTCCCAGTTACAGGTCTGAGCAGTGATTCCATTAGAGGAGCCTGAGGAGCTATATATTCTTTTTTTATGTTTCCTGGAATTTATTTATTTTTTTCCCATAATTTTATTGATAAACAAATAGCAATGACACAGTTGAAAATCAAATCGGTAGGATAGTTTCAATAATTAACACACTGCATACATTCTTCCTAGTGGTTAATTGCTGTAAAAGAATTACTCTATTCATTAAGAGAATGTAGCTATATATCTATCAAAACCACTTTGAATAAACAGATGCAATCATCTGTATACCCTTTTTTTGTTAAGTACCATTATTTGAATAACATAGGTGTGTAA
>NW_004524592.1:12734909-12745621 GCF_000260255.1 Octodon degus | reverse complement strand
ACTGAGCCATCTCCCTGGCTTTTCTTTTTATATCATTTATATTACTCTTTCTCTCTCATTGATACCTATTAGTCTCACATTGTTCACCTTTGCATCATCTTTCAGGTGATGAATTATTTTTTCCTGTATCCTAGTTGTTTTTAAGATATATTTTCTTACCTTTCACTAGCTGCAATGGTGTCTTCAAGATCTGAAACTCTATCTTCACTTTCACTCAAGAGGTTTTGTAAGGTTCTAATATTTTAAGTTCCTCTATATCTCTTTTACTGTGCTTCTTGCTTTCTCTTTCTTCCCTGTATTGCTTAGTCAAGGAATCTCTCCTTTTTCTAATCTCCTCTATCATGTTATCAGTGTCTTCTTGAGAAGCAGTTATTATTTCTTTTACTATAGAGATTATTTCTCATCTGATTTCTTCTGTACGTTTTTGAATTTTAATCTTTACTTGAGATGCTATTAATTCAGAGATTTTTTTATTATTCATTTAGGAGGTTATTTCTGATTTGAGTTCCTCTATGCCTTTATGCTATTGTTTCTTTACTTCTGATGCTATTGATTCAGATATTTCAGCTGTGTGGTTCTTAATTTCTTCTGTGATAGTGTCCTCTGCCCTTGCTTTGGGTGGGCTTGAGGCATGAGATTCCAGTTTGCTCCTTCTCTTTGTCATTTTGTATAGCACTGTCTTCTTACCTTTTTGTAGAGGTTTGGTGCATTTATAACCGTAGCACCTACTAATATTCTGGTGCAGATCTATAAGTTTGAATTCATCCAGTTGTGCCTGGGTTGGGTCTGGCTCCTGTGCTCAGCTCCTTCCTGTACCCTTGGGAGTGTACTGTTTTGCCCCTCTGGCAAGATGTTCTTGTCCTAGATTAGCTTTTTGTTTCTGACCCCTAGCGTCTCTGCAGGGATTTCAGCTGCAGACTTTCACCCCAGGCCTGTAAGCCAGGCCTGTGCTGGGTCTGGAGGTTTTGAGTGGGCGCTGTGGAGTGGGGAAGCTCTACCACGTACTTCCTGGGCCTTGACTTGGGCTGGTTCTGGAGAGGTGGAGGGGTCCTGAGAGTGTGGTGGAAAATGTCACTCCTGTGGCAGGCCTAGGCTCAATCTGGAGGGTGGAGGCATTCCAAGAGAGTGGAAAAAGGTCTCACTTACGTGGTGGGCCTGGGCTGGATCCGGAGAGTTGCCGGAGGCTCAGGGGAGCAGGAAAGTTCTCCCACACACTCTCTGGGCCTTGGCTTGGGTTTGTTCTGGAATGGTGGAAGGTTCCTGAGAACCTGGCTGGAAGTCTCACTCATGTCGCATCCCCATGCTGGATCCTAGGGGTAGAAGGGTCTTGAGAGCACAGAGGAAGTTCTCACACGATGGGTGTGGGCTGGATTGGGAGAGGTCCAGTGGACACGGGAGCAGGGAAGCTCTCCCTCACATGCTCCAGACCTGGGCATGGGCTCTTTTCCTTATTTATAACTTGATATTCTGAGAATGGCAAAATCACTCTTCAGTTTCTCCATATATACTGTTTTTTCATTTGTAGTACGCACTACAGTGTAGTTTAAATTTTGCTAATATGAACCCCTGTAAAAGACAAATATGCTAGCTAATGTTTGCATACTTAAATGTATTCTTTTACACTCTAATAACACACGACTAGACAAAAATTACCCCAAAGCCTCTGAACATTATCCCATGTTCCTGTTTTTGTGTTTCTCTTGTCATTTTAATGATTCTTTGTATCAAAATTTAAGTAAGTTCCTTGCCCTTTCTGCAGTTGATCTATGAGAACTAATAAATTCTTTAATTTGTGTACATTAATTTGAATTTCTGTGAGTTGTAACCAAACTGTCCTGACAGAAGAAGTGTATTGACTTTAGTCATCTTCTATTCCACAAGAAATAGTAGGGTGAACCTCTCCTGTCTCAAGGAAATAGTTTTAAAAAAGGAAAACTAGATAAAATGAGTTTGTGCATGTAAGTACTCCAAATTATTGGAGAACACTCCATTATAGTATCTAGCTATTGCTATCATATCAAATTATAGGAAATGAAAGCCCTGATAAGTTCATTTATCAGTGTAATTTACAAACACACACACAAAACCTCAGAATGAACTCTCAGCACAGCAAGTCATCAGTGTCTATAAACTAATCACCTTGCTTGTGGGTTCACCATTCACTCTCTAGTTTGACAATATGTTATAGTGATACGCTATAATTTTCATTTTAAGTTATCCAGCAGAATTGATACTACATTTAATGGATGAATGGCTTCTGTGTTACAATTAGAGATATCCTAAGCAATGAGAGGTGACAAATTATCTTTTAAAAACAAAATTACAGGACACTCAAAAGAGCCAGCCTTTAAAGGCTTACCAACAAGGCATCCTTGAAATGAATATAGAGCATGATTTACTAATCTCTGCTAAGCTATTGGAACAGAGGTTATAGTTGCTTTTAAGAATATCATTTTTTAGAAATCCGAGTGTTCAGAGATCAAGTATGAATAACTACTTCTGAGATAATAAAATAATTAAGATAGATTAGTAGTTAACACCCACTCATTTTTTAAACTTCAACTTATGAGATACTTATTAAAGTTGTGTCTTTAATCCTGTTAAAGTTTAATTCCTTCTGACACTGAAATTTTTAAGGACAATTTCTTTTCAAATGCAATTTTGAAAATCATCCATTTTACCAATGAATGGATTATTTTTCCTATAGATTTTACAAGACAAGAGTTTTTATTGTCATTTTTAAAAAATCTGCTTTTTAAGCTATTTAAGTTCATTCAACTTTTTTTTTTTTCTGAAGCAGATGCTGTTTTTCTTTTCCTTTCTGCTGCTGTTGACTATAAAACTGAGTATTTCTGGCATTTGATTAATTAAATCATAAATTTTAACCCAGACTACTTTGTTTTGTAACCAAACTTTAGTGCCAAACAGATGGGAAGACCTTAGTCGTAGTCCCGAGTTTGAAATTTGGAAGACATTTTAGAGAAGTTGGTCTTCTGCGACAGATAAAAATTTCTGGAACACTCAATTAGTCACAGCCCACTTGGGACTCTTCAGTAATTATTTTGTCTCTTTTGGTTTGATCCAAAGACCTACAAGATTGTAGATTTTATAACATTGTCTCAAATAGCATTTCAGGTGTGTTTTTCCAGTACATCTTCAGTGTTGTACCCTAATCCACACCTCCTGTAGAATCTGGTTTTCATTCTCCTCTGGACTTTACAACTTTGATGCTGACCGTTTATATTGACTCCCTTGTCCCTTGGCTTCTAGGCACATTTCTGAGTCCTCTGTGACTCTTCCTCTTTTAGGTTAGGTCCCATATGCTAAGCTGTCCCTTCATATTCTACAGTATTGACTTACATGTCACCCATCATATAGCTTGTAATCTTCTGCCTGTTCTACTAATGTTATTCCTCACTGTTGTGCATCAGATTGAGTTGTGATTTAGTTGAAAGAACCTCAATTCTAGCATAGTCATGCTCTGTCAGAGGCACTGGGACCATGGTTTTGTATTTCTAGTAAACACCACAAAAATTTCTTATGCATAGTGATTTTTAATATTGCTCACTAAAGTGATTACTTAAAAGACAGGGACCAGGTCTTGTGTTTTACTCCAACTGATTCACATCCATAAGGTGATCAATTAATGTTTGTCAGATACATGCTAAACAGTATATGGAGGCCAAAATCATGCCTGAGAGGTAATCATTTCTTCAGCCTGGTTGCTTTTAGCCCATTTATGCTTAGCATTAAATTAAACGTGCATTGCCTTGCTGCTTAGAATGTGGTCCACACTCCAGCAGTGTGAACATCACCCAGAAAGGTAGGAACTCTAGCTCCACTTTGAACTTACTAAATTTGAATCTGTATTGTAATAAGAACACTAGTGATCTTTATTCAATTCAGAGTTTGAGAACCACTGGCGTGGAAGGCCAGGGCTACAAAGCCTTCTTGGCATGTAGTAGATGAGATGTTAGTCTGTAGGAAAGGAGGGACTCTTTGATGAAAACATGACACTTCAGTCATTAAAGAGTCTGCTTTGAGAGGTTGTGGCCTTTGAAGGGAAAGCAATATGTAACATTGTAATGTGTTGGCAAGAACCATGTATAGGTAAGGTTACTGCTAACTTTATATTAGTATAGACTGATAAAGAGTATTGGGAGATATTCCCTTTTTATTCCTCAGGATTTTCCAGAGTGGACTATACATCTTATTCTCTTAATTATTGTATAGTGATCATAGTAGCGACTGCAGGCTAAATGAGGTAATCTGAGATTTGAAAGTTTAAAGTCAGTACCTTTGTGTAAAACCCAAACATTATTTAACTTTGTTGGAAATGGATTCAATGGAACCTGAGACTTAGATATAAAGATCTGAGACATTTTGGTTTAATATTAAAATATTTCTAATTTTTAAGACCAATCTATGCCATCATGAGTAAGTAATTAAAAATTGTTAATGACTTCCATAGGGTTTTCCTTTTAATTAAATCTTGCAAATGCTAAGTAATAAAATGCCATCCAAGGCTATTTTTCTTCCATTAAAAACTTTCATCCATTTCGTTTTTGCTGTTGCTTATCTCTGCTACGGGAACATGTGACAGTCTTTCCTTGGTTTCATTTTTTGCGGTTTTGGAGTCTGATGGAGTTGTTGGAAAATGGAGAGCCGGAATAATGACTTTAGGGGTAAAGGAATGAGTGGTCGGTTGCACTATTTAAATTGTTGTACTAGTATTGAATGAACAGTGAGAGTTGCAGTAATTCCTGTCACCTGCAGGCACCTGAACAAGTAGCCATGGAGAGCCATATTGGCATCCAATCACAGAACTTCAGGGTAATGAAGGCATTAGGAGAGAGAGTCAGGTAGAGTGCAGAAGAGATAGCAGGACGTCAGATCCCTAGAGCAGCAACAGCGCAGATGTGGCTGCACGTTCATCTGTCAGTCTCTGGCAGTCAGGAAGCCACAGCTTTTGCTAAGGGGTGTAGTTCTTAGTATGTCTGCTCCACGTCCATGGTGATTGGCATCTGTGATAACAGTTCTGCTGAATCATCTCAGACACATTGAATTTGTATGGATTGCATGCCTTTTGATGTGAATGTGAATGTTCTAATTATGGATCTTTGGTTTCAAAAAGCAGTCACACACATTAGTTTATGATAAGTTTTTGTAATGATATACAGACATTTCAGAGAACTTGAGGGTAGGAAGGCAGGCATCATGAGAAATGAAAGCAGGAAAGAGAAGGTTATCAAGAAAGAATTATTCGCTAAGGATTTTCTTATTCTTTGCTCTCAGTCTTAGTATGAGAGTGGTTGGGAGTGGCAACTGTAGGTCTTCTCTATCATTTTTTATTTCTTCTTTCCATTGGTTAGTTTTCATTGTTTACTGACCTTATACATGGACTCCATCCTTAACATTGTCATGACTTAACAAATTCAACATCCATTATTGACTGGCAACAGTTTCTTATGTTATGGAACAAGAGTACTAGTTTTTCTAACATTACCTTTATGAATTATGCCATATCTCCTTGCTGCCTTTGAGAGGTGTGCATCCCTGGACAGTGAGATGTGTTGAGTTTTAGGTAAGCCATATAACAGGTAGATCTTCCTCCTTCAGAGACTGCAAATGAATCGGGCAGTACGATAGATACATATTGTCTATATTTTATTCTCAAATACTCAGGCCACATTTGTACAATACTTATACTTTTTAAGACACATGTGTTTGGATTTACAACTATGAGTAAAATATACCTTAGGAGAATTTATAGTCCAGTACAGAGACAATACTGTAGTTAATTAACCAAAACATTTTAATTTTTTCTTTTAAAAATAGAACCTGTTTATGATTGTATTTTATAATGTTGGATTTCATAATACTGTCTGGCTTCATTTTGTAAAACCATAGTCCTTATGAAACTTCTAAAGAGCATGTCTTATGGATCATTTTAGTTGAAAGTATTTTGTTTATAATAATTATAATGCAGCAGTTATTTCCCAGCAAGCAAAAATGATAGATAATATTTGTAGACTGAAGTGTACTATCAAAGACTACTGGATAAGAAAACAATTGAATTAGGGCCATGTGCCTTCAAATGCTTGTCGGTTCATTTTTTAAATTAAAGCAGATATTTGAATAGGCAGAAAATATGAGTGATGAAATCTTTGATCAGCTTATTAGTAGATATCTTTAAAGTGTAAATTAGCTGCTAATTTAATTCACTGTAATACTAAGTGAAATAATGTTTTTACTTAAAATTTGTGATTTTAATAAAAATATGCAGATTCTTAACCACATATAATCTGGGGTGGGTTTTTTGGTGCCTTTTCACAGTTCTTATATGACACCAAACTTTAATCATTGAAACATTTTTGTCCATTATTTTCACTTACATTAAAATAGCTAAAGAAAAATAGTATTACTGATACTGTTGTCTTTATATGACCGTGAGTTTCAGAATGATATATATGTTTTAATTGTGCTCGAGGGTGATATAAATGTCTTAGTTTTTCATAGAAATTGATGTAGATTACAGGAAATAAGTAACTACTTGAAACTTTATTATGAGTACTATATGAAAACAGTGGGCTACCACATGAAGATAGAGAATTACTTTCTTAGAACACCTTGTACCACGAAGTGGGACATAAATGTTAGAGACCCCTCTTTGTCTATTGATGCTATTAAAGCAGGAGATGTTATGTTGGGTCATCCTCTGCTGAATGTGGGAATGGGTCTGTGTGGTTACTGCACTGGTAAGTTACCTTGATCTGCCTGTGCTCGTCAAGTGGGATTGTAGATTCACCAGTCCATCTTTACTGATACTGTTTTGGCAGGTAAGGAAATGGTTGCACCTTTTGCTACTTTAGTAGCAGGGGACCACATTCCTTACTTATTCTCTGTTTATGTTTCTTTATTGATAGGGAGAATGAGCCCCATTCTGGGCTCTGTTTATGTGAGATGGAGAGCAGGTACTCATGTTCTCCACTACAGGCAGTGTTCACTGGTCTGGAAAACCTGCTAGTACCAGATTAACTAGGCCACCTGCTTGCTACCAAGTGAGAAGTCCAGGTCGGATCCTCTTGCCCAGCAAAGTGGGAAGCAACCAAGGTGCTTGCTGGAAAAGGGTTGCTAATGTCAAAAAAGCTTTTTATCCTGGCCTGTCCTCTTGCTTGCATGGTTCTTTGGCCAAAAATGGCATGTTTTTCTTGTGGTTTCCTTGTCCTTGTTTCTTTGGCTTTGGAAGAAGTCTTGGATGGAGAGACAACCCAGAGAATTCACTACCTTGTCTTTTTCATGATTTGAGTTCTCTAACTGGTCTGTGTTCCTTATCTCACTTTTATATTCTTAGGACTATTTGTTGTGTTATGTGTCCAGGATTTTTCTACTTGGCAAAAGCAGGGAGATATGAATCTGCTCATCTTGTTAAGAACCAACAATAGGACCATTCTAATTTTTTGTTTTAATTCTTTAGCCAAGGACACATTACTGTTCTTTTGGATATGCTTAATCATCTCTCAGTTTTAGAATAAACATTCCTTCTACAGAGTGTCTTGGAGATGCTTTCTTTAAATTTTGATGTAAATTAAATACTAAAATAAATTAATATAAATTTTCATTCTTTATTCTAGTTCTTTTCCTTCCTTAAAGTTACCAGTTTTTAATACTGCCTTGTCTTTCCCTCTGGATGAAAGCTGTTTTGAGTATAAAGCTCATGTTTTTGTATTGTTTTAACTAGGCTGTCTTGTTTAGATTTGCAGAAAAATTGGCAAGCATATAACGTAGTTTGAAGCTCATTGACTTTTATGCTTAACCATTTTGATATGAGAATTCTGTCCTGAATTGGTCAAGCTAGAACTTGTCACAGTCATTTGCCTTGTAACTTGCTATCCTTTCAGCCAAAACAGTTTGGTATTCCGCATTTTGGTATTCATTTGACCTTCCAGAACAAACTAACCAGGAGTACCAAGGTGCTACTACACTCTGGTTGGTAAAGTTGTTTCCCATATAGTTACTTGTGAACAATCACAATCCTGCTGTATACTTTATTTTAGGAGCAATTAGGTAAATTCATGGTGGGTGGTAACAGCCAGGCTTCTCACGGTTTATTTATTTATTTATTTATTTTTTTTTTTACTTTTTAATACTATGCTTTTATTTTATTATAGTTCAGCCATTTTAAAGGATTCCCTTCACTTTGGATATTTGATAAAATTCATTCTATTTTTAGCAAATGGTATGTTTTCTCATAGAACATCAAGCTGCTTCTTCAGCAAACTGATGTGTAAAGTCAAGATGGGTTTAATTTGTGCCACTTGGTAACAACCTTTTCTGGATTTGTAATTATCTCTTTCCACTGGTTGACTGCTTCAATGCTGTTACTATCTTCACTCATCCAAACCTGGTCTACAAAGTGTTTGCTTCTGACAGTGCTTCGACTATAAAGTTTAAAGAGAAAAACAATGTCTTTTTCATTCTGTATAAGTGGAAAAATCATAGTCTCTCCCCAGTTTACTCTTCCATTGGAGGCCTTCAGTGAGCGCGTCTTCTTCTTATAAATCAGTTCTCCTGAGCTAAACATTCCCACCTTCACAAAAAAACTCAAAGTCAGAGGTGTTGAGCTTGGAAGACATTGTGCCTCAAGGATTTGCAGCTGGATCCTGCTATTTACTGCTTGAAAACAGGTTACCAGTTCAAGTTCTGCATTACAAACAGAAAATTTTGAAGGTATTATATCCAAAGAGTAACCCATTTCCTGTGTGCTAAGTGTTCTGAGTGTTAAGGAGCATTGTCCAATAGTTTTCTTCTTAAATACAAGCCTCACAGTTTGTAGATGTTGTAGTTTAATAGCAAATACAAAAGTTTCCATAAATTCAATAGCACTGGAACCTTCCTTGGCTGAAGATTTGAAATGCACTGGTTTGGGTAATGTTAGTATTCCTTTTATAGAAATACTGGGAGTATCTCCACAACTAGAGGGCCAACTTAAATCTCTGCACCATAAAACTGTGATCCAGATCTGCTCCACTGAAGAATTATAAAACAATTTCACATTCAATCTTCCAAAATCTCTTTCATCTCCTGATAGAGTAATTGTATCTGGGCTTCTGTTACTCCCCTGAGAATTTTTTCTTGAAGAAGAACTACTGGTTACACTGGATCATGATTCGTGTCTCTGTATGAATTGCTGAGATGAACTTGTAAGATCAAACATAGATTTGCTTAGCCCAGGGGAGCCAGGTAGTTTACTGGTCCTTAAATCACAAACTGATCCATATAGTCTTGTTGCTTCTGAATGAGGAAAACGTTTCCGACTCAAATCAGGTGAAAAGTGCTGATACATGTAGAATGGATTATATATATCATAGCTGGGCCCATGTTGGGAAAGACTGGAAAGTTCTGCTTTTCAATCTCCAAAAGATGCCCGAGCAGATCCTTCAAGTTCTTCCAGATGGGAGGATATTCCTTGTGTCTTGGGCTGAATATACGATAACCTAAACTTGGGCACCACAAATGGCACATCTTTTCCATCACATGGCAATTTGGAAAGCAAATAATCCTTACTACAGCCAATCTGAGACTTTACAGGAACAGGAGTCAATGGAGGTACAGAAACAGTAGTATTTTGGATATTTGATATTGTGACTTAAAGTCTCTTTCCATAGATAACTCATGTTTTCCTGTTTCACCATAGAAACATCCTCTACAGCAACTCTTTATAAATTCTGCTGCCATTACATTCAATTTCCAATATTCAACAAAATATAAAAACTTACAATTTTTATTATTAACCTTGTCTTTTAGGTTTTTTTAAAAAAGAAGTTCCAGTCTTGTAATTTTAACTATAAACACTTAAGTAATATCTTTAAAATATGCAGGAGGACAGAGGATTTAACTTCAAGAGGTTCTCACTGCCCCAGGCTTTGGGCGCTGTACCTTCTCCTGCACAGAACTACCTGGGCTCAGCCTGCGCCTAGTGAGGCCCCGCCCGGGGTACCCGCCCCTCGGGAACACCCCTTCTCACTGTTAAGAGTGGGAGTTTCTAGATAAACAAAGGCAAAAAGCTAAAAGGAGCTATGTACTAGGAAATTAGAGTTGGAGGCATGATCCGAACTCTACTTTAGAGTTTATTATCTTTTTTTAAAACTTCTCAATGTCCACTGCCCAGTAACAACAGATAGCACATACATTCAGTCAGTATTTGTGTCAGTTTTTAAAGTAACAACAATCTATCTCTCTTTTTTATTATTTTATTTTTATTTTTTATGAATTTGGTACAAGCCTCACTACATAGCTTGGACTCAGTGATCCTTCTGTTTTCAGCTCCCCAGTGCTGGGATTATCGGCGTGTCCCACCAGGCCTAGTCTTGGTGACCAGCTCAGCATGCCAGGGGAGGGACCAGTACGGCATGTGGTGCAGGGGATTGAACCCCAGTTCTTGTGACAGCCTAAGTAGATGCTTAATCTGCTGCATTATCTTATTGCCCCCTTTTTTTATTAAAAAAAAAAAGCATACAAAATGGTAAAAATAAAACAAAACCAAAAAAAAGCATTAGAAACAATAGAGAATTTCACTAACAAATAATGGGAATTCAACAATGGTAATTCTATTACATAACATTATCTTCAAATTAGTGGGTTAGATTACCAGATATAAACATGCAAAATTGGTAAAAAGTAAAATTATAAGAAATTCAAGAGGGGGTCAG
>NW_004524592.1:12733536-12734809 GCF_000260255.1 Octodon degus | reverse complement strand
CAATGTACCAGTATGTGGTCTATTTTAGAAAATGACCCATGTGCAGCTGAGAAAAATGTGTATTCAGCTGTGTTTGGGTGGAACACGCTGTATATGGTCTCTAAGCCCATTTGTTTCAAGCTCTGCTTCAGTCTGCTGCTGCTTTGCTAATTTTTTGCCTGGTTGACCTCTCTTTTTTGGATACAGGGGTGTTAAAGTCTCCTATTAATATTGTGTATCGGATATTAGGTATTTCATGTCCATTAAGATTTGTCTTCTATGTTTGGGTGCTCCTGTGCTTGGTGTGTACATATTTGTGAGTGTTAACTCTTCCTCTTGAATTTTTCCCCTAACCAGTATAGAGTGAGCTTCTTTATTTCGTTTGATCATTCTTCGTTTGAAACTGAGACTATCTAATAACAGGATTGCTACCCCTGCTTTTTTCTGAGGTGCTGCACCATGTAGTATTGTTTTCTGTCCTTTGACTTTCAGCTTATGAATTTCTGTATGAGTTAAGTGCGTTTTTTATATACAGCATATTGTTGGATTTTGTTTCCTAATTGACTTTGCCAGTCTATTTTTTTAATTGGTGAATTGAGTCCATTTTACATTGATTGTTACAATTGATATATATTGACTTACAATTGACATGTTATTTATCTGCTTTTGTTTACTCCTTTTTCTCCTGTATTTAAATGTTTGCACTATTTAATGGGTTCCTTTTGTTCTCATTTGTGGAGGTCTAATCATTTTTGTCCCTCTTAACATCTTTTCGTAGTCTGTGGACGGTTGGCTTTGTCATCATTAAATTCTTTAGTTGTTCTTTGTCATGGAAGTATTTGACTTAATCATCAAACGTGAAGGAGTGTTTTGCAGGGTATAGTATTCTTGGCTGGAATTTGTTTTCATAGAGGATTTGAAGTACTCTGCTTCATGTTCTTCTTGCCTTCATGGTTTGTGAAGCAAAGTCTGCCATAATTCTGATGGATTTTCCTTTGAACATGATCTGTTTCTTTTCTCTAGCTTCTTTCAGTATATTGTTCTTAAACTGGATTTTTGGGATCTTTACTATTATATGTCTCAATGTGTTTTCTTTTATTTATTTATTTTTTTATTGAGAAATAAATATGAATGAGACAGTTTCACAGCTGATTAGTAGGACAGTTTTTTTTTTTTCAAAGTTTTATTGACAAACAGATAGCAATGAGACACTTTCAAATCATATCGGAAGGACAGTTTCAACAAATAATACACTGCATATATTCTTCTTAGTGGTTAATTGCTGTACAAGATG
>NW_004524592.1:12712098-12732123 GCF_000260255.1 Octodon degus | reverse complement strand
AAGAAAGAAAAAATTAAGTATTAACTTCTCCTTTCAATATATCTTTGTCCCTTCTTTCTTTTATCCTTTTCCTCATCCCAGTTTTTCCTTCTCATTGAAGATTCTTTCCCTCCCACAGTATCTATTGTACTTTTCAGATTTTATTTACCCTTTTAGGTTCTTACATTAATGAGACAATACAGTGTTTGCACATGTGGGTCTGATTTATTTTACTTACCACTATGGTCTCCAGTTGCATGTATTTACCTATAAAAGCCTTGAGTTTATCTTTTTTATAACTGAGTAATACTCTATTTGTCAAAATGCCATATCATTTTTATCCATTCCTCAGTTGATGGGCATCTGGGTTGTTTCTAAGATTTAGTTATGACAAATTGAGCTGCTGTACACATGGATGCACATAAATCACTGTGGTATAATATGTGCATTTCATTTTGAAAAATACCTATGAGGGGAATAGCTAGGTTAGATGAGATTTCTAAGCCTAGCTTTTTGAGGAATCTCCACATGAACTTCCATAGTGGTTGTACCAGTCTACATTCCTACCATCAGTGGAGAAGTGTTTCTTTTTCCCCACAGCCCCTCCAGCATTTGTTATTGGTTGACTTCTTGATGATAGCCATTCTTTCTGGGGTAAGATGTTATCTCAACATTGTTTTAATTTGCATCTCTCAAATGACTGATGAGAGTGAACATTTTTTCACATATTTATTTGTCATTTATTCTCTTCATTTGTGAAGAGTATATGTTTATCTCAGATGCCCAGCCTTAGATAGGATCTTTGAATTTTTTGAGGGGGTCTGATTTTTAAAAGTTCTTCGTATGATCTAGATAGAAGTTCTTCGTCTGAGGGACAGTCAGATATAATATTTTCCCTATTTGTGTATTTTCTTTTTATTCTGTTGTTGGTTTCTTTCGATGTGCTATTTTAAAAATCAAATTGTACTTTGCTACTTAACTGCGGCTTAGTTTGTGTAGGAAGGTATTAATCAGGAAATAAGGTCCAGAGATATAGCTTAGTGACTTGAGCATCTACCTGACAAGCTCAAGGTCCTGAGTTCAATCCTTAGTACAGTAAAAACGTTCTCTCCTTTGCTCTGGGGAGACAGCTCAGTAGAATAAGTGCCTGCCTGGCAAGTACAAGGTCCTCAGTTCAATCCCTGGTACTGAAAAAAAAATAAGTAAGGAAATAAGACTAAGATTGCTTTTCATATCATAATTTTATTAATGTTTCCATAATAAATTGTGACATTTACCAGAAAAGCAAACACAATGGATAACCAAAATATGTAGAAACTGTTCTGTATTGTGTGTGTGTGTGTGTGTGTGTGTGTGTGTGTAGGATTGTATTCGTTTTAAATATTTGCCTCTTTTTTATTTTTTAAAGAGAGTAATACAAATTAGAATTAAAACAGAAAAAATCACAAGTGATAAAGATTTTCACTTAACAAAGTAATATGAATTTCACAGTATTTGTTGTCATACATGTGTTGTCTTCCAACCAATTTTTCTTGTTAATAAATATATGCATGTAAAATTAGAAGAAGAAAGAAAAAAAAAGAAATATATAAGAAATTAAGAAGAGAAAAATTAGGAACAATTGAAAAAGGAGGTGAAACAAATGAAAGCATTAACTGTGTCTTTCCATAGAACAGCAGAAATGCATAGTACATTTGTCTTGAAGTTACTTTTTTTGAGAATTCTTTGTCAGTATCTGTAAAAGGCATATGTCAATATTGTCTTTACAGGAGTTTCATAAGGGTCAAATGAGAATATAGTCAACTGTAAATTAATAGATCTTAGTATTAATTATCATTTATAATAATAATACATATTTTCAGTCTTAAAATTGCATGTTACAGTGAGCCAACAAAAAAGATCCATCAGTGAGATAGTGTTTCTTGTTTGGAGACACATGGTCATGAAAAAGGCACATTAAGTCCATTGCACGGGGAAATTTCTTCTGTTCTTGCTGGCGTATGATGTAGTTCTCATAGTTATGACCATGAGAAGTTTTTGAGTGCAATATTTACAAATTTGAGGAGTAGAATAGTATTGGATGTTTTAAAATTTAGATCCAAACTAAAATGAATCAAAATGAAAGTGGCATATTGCTTCATGATCAAACAGTAATTGAACTTATCAGTCAGAAAAATGGAACTTGGAAAAAAAGAAGAAAAGAAAAAAGAAATTTAATCTATTTACCTTTCCTAGGTTTCTTCAATAAAAATAGTCTTCTATGCGTGATCAGAGTTGAACATGTTAACGAAATTCTGTTTAAAAATTTCTGAGCACAAATTTACAATAAATGATGCTTTTTTCTTATAACAAAAAAAGACAAAAACAATCAAAAAAAGAAAAGAAAAAGAAAGAAAAAGAAAATGGCACTCGGGAGGGCTGGACCTCCTGATGAGGCCCTAAGTGATTGGGAGTGTGTTTGTACAAGACTGTGAAATGCCAGTGTTCTTCTCTTCCTTGCTTTCCATTCTTGGCTCAGAAGGCAAAGAACATTGGTTCATTGTGCATTCCTGCCACAATGTGCCTTCCTCAATTGGGTCACAAATCAGTGTTGCCTCTCAAAAACTGAGCCAAAGTAGTAAACCTTTCCTTTTTAAATCACTATTGGCACTACTGATTTAAGGTTAAGTTGGTAGTGAAGATAGTGGTGGAATATGAAGCTTGTTAGAGAAATAAAATTGGAAGTGCCTTCAGGAAACACCATACTAAGGTCTTTAAGACTGGAAGGACTTTTTTAAATGAGAGGCTCTCCTAATTGTTGTCCAATAGGAAAATACACTAAATTTTTACAGATCTGACTATCTACACTTAAATCAAAATATGAGCCTTATTTAATATGAATTTCAGTTGACTATGGATTAAAGCCACCGATTTACAAATTCTGATCTCAATGTTATGAAAAGATACTTAGTAATAGCCTGGTGTCAGATTAATTTTTCTTTAGAATTCATTCTAATATTTAAAAAACACATAAAAAGAAATTTGTGAAAGTTTACAATTAAGCGTATTTTAACAACTGCATACCTCTGGTCACTTGTAGTAAAATATATGATAATTTGATAGTCTTAAATTATTATATTTGTATTATCTAACATTATTTGTTAATGCTTATAGAACTCTATTTGTGGATGAACTATTAATGAAGTAATCATAATGTCACCACATTTAACAGCGACTTTATGTTAGTTGTGCTCCTTCCACTTTGTATCCGCTTTATCTCCAGCTCCTTGAGAACTGCCTGTATATGAAGAGACACTTTGAGAACTGTAATAAACCACACCAATAAATCAGTGCTTTGCATCCTTGCTAGCACATAAATACTCAGTGACTAAATGCTGCATTAAATACACCTTTGTTAGATCATCACTGGTGTTTATATCCTGGGACAAGACATGTGTTATATTCATATCCATTGAAATTGACAAATTAATAATATTTCTAACACTTTTTCTCAATTTTTATAACTCAAATAGGTTGAAATAAGCTTTTTATGTGTTGACAAATAGTGGCTCTTATAGGTTGAGCTTATTACTTAGTGAAAAGTTAATTTTTCTGCTTAGCTGGTCAGGATATTATCCTATAAAGTGAAATTTATCAAGTTTATAATAATGTCAAAATAAATTTCTAAAAATGTCTAATTTATATCTTGGAACTAATTTATCTGGTCATATCTGGTTGCATAGCAATTTGGCAGTGACAGCTTTTTGCATGGCAGTGCTATTGGATTACTTTGGTCACATTTCTACAATTTAACTGAAAGTAAGAATTTGTAGATGCTCCTCAGAAGGATTACATTGGTTATCATACCTATTATTAAAGTTTTTCCTTTGTTGAAGGCAGTACCATTAGGGTCTCATCTACAGTGCCTGACTCAAGAGAAGAAATCTGCAGCATACAGGTTGGTATATTTTCTCATCAGCTGGACAAGTATTATCATTGTGTATCATTTCAAGAGAGTATTGGTTTTGGTCTTCATTAACCATGATGGGGAAATAACAAGACTTTTGATGAGTATGTAAAATCTACAGATCACTAAGTTTACAAGGCATTAATTGTGTAGAGCTCCTAGGATAGGTCTTCTGAGTATGGACAGGACACTATCCTGCTGCTTCCTAATTATTTGGAAAGGGAGGGGGCTGTGGTCCACTATACTCTCTACCTCCTGCTATTTTGTTTAACTGGAAATGGTGGGTCAAGCAGAACCATAGGCAGATAGTTAGCATTGCAAAGGGGAATTGTTGCACTACAATTGGTCTATCAAAATACCATTTGTATAAATGTCTTCATTTTGACATTTTACTTATCCCTGGAAGGTTATTGGTTGATGTTCTATATATAATCTTTTGGCCATTTCACAACATGGAAGATATTTCCTAAGTCAACTTCCTTAATTTTCATGAATGAATTTTTTTATAGGTTCATCTTTTTACTATAGCACAAAGCTTTAGATGTTGTTGTGTGAGTATATTCTTATAACAAAATATAAGTAGACTGAAGTGAAAAACAGTGAGAAACTGATAGTGATTTGTTAGGTTTTATATTTATTCTAAAATGTATTAAAATTGGGACTGGGGAGATAGCTTAGTGGCCTAAGCACCTTCTTGGCAAGCACAAGGTCCTGAGTTCAATCCCTGGTATCACACATACAAAAAGAACTTTAAATCAAAAAATATTAAAATTAGAATGATAATTTATATGTAATTCATAAATTGCCCTGGATCATTGACCATTTCCTTCAGCCATAATATGTATGTGTTGTGTCTTTTTGTAATTTGTGGAAAACATTTAGTTAGGTAATGTTTCTAAGTAAAGACATTCATCTATATACTTTCACATTTGCAAAGGAAGAAAAGGAAAATTTAGTTATTTGGGTTATTGGGTTTTCCATTCTCTACAGCACCAATGAGCAGACAGTATGAAATTTCTTACCATTTTATATTTTGAAGAGAGTTCCTATGTTTCATGTTTAGCTTACAGTACCTTGGGGCTTACAGCTACTTCCTTCATTTGCAGGAAATCAAAAGTATTCTTTTGGTTTTTAAATCAAGAATGGTTAGGTAGTCAGGGTTATATGAGAATAGTGTGACAAGTTGCTCACTAGAAGGGGAGTCAAGAGGGCAGTGGTAATTTGGAGGAGAGAGCAGGCACAGTGACAGCAGACTAGCTAGGAGGCTGGTGTATTGTGATCAACATGTTGATCTAACCTAATTATTAATATGACTTGAGAGTAAAATCCAAATTTCTTCAGGCAAGACATAGTGATTTGTTTCCTTATGTAAGTAATAAATTTGCTGATATTGAGTTCTTACATGCCTTCTGGGTACAAAACAAGAACATGAAAAATGTTGTTCTTTATATTACTAACCTTATGGCAAATGCCTTTCCTTAATACTGGTAATTATTTCCCACTCTTGATCAGAAACCTGTAATGTGCTACTTGGTTTGGATACATTGGTGTTTCTCTGATATTCTAAAGCATTTACATTATATGTTGCTATTCTCCTGAAAAGAGCAATAGCTGTCGTTATTTTCATCAAGGAAACTTTGATTGGCAATCATTCGTATTTCTCAAGTATTGTTGCTAATCAGAATCCCAACATTTAGCTTCTCTTCATTTTTTTCACATTTTAGCTTGACTTCCTTAGAAGACCCTGCCACATAATTATTATGATGTTTTAAAAATAGTTGTTGCCACATCTCATGGCTGATTTAGACTGAAATCATTTATGGATTCTTGACCTCATATAAAGCACAATTCAGAAATGTATTCATGGCAAGAATGTACAATAGAATTAATCATTTGTGCCATTCATTTAAGGTATTCCCTTCCTATTAAATTGCTGCTTTCTTAGTTACAATAAATTTGCTTTTAATTGTTTTGGATGACCTCTGTCATCAGTGAATAGCTAAAAATGTCCTTCAGGGATTCCCTTCTGATTATCTACAACATCTGGGGTTGAGTAATAGATGTGCTGCATAAGTTGGAGAGGTATCCCTTTGATATTCAGTTCAGTAATTATTTATGAAGTGTGGGGAAGTGGAGTAATAGGAGATACAAATTAGTAGAAACTCTAGTCCTTGCTTTCAAGGAGGGTATGATCTTATTGTGGAAACAAGGTATACTTCAAAGCCTGTCTGAGTGTCTAAGAAGGGCATTGGCCATGTATATTCTACAAGGATGAAAAGAACACAAAGAAAGTATGAGTTTTAGGATAAAAGGTAAAGTAAGTACAGAGCACTGAGGCTCTCATATATTTACAATTATTAGAATTTGAGCCATCAGGCAAGGAGGAGTGAGTATTGGTCAAGTGCTGTGGCATCATGAACAGCTCTTCTCTCTTTCTCTCTCTCTCTCTCTCTCTCTCTCTCTCTCTCTCTCTATATATATATATATATATATATATAAATGTTTTCAATCTATAAATAGAAATACGGTTCATAGACAATATGAACTAAATCAGACATAAAGATGTGACTTTATTCATGTGGTGAAGTCTGTAGTTTGTTAGTTTTTATTTCCATTTTAATCATTAAATTTATACTTTGGAACACCTTAAAATTTAAAAATTATCTCAGAACTATAGTTAAGTCATGGAACTGTTTTTTCCTTAGAGTCAGTGAAATCTGCTTCATCTAATGTATTCATTTTTAAATTTTAAAAAAATCATTTATTTCCTTATTTGGTACAAGGTTTCACTATGTGGCTTGCACTCATAGTGATCCTCCTTTCTCAGCCTCCGCAGCACTGGAATTATAGGCATGCACCACCACACCCGGTTTTGGGGTTGGCAGGGTGCTCCCAGTGTTTGGTGGCTAGTATGACATGCAGTTCCAGGCATTGAACTTGGGACATTGTGCTTGGCAGGCAGGTGCTTATGCTGCTGAGCTATCTTCTCAGCTCTTGTTTCTCTCTTATTTGAAGACAGGTTGAATCTAGGATCTAGGATTTAAAATGTTTTGCATAGAGTCTTGATGGGAATGTATGAGGTGGGGGCCTCATTCCTTTTAGTCCTTAAGTTAATCAAGCCTGACAAAAGCCTTGATTCTCCCATGGTAATGTGAAAGAGGACATTTGCCACAAGGTTTAGTTGGTCTTATATAGTCATGTGATGGTGTATTCATGAGTACTACTCATCAGTCTTCAACAAGCATTGAACATAACATAAGCTTCGTTCTTTCCATTGGAAGATCTTGCAGCCTTAATCCTGATGCATATTGTAGAATGGGCTCTTAGACAATGAAGAGTTCAGAAATTCTTAAACTCTTCCTTTGTTCTTGGGTTCTTATTCTTCCCAAACAGAAGAGGCAAATTGTGGTTCTTTTCAAAAATTTTAAAAATTTATTAGTATAAGTTGTCTTGAAGACTCAGATAGGTACATACTGCAGCTTGTTTCTTTTTCTTTTCTTTAAATCCCCTTTCCCTTCCTTCCCCTCTCCTCCTTCTGTTCCCTTATTCTATTTTTTATTTTGTTGGTATTCTTAATCTTAGCTCATATGATGGATCAATGTTAGGTGGTTTAATATTTTGAGTTCTTTGTGCATTCTAGATATTAGTTCTCTGTCTGAGAAATGGCTGACAACTTTTTTCCTATTCTGAAAGTTGTCTCTTATTGATTCTTCTGTTTTTTAGTCTGCTATAATCCCACTTGTTGATTCTGGCTGTTATTTCCTGTGCAGCCGAGGTTATGTTTAGAAAATCCTTTCCTTTACCTATGTCTTTAAGTGTTTTACCCATTTTTTCCAGTAGATTTATTGTTCCTGTTTTAATATTGATTTTAATGTAGTATACAGTAAAAGCGTCTAGTTTCATTCTTTTATAAACAACCAGTTTTCCCCACATCACTTGTTCAATAGGCTATCTTTCCTCCAACATATTCTTTTGTCCCCTTCATCAAAGATTAAATAGTTGACTATGTCTGGAAAATTTTCATATGCTTAAATATATTTATTGATCCACAAGTCTGTTTTTGTTCCAGTGCCATGCTGTTTTTAATCACTACTGCTTTTTGGTGTAGCCTAAAGTCATGTATTGCTATGCTGTCTGCTTTGTTCTTATTTTCCCAAATTGCTTTTGATATTATAGATCTCTTCTGGATCCATTGTGAATTTTATAATTATTTTCTCTAGGTCTATAAAGTGTGCTGTTGATATTTTGATTGGGACTGCATTAAATCTATATAAAAATTTTCAGTGTTTGGCCATTTTAATAATGTTATTTCTACCTATCCAGGGGCAAAGTACATCTTTTCATTTTCTGATGTTCTCTTCAATCTCCTTTTTCAGAGTACTATAGTTTTGTTTGGAAAGATCTTTCATATCCTTCTTAGGATAATTCCTGTGTAGTTCATTTTTCCTGAAGTTACTGTCAATCTTGTTATTTTTATAATTTCTTATTTAGTTCGTTATTGTTGTATACAAATGCTAACTATTTTGTGTATTGATCTTGTATTTTGCTGCATGGCTTAATTCTTATTAATTCTAAGAGCTTTTTGATTGAGTTTTTTGGGTCTTCTTTGTAGAGTTTCATATTGCCTACATATAAAGATAGTTTGAGTTTTTCCTTTCCTATGTATAACTCTTTTCTTTTTTTTTCTTGCCTAATTTCTCTGGCTGATATTCCAGGTATTATGTTTAATAGAAGAAGTGATCATAGACATCCTCATATTGTTCCTGATCTGGGGAGATTGCTTCCATTTTTTCCCCATTTGTCATATTCTGGTATGGTCCTTCTGTGCCTATGTTCTTCAGAGTTTTTATCATGTAGTGCTGTTGAATTTTGTCAAAATCCTTGTCTCAGTCTATTGATACAGTCATATGGTTTCTGTTTTTTTTTTTTTTTTTTTTTGAAATGGAGAGTTAACTCGGGTCCTTGTGCTTGCCAGGCAAGCACTTATTCTACTGAGCTGTCTCCCTGGCCCCAAAAAATCTTCATGTGGTTTTTCTCTTAATGTGTTAGATTGCATTTGTGGATTTATATACATCAAACTATCCTTGCATCTCCAGGGTGAAACATACTTGATTATGATGTATGATCTTTTGATAATGTGTTGCAATTTAATTTGCTAATATCTTATTAAAGATTTTTGTATCTATATTCATTAAGAAAATTGACCTATAGTTTTCTTTTTTACTTGGGTCTTTGTCTGGTTTTGGTATCAGGACAATACTGACCTTCCATAAATGAATTTGGGACCACTCTATCCTTTTCAGTTTCCTTGAAGACCATTAGCAGTAGTACTGATATAACAACCTTAAAGATTTTGTAAAATTCATCAGTGAATCCATCAGGTCCAGGTCTTGTTCAGTTGGTAATTTTTTTTATCATTTGTTAACAATTGTTAACAATTTCATCATTTGTTATTGGGTTGTTAAGCATATCTACACCTTCTTTGGTTAGTTTTTGTGGTTTGTATGTGTTAAGGAATTTGTCAGTTTCTTTAGAATTTACTGATTTTTTGGAATATAATCCTTTGAAGTAGTTATCTTTTTGGTATCAATAATTTCTGTTATGTTTTCAGTTTTCTATATTTCTATTTGTATTGATGTTTCTTTCTCCTTGTGAGTCTGGCTAGGCTTATCTATTTCTTTATTTAAAGAAGCAGATCTTTGATTTGTTGATTTTTAACTTTTAGTCATCAGAGAAAAATCAAATACAAGTTACATTTTTACCTGTGTACTATTGAACTAGATAACACCTGAGGAACTAAAACTAACAAGGGTAAGCAAATGTATACAACACTGGTAACGAACCTGTGGCATGTGTGCTGTTTTTCCTCTGTGTAAGAAGATGATCATTTTGAAAAACATTGTTATTTTCTTAAACCTGTGTTTACTCAATTGTTTCACTAAGTATTTACCAATGACTGATAAAATCTGTGCCGGTCAAACGAATACCCATATGTGTTGGAGCAGATTTATTTCTTATAGCCCCAAACTAGGAACAGTGTTAATACTAATTCACAAAGACAGCATTTGTGGCAGAATGCATACTTTAAATGTAGGTGTAAGTTATGTTTATGTTCATTTTTTATACCCTTAAAATAAAGTAAATATCTCTCTTGGAAAGATAGATCTGAAAAGTATGGTAAATTAAAATACTGTGGAACTATTAGTTTTTAAATGATATGCCCATTTAAAAAGTTTCATTTATTTTCTATTTTGAACATAAAATTGTTAGTTGCAAAGAATTATGTTGCTGCATAGGGAAGGCAGAGTAATTTTTGTCAGAAACTAAAGATTAACTGATTTTTACATTAGTTAAGATTAAAAAGAAAGTGCAGCTTCTTGAACCACAGAATTAAAACTTTAAATCTCATTTTTATATGGAATTGATGAAATTACAGTCAAAGGCTAGTATACTCATTCAATTAATATTGTTGCATAAGAAATTACTACAAACTTAGCTTCTTAAAAACAAGGGAAGTCTCTTAGTTCTAGTTCTAGAAGTTGACAATCTGGGCAGACTTATCTGGATTCTGAGTAGGGTACTATTACAAGACCAAAATTGTCCTACAGACAGGCTGTGTCTCTCTGGGATGGTCTGTTAGTGGAGTTCAAGTTCAGTATAGGGGCTGATCTGAGGGTTTGGACATCTTTGCTGGCTATAAACCCAGGGTCACCTGCTCTTCCTAGAGGGTGTCCAGATATCATATTTCCCTGTCTTCATCAAGAAACTCAGAAGCAGCAATTTATTTGAATTTTTATATATATCTAACTCCCTGTTCTGATACCACTAGGAGAAAACAGTTTTAAATTGCTGACAGGATTATATTTGGTTTATCAAGGAAACACTGGACTCCACTAACTGTGTCAGCTGCTTGGTTGCATGCAGCTTTCCCGTGTATCTGCGACCTCCTCAAAACCTGGTAACCTCAGGTTACTCAGATTTCATACATGCCAGCCCAAGGTTCCCAGTGCACGTGAAATGTTAAGATAAAAATCTTATATCACATTTTAAGTGGAACATATCCCAACATTCTTTCCCAACTTTGATAGTTGACATTTTGTAGAACTTTCTTAAAATGTGTGCAGATGTTCTAAGTTATGGTTTCATGTAGAGCAAAAAAGGAATGATGACTTTTAAATCATAAAATTAGGACTCTTGGATGGGTGGAAAAATATAACATACATATATATATATATTATTCATAGCTAAGTAGCATTTTGCTTCATTTCAAAATAATTGGCATCAATTTGAATAATGCATATTTTTTAACTCTAAGAAGATTGCAGCATAATTAAATATAGCAGGTTGTGTTATGTTCCTGTATCATCGTTAATGAACTGTTAGAGTTTTGTAGAGAAGCTAACAACTTTTGAAAGTAAGATGAAAGAAATATTGAGGTAGTGATATAAAAGAAAGGCGAGATGATCCAGTTAGTTTTATAAAATTCAATTATACTTAACCTATTCCTGACTTTTTCACAGGAAAAAAAAAAAAAAAAGCTTTCTTGTGTTACCTATCATGAGATATGATGATGCCCAGTTTTTTCTCTTGTGATGTTCCTGAGAAAATTATAGTCTCAAGCCACAGGAAATGTCACAGAAGCCTCCTTCAATACCGACTCTCCTAACTAAACCTATACTCTTAGAGCCTAGTTCAGTATTTCCTTATGTTTTTGGCATTGTGGTTAAATTTGGAGCCCCATAGTATTCTCCTAGTACTTTCAATTTATTAAGATGATGTGTATTCTTGTTAATTTGAGAGGAAAAGTCTTATCTAATCTCTTGGTTGCCCTTGCATTTTGGCCACAATCATAGAAAATATCACGTGGTTCTTGTGCTGTCACTGTAGCTTTTCCCTATGTGTCTTGGAGTTGGTGTCCAGTAAAGGTCAATTTAAGGTGCTGTCCTTGTGGTGATATGGCCCATCGAGCTTCCTACCCATTGTGGCTTTTCTGATGCGTTCCATATTTGGCTCAGCTAACAACCATTTTTTCCAAAGGTTCAGCAAACCTGAAAACTGTAAAAACAGGAATAACTGATATTACCATTGGAAAACCAGGGTTTCTTTGGGGTGCCCAGTCCAAACACATCTGTGTTCCCTAGGAACCTGTTACAAATGCACATTCCTAGTCCTTACCCTAGTCCTGCTTAATGAGCAGCCGTGGGGATGCATTCAGCATTGTGCATTAATGACCTTGCAGGGAAAACTGATGAATTTAAAGCTTAATAACGCTGTCTTTTTGCTCTTGGTCAAATTCATATTATTTTGTTTAGTGAAACTCTGTATCATTTCTAATTTATTGTTTTAATGCTACTTTGTACTCTTTAAAACATAAAAAACTAAAATAGTTACACATTATTATTTAGATATATGTATATATTAATATCCATAAGTATATCTTTGAGGTTTGTAAATTAATGTAAAAAAAAAAACAGAGAATGTGCTGTTTCTGCCATTGTCCCCACCAGACTTCTGAGACGAAGTGAAGAAACCTACATAATGATGAACACATAGACTGGGTGAGACTCAGTCAGGAGCATTGTCCAGGCAGCCAAGTGGAAAGAGAGTGAATGCTGATGCTCTGTGGTGTGGTTTAATCAGGGCTGTTCCCTCCAGGGGTACAGGGACCTCAGCTGAGTCCCTTAGCCAGTACTGTTCCTTTTAGCCATATGCACTGCTACAGAGACACAAGATGACTTTTGGAGGATTGCTCACTTACCGCAAACTTGATTTGCATTGTCACCAACGTGATTATAAAATTATGTTCTACTTACTATGGTCCTGTAATGTATAATAATGTTAAATAGGGAGCCTCCAGTAGCATTGCTATAGCTAAATTAAATATAGAGGTGGTGATTTTATAAAAAGAGCTATTAGCTACTTTCTCCAAGAATATTATATCATTATTTGAATAAGTAAATGATTTAATTTACATTGTTTCCACTTACAAAACCTTTTCTCAGATTTTGTGCTGTCCGAGGTCTACACTTGTTTTTCAGTGACTTGGGAAGCAGCATGGCTTTGAGTAAGTTAAATTTATTTCTAAATTATTTACTGACTTTTGGGGGATAAAATTAAGTTATTTATAGTATCAGTATTGTCATAAGGCATTATTGTTACTGGGCACATGTACCACAATAGGTAACTGCTGACAATTGGCTAGTAGATGAATATTGGCACTTTTACTTTAAGATTTTTCTGAAAGACATTTCTGTTAGGAAGAGACTTACATAATGTTTGCTACTGTTCCAGTTTGATTTTGGCATTGTTTTTCTGTTGTTACATATTGATTTCTTTTTTATGAGCAGAATATATTTATTGAGGGAAAGAAAGCTCCTGTCTGAGAGAGGGACAGGAGGGGGGGGGCAAAGCAGGTAGTTCCCTGTATCGATTTCTTTTTAAAAAATTCTGAACTGCATGTGGATTTTTAAAGTTTATTTTATTTTATAGTCTTTAATCATTCCACTTAATTTCAAATGAGAAGGATCTAAACTAGGATAAAGTATATCTACATATCTTGAACAATGATCTGTTATATACCTGGTGTAACTGGCATTTTGGCAAGGTTTCTCAAATTCACATGGAAGGAAAGAAAATTTGTTACATTCCTTTACTGGTAGTGTGAAAATGGCAAGAATTTATTGGGCTTTTTATAGCTTGCACATATATGTGGGCTTCTAACTTTATTTTTGTTGCTTCTCTTCCCCACAATTTCCTGGATATCCCTTCGAGCTGTTCACCTTATATCTTCTTACACTTTTAATTTTGTGCATTTCATAGATGTCACCTATCTGGCAATCTCAGATCATTCTCAGGCTCCTTTGTCTTAAGCTATTGAGTCAGTTGATGCCAACACTTCAGAAATACACAAGGGAAATTGAGGGTTAGGTGACAGTAAGAAAGAAGGCCTTGTTCCTTTTATTGAGAAGTATTTTAGCTCTTTGATTGTGTATAGCAGCAACCAGGACTATCTTAAGGCAGTCTTGTTTTCAGAATGCGAAACAGAACCAAGGATGATCAATCATAAACATGGTCCCTTATAAGGGAAAATGAAGAGCTATTAAGAAAGGATATTGGGTCCCATTTTCTCTCCATGGCTGTTCCATTCTTTTCTCACCTTTCAGTTGATTTGATAAAGATGGTTATATAGAAACAACTGAATTTTATAAGTATCATTTAAGATTACTCTTGAGTGAATTAGGCCCTCTCTCTACAGAGCACTGACTCAGATCGGCTCTTCTAGAATAGTGCATTCCCATGCATCATCTGACTGTGAGTCTGGGAAGAAGAGGGGGGGGTCTCTGTAAAACACTGGGAGAGACCTTACCAATCTTGTTCCAGTGTAAAGTTATGTCTGATTTGGTCCAGGGCAAAGACAACCAAACAATTTGTGGTTTTAATTAAAAACAGTTTGAACTTTATATCACATTTTCGTGATTATCACTTGCCAGTTTAGAAGCTGTTTTCAGGATAGGAGAGAAAAATAAATGTTTTTAGTTGGTGTAGATTGAGAAATGGAGAGGAAACAGCTGAAAGAACAGTGTGTTAAGAAGAAATAGAACATTTAATGGCTGAGTCTCCAAGAAAATGCAGAAGCAGGAGAGATACATTGTTATTCTTTGAGCCCAAGCTGTATCAATGTGATGATGTGTCAAAGAGTGGAGAATTGTGAAATTTAATTGCTGTGTAGGAGTTAAGACTTCCTGCTAACAGTGATAGGGTTGGGGAGGAGCCTGACTAAAAAAGGGAAGTTTGTGGTAAATGAGATACAAAATGAACTATGAGTGAATTAAAGAGTTTCTGTCAAATAAATTAAAAAAAAAAACAAAAAAAAACTTCTGAGAGTGAGACTGAAGTGGAAAATCCAACATTAAGAATAAAAGTTAGCACTATAACACGTTTTTCCCCAAACTGGATACATTCTTTTAACAACTGGAAAGAGCAAGCTATTGATTAATTGAGGGTGGGTATGGTCATATGCCACAGAAAGCCTGCGGTGAATGAGGCTGGGAATAACGCTTGTCGAGGAAAAGAATGAAAGTGCTTAATTGTGGGTCTAGCTTGAGTATGGAAGAAAGTGAAGACAGGAAGAGGTAGCAACATTGAAAAATAGAAAAGCTTTATGTAAGCCGAACATCTCAGTATGCCAAGCTTGCTTTTAATGATGAAGAGGTGGAAGATAGGTTGTGGAATTAAGAATCATTGATGTTGGAGGCAAACCTGTTCTAGTTGGTGACAGGGCATAGATTGTATGCACTTTCTTTTACACAAGAGATTTATGGACACTGATTATAATGTCTTAGTTTCATGGCTACTTTTTCTGTGTCAAGCATTGTTACTAATTTTTCATACATTACTTCTAATTTTCATAATAGTCAAGGTAGATAGTATCATTTTTACTTTCCTCATAAAGCAAGTTGAGCTGATTTAGTAACTTGTCCAAGATTATTCCCTTGGCAAATCCTGGACATGGAACTTACACTCAAGTATATCTGACTCCAAAGTCCAGCACTGTGAGGTTGCTGAATTCTCTCGATGGACTTTAATTTCCTTCTGCCAGCTCCAAGCTCTCAGTTCCCATTTTCTGTGTCAGTCATTAAATTTATGTCTTTCTTCATTCTGAAGCAAAAAGACTAAAGATAACACAAAATGTAACACAGAGGATTTTTTAAATTAAGTAAAAATAAAAATTAGAAATATAGGATGTAATCAATGTTTAATATACAAACTAATGCTATTTCCTTTTATATCACACCTATTATTCTGAGTTTGGGCTCCTTCTGACAACCATTAGCATTACTTGGGAACTTCCTAGAAATACAGTTTTCAATTTCAACAAATTTACTTGGCTTAGGCTATGAAATTAGATCTCATTTTAAGAACACATATGAAAAACAGATAGCCAGTACTTAGGGTTGGTAAGATAAACTAGTGCCTTGGAAGAATATTCTTGGGCCTGAGATGTGTAGGTAACAGGCTCCACAATATGCAAAAAATAAAATTCAAAAAACAAGTTTTAAAAAACCCTAAAAACCCCTCACATTACCAAGAACACTATTTTGAAAAATGTGGCAGTGCACTTTTTTGAGTTCACTCTGATAATATGTGTCAATGTGGGCAAAATAAGCTTAGTTCTAGGAGGACTAAAACTGCATGTTTGAATACAATTATTTAATTAAAGAACAGCTAGGATGTAGGCAAGACTAGACAGATGCCAGAATCTTGAAAGATTGGCAGAGGACTAGGTGACAACTGAGGCTGGGAATAAGCTGTCTGTGCAGTGTAAAATATGCTAGCCTGGGAGGAGCTATAAGGTGGCTTTGTGTGTAGTTACTTCAACTAAAGATTCAACTCCTTAGGTGAGGCATTCAGAAATATTTTCATGTCATGATGTTTGAATGTATGTGTATGTGTGGAGAGGGTTAAGAATTGAGCTCAAGGCCTTGCATGTAGTAGGCAAGCACTCTGCCACTGAGCTACATCCCCAACTCTTATTTTATTTTGAAACAGTATTGTGTCCAGTTGAGCCAGCTACCCTGGAATCTGTAATCTTTCTGGCTCAGTCTCCTGTGTGTTTGGGATTTCAGGTATACACTAGCACAGCCAGCCCATCTCAGGATCTTTAGGGTCTTTGTTTTCCATACTTAGCAGGCATTTAAATCATTCAGTGGCTGTTCAAATCCAGAATGCTGTGCCTCAGCCAGGCCTGTCTGATTCAGTAGATCTTGAGTATGGCTTGAAAACTGTATTTCTGGGAAGTTCCCAAGTGATGAAGGAGCCCACACTCAGAATAGGTATAATATAAAAGGAAATTGGACAATAATTTAGAACTATAATACAGTCTAAATTAGATTAAATTGTATTTTAAAAATTTATTTTTCATATGCCCAGTCCTCATTAGCAATCTAATTACTGAAAGTTGGTCCTAAACTAAATCCAATAGGATGTTTTTCAGTTCATTGGAGAGGGTATTTTATTTCTAGCAAACCCAATATTTTTATGCTTAAAATTTCATTTCTTGAACCAAATTTCTTTTCACTGATATCTAATTTTGTGTAACTTTTGTCAAATTTACAATTAATCCATATTCTAAAAGTTTGGAGGGGGATTTGTATCCACTGATAAGTATGTCAACCACACAAATGCAAAGATTGCAGCCTCTGTCTTTAAAAGTGTAATACACTGAATGCTGTATGAATAAAGATGAGTGATTTCCAGATTAGTTACAATATTTTAAACCATGGTTTCTAAGAGTATTGAGGTAAAGAGTTCATTTTAATGTATTCATCTCCCAAGTATCAAGGGATTTTCTTTCTTTCTTTTTTTTTTTTGGTTTAGAGGAATAATTTTAGCATATTACATCAACACTCCTTTAATATGACATTGATCACTAATAAGTGTTAATTTTTTTACTTTTAGTATATCTCATAATAATACTAGATTCTAATGTTCTAAGTTTTCAGAGATGTGAGTGATTAAATATTATACTTTACAATTTTCTGCAATTTATGATACCACCAAATGAAATAACAAAGGCATAAAATATATTTACTCTCTTTTTATTCCAAAAATAAAGCCACTGAGGAGAAAGATCAGAGAGATCTCGGTTATATTTACCATGGTTCTTGGTGTAGTTCAGAAGATAACCTAAATAGCTGTTAAGAACTTGATGTTTTGAGAATAGCATGTGGGTTAGTTCTACTTGAGATGCTTATAATAAAATATTTTTCCACAAGTAGCTAATATAAGAAGTCTCAAGAACATAAATATTAATTTGTGTCCAGCTGATAACCTCATATGGAATGTTGATAGCATTGATTTTTTTTTCTTTTTTAGACATTGTTTTAGTGCCTAATAGGATTGAATTGTACATGTGGAAAATATTAAAGTAATTAAAAACATTTGGCTTTTTTGCATACATTTTCTAAAATTAACTGTCTTATTAACACTCAGCTGTCTTGTCTCTAATTGGGCTGCAATGTGTGAAAGAAAAAGAGCTTTGATATCAAGCTGTTTTGTAGCTTTGAAAAAGTTTCTGTTGTGAATTTTTTTTACCTATATGACACTAAATTTAATAAAGATGTGCTACATTCCAATAATTAAAGTTTTTTAGTGTCATTTGGAAACGCAACGTTATCACTTTAGAACTTAGAATTGAAAAATGGTGCTCAATATCTGATCAAAAGTAATATATTATCTTATTTAAAACATTCATAGTGCCATCTAATTTTCTAATAAAGAAGAGAGATTACAATTGCTAATTTGCTTTTCCTAAAGACAGATAAATAATATTATTTTCCCATCCTGAGTATTTATAGAGGAATAGTTTTGACATCTATAATCTATAGAATTATTTTTAATTGGGAAAATGTTTTTATAATAGTTCAAAATAATGTAATCTGGGCAACTTCTGCAAAGGCTTAAGATTTAGAAAGACTCCATAGACAGCCTTTGTTCTACAATTTCACATTGGCAGACATTTAATATATTAAGACAGATCTTACCATTTTTTGAAAGTTGAGTTTTACATAAAAACAAGGCTATATTGTTGCCTGTGGAAAAAGAATATTCATTTCTTTCCTATCATCCAGTGAGTTTTATTAAAATCGCTACTACCTGTCAGCATGAGGTAGAAGAGAATCATAATACAGGAATTGGCACCCAAGCAACTTCGTGAAGGAAAACAAATGCGCTGGTGTTTTATTTTATTTTATTTTTATTTTGGCACGTGTATGTGGCTTTTTCTGTTTGTTTTTTGGATTTTGAATTGGGGTCTAGGCTAATTGCCATAGCAAAAATTTGAGATGATAGACTGTCTTAGGGGAAGCAAGTGGGGCCACTGCTAAGTTTGATGGCTCTAAAACATATATAATTTGTAGCTGGTGAAATTCTTTAAGAAAAATATACTTACTTTGAAATTTAGAAAGCCTCTAAGACACAGGGTTCAAGTCCTTCTAAGCGCTCTGAAAGGACCACTGGCAGGAGAAGCCCTTCAGTTTAATTTGTTGTAACTTCAAGTTTAATATGACTCTTCCCCAAAAGGAGGAATATGTGTACTTGCGGGGATGAAACAGCCTCCAAAGTTATTTGTCAGCCCCAACCTAAATGAAAACGGACTTTACTGCCATATTAGAATTCACATCTTACCTTCTTTAGTCTCAGTTTCCAATGCTTTTATCTGTACTAGAGACCTTGAAGTGAAACTTGCTGGATATATATTATTTAGTTGCTCCGTTATGGTTTGACCAAAAACCAACATTTGGTGAAAGTTACTGAAAGTAGAAAGCTGCTGAGTCATTAATATGGATGGAAATTCATCAGATTTTCCCATAGTTTATGGCAGTGTTCAGGTGACACACCAGCAAGGAAACATCTCAATTGAATTATCCCTGAAAAAATGTAATCGCTGACTTAGATATGAGTGTTATATAGTGGAATTTCAATAGGAAACCTGTCTGCTAGAAAAATGATATTTGTCAAAGCCATGAAGTCAGTGGTTACATATCCATATTGATGATTACAGTATCCAGGGTTGGGGGTTGGCCAAATAGCTCAGCGGATTAAAGCGCCTGCAAGCAGGCTCAGGAGCCTGCTGTGCCAACCCAACTCCTGGGGTATGCTGAGAGGGCAATTGAGACAGCATGGTGGTATGCAGGCTGTAAACAGGCAGATCACTATGAGTCCAATCAAGCAGTGGGACCCTAAACACCAGGTAGACTGTTCCCTAAAATTAAAAAAAAAAAAAAAATCCAGGGTTTCTTTGTATTCTTTTTTCAAAAAATGTATTTGGTACATGATCTCACTACACAGCTTGGATTCATACTGATCCTCCTGCTTTCAGCCTCCCCAGAGCTGGGATTACAGGCATGAGGGAGGTCTAGGAGGCTGACTTGACCGCATGGCATGTAGTGCTTCTGATCGAACCCAGGTCCCTGCCCCTGCACTTGCCTAGGCAGGTGCTTAGTCCACTGATCAGCCCTTATCCAGGGTTTCTAATTAGATATTTGTTTAGCAAGATGGGGGAGTATAGTGGTAAGGAATTCAGGCTTCATAATTTATAT
>NW_004524592.1:12687336-12711998 GCF_000260255.1 Octodon degus | reverse complement strand
GCTTGCCAGGGAAGCACTTATTCTACTGAGCCATCTCCCCAGCCCCAATAATTTATATTTTTGATGAGAATGATAACTGTATACTAGGTTCACTTTGTAACATTTAGACATAAGACATTCAGAAAATGTACTAATTTTTGTATATTGAAAAATAAGGATTATCTTGTGAAGTGTGGGTTTTGTAGATAGACTTAATGCCTTTGGTCATAGTGCTTTCAAAATCTGTGACACAGTGTTGTCTTTATAATCTGTTCTCCTTCCCCTCCCTCCCCTCCCTTAACTTCCCCTCCCCTGCCCTGTCCTCCCCTCCCTTCTACCTTACTTTACTTTTTAAACCAGGAGTCAAACTCAGGACCTTGCCCTTTCCAAGCAAGTTCTTGTGCCTCTGAGCTATATCCCCAGCCCATCTTTACGTCTTTATACTTTTATCTCTTTGTCTGATGATGTAAAAGCCTAATATCATCTGTGGTAAGTGCCATAGAGTGAGCACCCAGAAGTATACACCTGTAGCTGCTGTTTAGCCATTGATTCAGGATTACACAAGCACATGCCTGATTCATTGCTACTTTTAGTGAATGAATACAAATTCTAGGTGTCTTTATAAACTTAAATGTTTATATCTTAACAAAAATTAGAACTGTGGAAACCAATCCAATTTTTATTTTTACTTCTTAAATATCCATAAGCTCAGAGCAATATTCATTATTGCATTAATGTTATTTGTCTAATTCAAGTCTGGAAACAACTACTTTGCCTTCTTCAGTTCAATCCTATTCTCTTTGATCATTTAATTTCTACTTTTATACATATCAAGCAGGGACTAGAGATAGAGCTTCGTGGTGGAGTGCCTTCCTGGCAAGGATGAGGTCCTGAGTTCAATTTCTGGTATCCCTCAAAAAATAGCAACAACAACAAAAAATCTCAATCAGTAAATCATTGTCAAACTTTTTGGAGTGGACATAGTTCATAAAATGTGGCTATCTTACATCCCTGTTAGTGTCACTATCATGTTTAGTCATATGGAGTTCTTATCTGTGAAGTTTAATTATGAATTCTTGGACTTAAATGGAATATGATCAGTCTTGCCCATTGCATAGAACTTTCTATACTAAAACTACATACCTCTCTAATAGTGATAGCCAGGAAGAAACATAGATATCCTCCCTCAAGTCAATCTCACTGGAAACATACCGGGGAAGAAGTGATTCTCATATCTTGTTCCCTGACCAGCATATGCAGGCTGAATGCAGATGAGTAATCTCAAATGAGTGTGGAACCAAAAGGCATTCCATGGTTGTCTTACTTTTTCCATGGCGGAGACAAAATACCCAGTGCCAAAAATTAAGAGAGGAAAGGTTTATTTATTTCACAATCTATAGAGTTTCAGTCCTTACTTGGCTGATTCCAAAGTAAGGTGGCTTTGCAGAGTACAATTCATGGCAGGCAGACTATAGCAAAGCAACATGGGAGAGAGAGACAAACTTGTTTGTGTCCCTTACATATTATACACAGACTACCCACCCTAAGGCAAGTGTAGTACTTATACCCAGGATCCTAGCCAGAACTATGCCCAATCAATCAGTGGACTGATGTACTAATCACATACCCTTGATCCCCACACTATACACTCTAGATTCAGCAATCTCTAAAGTCTGCCTCTGTGCTTTTATGAAGCTTTGGGGGAACATCTAGACACAAATCATATTGAAGTAAACAGAGAATTTTTATACTATTTGTTATCCAATAAATAATGAAAACCTTTAATACCTATAATCTTTATTGATTCCTTCAGAAGCACACAGGTCCACCACCATTCCCTGAAGTTTCATAGGCATGATTCCGATGTTTCTCAGAATTTATAGTACTGTTTTTCATACATCTTTCTTATCATCTGGCAGTTCTCTAAATTCAGGGCTTTGTAGACTATCTACCAAGCATCTGACATGCACTGACACTAGTCTTTTATCAAACAAAATATTCTGTCTCACCCCAGAAAGAATGGCTAACATCAAGCAGTCACTCAATAACAAATGCTGGAGAGGCTGTGGAGAAAAAGGAATGCTTCTGCATTGTGGGTGGGAGTGCAGACTGGTACAACGACTATGGAAATCAGTATAGAGATTCCTTCAAAAGCTAGGATTGGAGATCCCATTCAAGCCAGCTATTGCATTCCTGGTATTTTTCTAGAATGGAAAATCTACCACAGCAATATATGTGCACCCACGTTTATAGCAGTGTAATTTGTCATAGCTTAATCCTGGAAACAAGCCAGATGCCCCTCACCTGAAAAATGGATAAAGAAGATGTGGTATTTTTACACAATGGAGTATTGTTCAACTATAAAACAGGGTAAATTTGAGTCTTTTGTCAGTAAATGGATGCAACTAGGGAACATACTCAAGTGAAATAAATCAGACCTGCATGTGCAAACATTATATTGTGTCCTTAGTGTGAGAACCTGAAAGAGAAAAATGGAATCTGAAGGGTACAATAGACACTGGGAAAAGGGAATGAACTTACTCAAAAGGAAAGAGTTACTGAGTTGAGGAGGACAGGAGATGGAGTTGGGGAAAGAGTTTTATCTATGTATATAAGCAGGATGGTTTGGACAGTACTGTGCATTTCTGCTGGTCTATGGAAAGAAGCAATTAATGCTTTGATTTGTCTCTGTTTGTCAATTGTACTTTTTCTCTTCTTAATTTCTTATACATTTCTTTCTCTTTTGTCTTCCAATTTTACATGCATATATCTGATAATATGAATAACTGGTTGAAAGACAACATATGTATTACAACAAATACTGTGAAATTCATATTATTTTGTTAAGTGAAATTCTGTATAACTTGTAAATTTTTCTGTTTTAATTCTAATTTGTACTCTTTAAAAAATTTAAAAAGAGTCATAGGGATTTTATATAAAAAATACAAGCTAAAATTAATACTATATTTGTGTCAATGAGAAGTGATTTGGTTTTGGCAGTCTTTCATTAGGCTACCTTCATCTGACATGAGCTTAATAGTAGATTCCGCATTCATCCGGTTCATTTTCTTACTCTATTCAGCAAGGCTAGAAGTCTTCTTAACATCACAGGGTATTGGGTATGACAGCCAGTGTTCAGTAGCTTTCAGAGAGTACGAAGTATTTGGAACAAATGTATATCTGGAATTTATGAAGAAATTTATCTATTATATATACTTTCAGCTGAAAAACCTATCACATTTCAAGTTAGGCTGATCATTTCTCTCAACATAAAGACATTCGTTTTTATGTTCTGCTCCATCCTTTATGCCGACTTTTAAATATGCCACCCATTTTTTTTTATCATTAGAAATTATCAAATAACCACATGCTGGGGGGAGACTTTCCATTTTAAATGCTGGATATTCAGGTATGAAAAAAATAGGATTAAGGTATTAAAGACATTAAACATCATAGACAAACCCTGTGACAGTTAATTTTGACTATTAATTTGACCAGACTAAGAGACACCAAACAGCATTTTAGGATATCACACTTCTGTATGAGTTTTTAGGGGTGTTTGCAGAGACTGACATTAGGCCAGAAAATTAAGGGGACTGAAGACTCACCCTGACTGTGGGTGGAACTAGCCAATAGGGCTACAGCTCAGGTGGAGTGGAAAGGAAGAAGACGGAAGGCAGCTTACAATGATTTGAAAGTTCCAGTGTACTTCAGCATGTACTCTGTTGCTACTGCCATGAGTCATAGACAGCAAACTCCACTTTCATTAGGCTCACACAATGTGGGCTCGCATCAGCAACACTTAGGAATCCTCCAGGCCTTCAGTCTTTTTTTTTTTTTTCAGTACTGGGGATTGAATTCAGGCTCTACTGAGCCATCTCATTGACCCAAGGCCTTTAGTCTTGAACTGAAACTGTGATCCCTCTTCCTCTGAGACTTCTGGGTTCTTGGATTGAGTAGTCTCTGAATCCTCTGGCTTTCCAGCATGCAGTTGACCATGTAGACTCCTCTACCTCTGATCCTGTAACCCTACCTAATAAGTCATATATGTATATCCTAACCAATGGAAACACCAACTTGAAATAATGCACTTTAATGTGAAACTGCAGTGCATTAAACAACTTTTCTTTTTTTAAACGTATATTTAGTACAGGGTCTACAGGGTCTCACTACACAAATTGGACTTATAGTGATCCCTTTGTTTTCAGCCTCCCAAGTGCTGGGATTACAGGTACATACCACCACGCCCAGTCAAAAAACATTTCTATTTCACATTTTAGATAAACTTGTTTAAGCTTCTTACCACTAGTCATCCAGCCAGCATTATTCAATAAGGAAAATTCAGCCTTGCATTTCTTTGTGCACTAAGATATACATTCAATGACTGCAATTTAATCCTTCTACAACTTTCACTATTTTCAGAAAAAATTGGTACACAAATGTTAACACCACTTAAATGCTGTATGTCATTTAATAGAAAGTGTAATTTTATAAAAGGGTTTGCTGATAATTAATTTGTGTCTGCTCTACACATATTTGTCATTAATGTTTGAGCTGATTGACAAGTTCCTTAGTAGTAGTGTGACTTGTGTCATACAAAAGATTGAAATTATGAATGATGTCTCCAGGGTTTTAATCCCTGCCTGCACGGGGGGAAAGAAAGATCATTAGTTCCAAATTGGAAGGACTTATTTTGACACTTTCATAACAGGTGATTAGAGGTCAATGGAACACCAGTCCGGTGGCATCTAAATGCTAGGAATCATGGCCATGCCTGTTATCCATGTTTCCTTACAGAAGCTTCTACTAAATTACTTACACTAACAAAGTCTGTGCTATCAACTTGTGTCAGTTTAAATTCAGTACCTGAACTGATGCTAATATTTTAATTCTGCTTTTACCACTTAATCACTTTGGAGACATTAATCCATTTTTGTGTGCACATGAATTACAATCACACACTAGGAATGACAGACATTGGATATTTAAATATGTAAATCACATGCAAATACTATAAAATGTTTTGGCAAGGAACCTACACTTTAATTGAGAAACCTACTTTCTAAATGCAGTGATATTTATGCTATTGTTTTCTAATATTCTCTCTTTAGTCCTCAATAATAAAACTATTACTTTGGACTGAACATATATCCCTCTTCTCAAATTAGCCAGCAATTTTACATGTTCCTTTGAAGTTTGGTTTGGCCTTATATCATTGGGTTATAAAGCAGTGGTCATATGTAGCCTCTTAAACTTGTACTTAAATTAGTGGATCATATCCTTCTATTGTCCTGACTAGAATCCAAACATGTTTTGGTAATTTTTCTGGGCCTGATTAAGTTAGTAAAAACAAAGAAAATCTAGCCTAGTTACCTAAACCATCAGGCTTTGGCTACCTACAAATTTTGTTTAAATATAACTGAGAGAAATAAGCTGCTAGCTTAAGCCATTTCTGCCTTTAAGAGTTCCAGTTATTTATACCTAAATCGATTCCTAACTATATTGAAATGTTAACATTTTGTGAAGACAATAATTTAACGATAGCATTGGTAATGGTAGGTAACACCTACACAGAGCTTACTATGTGTCAGACACTACTGTAAATGCTTGACATTTAATAATGCCTGATCTTCACACTGGGCTTATAAAGCAAGTCCTGTTCACTGTAGATGATAGAACTCAAGCACAAAGCTATGGAGAGGTAATACCCAGATTTGAACTCAGGAAAAATGGTGTCTGATTTCCCTGTCTTATTGACTATATTACCACTTATAATTATATATGCTTTACTGTCTCTCAAAACTGATAACATTTCATACCTGTGGAATGTATATGAATTGAGTCATCTTGATATTATCTTTTTCCCCACCAACTATACTACCTGTGAGTATTACAGAGTCCTCGTCGACCACAAAAGTCCATGAGCTCTATTTTGAAATTCACAAACCCTTTTTTAAATGAAATTTTAAATGAAAATGAAAATGAGATGTTCTTATAGTTGCTCTGTTTCCCAGAGGCTGCCTTCACTGCCAGAATCCTAGCAGACAAGCAGAAAGCCACAGTAACTTTCCAGATGCCTGTGTCTGTGTGTGATCCCAAATGTGAGTAGAAGCCCGTGCTTACACAGACATGGCAGCCCCCTCACCCCTGTGTGGACACACATTTTAGGAGAATGCAGACATTGCTCCCTGCTGAGTGCCCTTGTACAATGTACGCTGTACAGAAGCGTGGCTTGCATTCTTCACCATGCAGAGCATGCCAGGGATCAATGCTGAGTTCCATTACACTATCTGACTTGAGAGGAAAGCATTTCTTATATGCTGCATTTTGTTGTGTGCTGCAGTAGAATCAAGGGCTGGTAGATCTGAATTAATTTGCAAGTTTCAATTTAACCCAACTTTGTTCTTTCAAATTTTTACATTGAGTGATAATCATTTATTTATTTGGTACATGGTCTCACTATGCAGCTTGTACTCATAGGGATCGTCCTGTCTCAGCTTTCCCAGTGATAGGATTACAGGCCTGCACCACCATGCCCAATTTTGAGGCCAGAACAACATGCCTGGTTTCTGGGGTTGGCATGGCATGCTGTACCAGGGGTGGTACCTGGGTCCTTGTGTTTTCCAGGCAGGTGCTTAGACTGCTGAGCTATCTCCCCCACCCTTTTTTGTGATATTAACTTATTTCAAAGTGTTTTATACATTTGTTCATATGTGTATACCTGATAAATCAATACTTTTTGGAAAAGTAGGGGGAAAAGAAAGAATATTCTTCCATGGCCCACCCATAATTTCTTTCCATTTATTTATTTATTTGTTTGTTTGGTACTGGTTATTTAACTCAGGACCTTGTGCTTGCCAGACAGGTACTTACATTGCTGAGCTATATCCCCAGTGCTCTCATTTCTTTATTGTTTCAGAAAAGTTTTAGGCTTATATCAGAATATTCTATTCTTTAAAATAGTTAGTAGAGGTATTAAACATAATGTATTGTTTTGAATAGTTGTCTTGAAGTTTAAAAATATCACTGTATCTTGGAGTTATTGTCATATCAAAGATTTTTTAATTTCATCATATTTTACCTTGTGGCAGAATCATAATTTAGTTCAGTGATTTCCTTTTAGCTACATGTACATTCTTTCTCTTTAAGTGCTATTTTCAACATATTCATATAAATGTATAAATCACTAGCAAGGAAATTGCTGGGCCAGATAGTTTGTGCCCTTGAATTCTGATAGTTATGCCAAGGTGCCTTTAAAAATGCCACTCATTTTCTATTTTCATACTACTTTTTAAAGATACCTATTTTCTCACAACCTTGTCTACGCTGGATTTTAAGCAGTTTTTACTGGTTTCCTTTAGTTTAGGCCCTGATCATTTTTGTGTGCTTAATGAAGTAATGTATTTGATATCCTTATCCTCTACAGATATTAGAAGTGTAGCACATAGAAAATAATCTATAACTGTTAGAATGATACAATTCATTGAATTGTAGAATATACTATAAAATTTCTACTATTGTGATTTAGTTACAAATATCATATGTCATTTAAATAAGTCATGATATTACTTTAAAAGCAACATGCTGAACTAAAAGTAGGTTAATAGTCTATACTCAAAATCATACACATATAAAAAACCCTAATGAAGTAATAGAAATGAGACTTATGTGGTACTTTTCACCTTTATGGGTTGTATCACTTTTAAAGCTTACATAAATTTTTAGTAGGAAAAGTGATATGAAGGAACTATATACATGTAAATAACATCAAATTTTTATGCTGTGGTGAAAGTGTTTTGCTTCTACTGCTTTTGAGTGATTTGCTTTTGAACACAAAGGAATAAATGTATGGTAACAAAGTTTGGTATGCAATGGAATAGTTTTTAAAAAGTACAAATTATAACTTAAATAATGAAAAACTAGTATGGAACAGTATTTTATTATATTGTGATTAAAAAATCATGACTTTATGAATCACATGCCATTTCTGGCCTGTATAATTTTTCTTTTAATATATTGGAACTGTTTTATTAATAAGGAAGTTTCAACTTTTTGGAACCTTTTACTTTGAGGCAAATACATTTTTATGGTTCATTATTAAACTACTAATCTCTTCTATCATGCCATTTTTTGAACTTCATGGATGATATGGAGAACTCTGTGTTCTTTAGGACCTAAGGAATATTTACTGCATTAAAGTATATTAATAGAAAGTTATTTACTTTTAATTTGTGAAAGAGAGTAGTGTGCTACAGCTTGTTCTCCTCTATAAAATGTGCATTATCCATCAAATGATGTTGCACTTTTAACATGGAATCATGAAACTGAAGGTGACTAATTAATTACTTTCTTTATATTTAGAAGTACTTCTCTGCAGTGAGTTTTCCTTTGCCTGTTGTAAAAGAGCCTCCAAATGGTTACTGCATTTACTAACTATATTTTATAGTTTAGTGTCTGTATAGGGCATTTTATAGATGCTCTAATGCTCTTTTATTTAATCTCTAGGGTACCTTGACCTGTTGTTGCTGTATTTTATATTTGACAAGCATAAGTTTACAACAGATTAAGTAAGTTGGCCAATGATGGCACAATTTGTCAGGGTAGAGCTGGGATGCAAACCCAACTCCAGAATCCATCATCATTGTCTGGACAGTAATGGCTTTCATGAGGTTGAGGTTGGGCAAACAGATGCAGATTCCAAAAAATTCACCCTAGCATTCTTTTGTCCTTTGTGATTTAAGTTTCAAGATGTTCCAGTAGCTAATGATGAGAATAGCCATACAGTATATATCTTTACTAAAATAACACATTATTAGAATGCTTTTCCTTTTGATTACACAGAAGCACACTATTCAATATTCTCACTGAAAGAGTAGTCACCAAGACAGCACTACCCAAGTTGAGAGCTGAAGTAAATTTTCTAAATCACTGATTTAGTCCTTAATTTGTGTGGGTTTTGAGGAATTACATACAAGAGAGGATATATTTCCAGTTCTAGGACAGCTGTATTCTCTTGTTTATTGAACTCATCCATAGTTTCCTTTAATTGTGGGACTTGCATTTGTAAGTAAGCACTACAAAAGACAGGTATTTTTGTCGTTCATTCATTTATTCATTCATTCATTTGATACAGGGTCATGCAATTCAGCTTGGGCTCATAGCGATTCTTGTTGTCTCACCCTCCCCCCGCAGCACTGGGATTACAGCGTGTGCCCCAATGCCCAGTTTTGGTGGCTGGCACCGCACCCGGGGCCATCAAGGCATGCTGTACGAGGGAGTATACTTGGGACCTTGTGCTTGCTAAGGAGGTGCTTAAGATAGGTATTCTTATAAATTCTTCAAAGTGTGATTTCTTATTATAATCTCCATATTTAGTTAATCCCAGGTGAGATATACTTCAGTTCTAAAAACTTTGTATGGAAGACTTAAGAATTTGAGTGCTCATCTGGTTTTTATATTCAATTCAATAATTTTTTCCTTATTTCAACTTCAATGAAAGGCATGTCAAATGTCAATTTATCTGACAAGTAAATAGTTATAAGCTCTGTTTTAAATTTTATGATGTTTTGAAACATAAATTTAGCATATGGCATACTTGAAATGTGTATTTTATGTGTTACCCTGGCATTGTGGTGTCTGGATGAGGCAGCTCTTGTTTATTCTCTTATGATCCTGAGGCGCATGCTCTTGTTGTCTTCAGGATCTCATGAAATTGTCTTATCACTGAGCCCACTCTTTTCTGTATATTTTTATTAGATAATACTTTTTTGAAAAGTGGATCAAATTTGTAGAAAGTCAGGTGGCAGGACTTATATCAAGATAGAAGTAATATATAAGTATTGCATTAAATTGGAAATAAATATATAAGTATTGCATTAAATTGGAAATAAAGTGTGCAATAATTTTTAAAGATGTCAATTATAGCAATATGAAAGTTTGAGTTTTGTGTCTTTTGGTGTCTTCAGTCAGTGACTTTCCTCCATTTGTTACTATTTTTAATGTTATACACTTTCTTTCACATACTGATTAGTGGAATTAGCTGTCAACTAAGTTGTCCTGTTTTAGTTGGCAGTTGTGGTCCCTGTATATCCCATTGCCTTTTATTCTATGTGAACTTAAAGATTGATGTAGGATTTCCTCCTAAGTGTAAATCTGTGGGCTCTATCTAATGGGGCATTGTAAATTAATTTTTACTATTAACAATTCTGCTATTCCTTCATCTAGTTAAATCTGATTTACCTAAAACAAAAGCAAAAGTATTTCCTCCCTGAAGCTATCATCTGCAGACTAAGTTTACTCTGTGCTGGTCCTTTGATTTAATTTTATAAATTAAAGGTTTGACTCTTATCTGAATATTTATGTAAATGCACTTCCAAGGATGACACATGGACAACTTTACCTGAGTAAATTGGTTTCCTGGCTGAGTTAGCAAAAGACTAAAACCTCTTTAAACTACAAGATTTTGAAAAAGCAGGTGCTAAAATGATTTCCATTGAACTGGAGAAAATAATTCTTAAAGAAGTAAAACTGACTTGAAAAACACTGTAGGTCTTTAGAACTTATCATTTAAAAGGAAGTAAATATGCATTTCTGTTCTCAGTAGAAACTACTGATTGATGTGTAGCTTGAGTTTTTTTTTTAGAAGACAATTCAGGTGCACATAATTTAAGTGAATCCTGAAGAATATTGGGAGCATTGGCAAGGAAGACACTTTTCTGAAGTATCATCAAGAGCCTGCTAAAATATGTAATAAGTGAATCAGGCCAATTATTATTACTTAGTATATGTGTAGTTTCATTGTCAAAAGATAATGTGTATTGCTTGTTGATTAGACCAACTTTTGTCTGTGGTTAGCTTGAATTTGGGCATGAAGTGTGTGTGTGTGTGTGTGTGTGTGTGTGTGTGTGTAATTCATAATATTCTGGACAAGACAGACATTCTGCAACTGTCACTTTCATTTTCTTTCAGATTTGTTACTGGGTTGCTTTACTCTTTTTGTTACCTACCTGGATTGTAAATATCTGAATTTTTGACAGTGTCTTCTTTTCATCCATCTAAAATGAGCTTATATTTTACATGTAATTCTACTTAATATTCCTGTGGGACTTTATGGCAGGAGGGAAGGAATGAGTTTAAAGGTCACCTGCATCTTTTTATGGGTCACAGAGACCAAGAGTTCTATGGAGATTTACTACTGACCAGGTCAGGTTTCTAATGAGCAAACTGAATTTTGGTAAACAGGAAAAACCAATTCTGTAGTAATTAGCTGGCTTGCCTGTAAGGTAGAATAGGTGTGGAAATCTGTCCCTGTAGGTGGTCACTTCTCACAGGGTGGCTGTCAGAGCAGCATTAGTTTCACCTGGGAACTTGTTTGGACAGTGAAACACTAAGCCTTATTCAGTACCTTATGACTCACAGCTTAAAAGGTAGAGACACAATCTGAGCAAATCTTGCAGTCCACATATAGGCTTTCTAATATTGGAGAACCACTGGCCTCTTGAATCTTATTACACTAAAATCAGTGGAATGGTATTGTGTTCTCTGAATTGAAAAACTCTGAATTCTGGTCTTAACCTAGTCTTTTTTCAGTTGTGTGACCACACCCATCTGTCTCCAATTCCCTCCTTGTAAAAAGAAGAAATTTTTTTGACTTTCTTCCACATGGTCCAAGGCACTCATCATTTCAATATCCTTTCAATTATATTATTTATTCAAAACCTCTTATTTTAATTTTTCTTTTTTCCAGTACTATGCAATAAAAATAGCCTGAAAGAATCACTGTTTAATTTTCCATTGTTAAAGGTTATAGGAAATACAAGTAGAATATTTGGCAGGTGCCCTTAGGCTACAAACTAATAATGGAAGAAATGTCCCTGACTCTTCATAACACCTGTAGGTTTTGCCTTAGAAGACACTTGACAAAGACAGTTGAAATGTTTAGCTGTACTTGATGTACTGGAGTATGAAACTAACTGTAATTTAAGCAATTTAGAGCCCATTGAACTTGTCTAGCTAGTGCAATTGGTATGGCCATCAAATACTTATAAAGGAAGCAGTTAATATTAATGGTTTCCTGTACTAGTTGGCATGTTTTGAAAAAAGAAATGAATTGTAACATTCTACTCCCAATGCTAGTTTGCGGTTTTCTTTCTAGCAAACTTGACATTTGTATTATGTTATAACTTATAAAAAATTCCATATGTTTTATGTTATTGACAGCTAAATCTATTCAACAGTAGTTTATTAGAACAGTGAAACAGAGATGAAAATTCTGCTTTATCTGATCAGTATCTGATAATCTTAGAAACATACTACTGGCTCATTGACCATGTCAAATAATAATCATCTATTTTAAAAGCACAATATCATGATTATAAAAGAAGTTAACTATTGCTTATAGAAAATTCAAGTATTATAAAAGCACATAGTATAAGCATTAAAAGTCACTTGGGATTTACTTGAGCACTGTCCAATGTAACTACTGTCACTGGCCTATAAGTCATTAAAAATTCCTTCATACTTTTTCTAAATTGAACTATTAAAGAAAAAGTGAAACTCACACATGCATGCTTGCACACACACAAACACAACATATTATGGTTGTTACACTTTGTTTCATGTTATGTTTGTGGACAAGGCCTTTAGTTTTGACAAAGATGAGATAAAAAGTGCACAGGTGAAAATTTTGAGTTTATATTTATCTTCAAACATGAAATACGGACATCAAAGCCCATAGAAATTTAAGAGACCCAAGACAGGGAGATAGCTCAGCAGCATAATCTCATGCCTGGCAAGCACAGGTTGAAACTGATTGCCAATAACAAAAAATGAAGAAAAAATTAAAAAAATCCAATAAAACCCTTAAAAGTTGGAGTGAAATAACCAAAAAAAATCTTTCTTGTGAAGTTCATGAAGTAGATAGGTGCTTGTTTTTTTTAAAAAATTGGAGTGCACTGCATTTTGATGTTTCAGTGAGGAGTTGTAAGTAAATGATATTTTTCAGAGTTGGATTATATTTTAATGCCATGGTCATATACCTGTATAACATCTGTACTCTGATTGCTTGTATTTTCAAAATAATGCACGAAAGTCTTTTGAGAGCATATGAGGTGAAATACCTGAAAAGATCACCATTCAATAAATCAATCAGCTTTCCTTTTTTCAAATCTGCTCTTCACATATACAGTGTTGGGAGAAGTTTGTGAAAGATTTTTATTTTCCTGGTCCTTTGAAGAAGAAGCTCTGTGGTTCGCCCCAATCTGTAGCCCCTGGAACATCCAAGAGCCAGCTTGTGCCCCACTCTGCACTGAGGCTTTTCCCATCCCAGTGTGCATTAACACCTGACAGACTCTTTTTTCCCTGTCAGAGGGCTCAGGAGCTGTTTTGCTATTGATCACGATATGTTTAGAAAAAAATTTAATCTCTTGTGCAGTTTTGGCAAACAGAAGCCTGAGCTCTGCTTTTCCTAACAAATAACTTGCAGATTGTCATGTTTCTCTTGGGAAAGGGAAAAACGTTCAATCAGAACAGAATTGAAATGATATAAATTAGGCTTATTGTTTAGCAAATCGCTAGCTTTAGGTAAGAATCATAGATAAGAATAGCTTGGACCCTCTTAAGGATCAGAGCAGGCATGTGTGCATGCATGAAGAAACCAGGCCTTTGTTAGTATCCTTTCTGAAATGGCTATTAAAGTAATTACAGTCATTTATAGATTTTTCCCCTTCCATTTCAGAATGGGTTCCATTTTGCATCTTTTGTCTTGAGTTCCTCAGTTGGAGTGTGTCTACGTGTTAGTATGTGCTAGGGAGTGCTCCTGGAGTCTATGGATTATCTGCACCCACGCACAGGAGGTGTGATGCCTGTAGACACCAAGAGATGATGTTGCTGGCTTTGTTCTCAGGGAGCTCTGACCCTCTGAGAATAGTAAGAGAATTACATCATAGAATATTATGCCTTTAATGCTTAATTACGGTTTGCCATGGACTGCTTTAAAATTGCTAGACTTGATTTAAAGAGACTTTTTTTGATGTCTTTTAAAAACACACCCTTTTAACTGTGGCATTTATGATTATACTTTGATACATTGTTATGTCCTTGGGGTGTGTGTGTGTGTGTGTGTGTGTGTGAGAGAGAGAGAGAGAGAGAGAGAGAGAGAGAGAGAGAGAGAATTGCAGTATTTCATGTGTGTGAGATTTACAGAAGGGCTTTAAAATCAATTGACTGCATAAGTGAGTATGTGCTCATTGTGAAAGACACGTAATTGTAGTATGCAAAAAAGACAAAAAATTTTATGCATTAGCCTTTTGATACCATATTTGTGTTTTTTTTTTTTTTCTTAAGTACTTTAATACTTTCAGGTCCCAAGCCTTCCTTTTTCATAGTGTATGCTTATTTTACTTTCTCTGTGTCTGAACAAATAAATTTAGGAAAAGTAAATTTCTTTCAAATGTATTTTTTTGAATATGGAGAACAGGAAATTTGCTCAGTAAGGATTGTAATTATTATTGCTGTGACAGTACTCAGTATTACTTATATATAACTCAGTTTTGAATTTTACCAAATGAGATGTTTACCTGCGTAATACAACGTTTCAAGAAGCACAAAGACATAGCATATGTTGTCTACCTTCTGAATAGAATCAGTACTGAAAGAGTTAAAAGTTTTTTTTATTCTGTAGATCAAGCATTGTAACCACAGTAACCAATTTACTATTATTTGCTTAGTCCTAGCACAGAAGGAAAGTCAGTGCTTGGAAGAAATATAATTCATAGATCGGTATAATCAGAATTGATCCCAATGTGTTAAGATTTTGAGGCATAAATTAACTGTTTTAAGTTTTAAATGCAATGATTTTAACAGTATTATATTGCATTATATTTTTTTCAGGTGAATTGACTCCCATCAAATTTAATGTAAAGAAAACAATCAATAAAGTGTAATGTAAAGAAACTAGAATATATCTTATAGTTTTTATTTTCATAAGGGAGCAGTTAGCAAGCAAATTTCAAGAAAGCAGAGACAGGATTTAGAATAAATAATAAAAATTTGCATGCAAATTGCAGAAATTTCAAAATATCCATAAAATTGTAGTAACAATGAGCTATATAAATGATATGAATAGTGAAATTATAACTAATCCCATTGAAATATAACACATGGAAAATGATTGTATTTTGTATGATTTATATAAAACAACATGTGTTATACATATCTCTAAGAAATTTAAAAAATAAATGGGTATATGTTAGCTAGAGTTTTATGGCTATTTGCAAAACATATATCTTCATATTGAATTTGCTCAAGGCCAGTTCCTCTTCCTTCTCAGTTCTCTGCCTCATTTGGATGCTTCATAAAGAAGGAAATTTTATTGTTTGAAAACAACAACAACAACAAAATATATATTTTTATATATTCAGTCATATATATGTGTTACCCCTGAGGATTTTCCTGCTATCCCTGAGGAAATTTATTATAATTTATATTGATACATTAATGAATAATATGTGTAAAAATAATGCTTTGAGGTTTTAACTTTAATAAACAAGGAAGTAGAACAGACTTTCCTTAACATGTTTTTAAGTCATCTCTTGAAAATGAGTTACTTTCAAAACAAACTGCTATTAAGTGTTTCCTTTACTTTAAAGCATATCCAGAAGCCAAGTATTTTTTTTTAGCTCCATTTGCAATGGACAGCAGTCTATACCAGCATGGTCTTTCTAGGCCCAGTGCCTGCCTTAGGCTCTGAAACTCTCTTCCTCCAGACTTTGCCTCTCCCATTCCAGGTAGGTTGGACCTTTATTTATTTATTTTTTAATTTTAATTTATAAAGAAAAAACAAAATAGTATTAGCACAGAAAAATTAGAAATGATACAAAATTTCACTAAACAAAATATATGAATTTCACAGTATTTGTTGTATTTTAAAAAGAGTCATCAAATTATGTTGCATATTGCTTAGCACCAGTGAATGTTTTTTCATTCTACCTCTTTCTTAGAACTATTTAGAGGATTTTTTTCCGCCTCAGAGTAAAATTCCAAATGCTGTCCTAGTGTGAACCCCCACTTAAAGTGCCAGTGTATATGCTCAGAATGTGTAATTTCCCATCTTGTAAGCAGAAATGTTTATCACATGAATTTCTAGATTACAACTCTGAGGTTCTCAAATCTGTTTATTTTCATTATTGAAGACAATTTTTTTGAGAACTTGCTAGCCAGGATTTGTAGTTTAGTTGAAATACTAAAAAGGCTTGTAGATGGTCTATGAGAAAATGTGGTAAATTGTGGGAAAAATCTTTTGAGTAACTTTGAATGGTTTTAACTTTTTTTCAGTCAATCTTTTCAATACATTAAATGTTGGTCATCATGGATATAACTAATAATGCAAGTAATAATAATTCACTGATCCTGTAACAAAAACTATCCTTGGACATCACCTGTTTTTTTTTTATCTCCCAAATATATTTATAATGTAAATTGTCTTTATTCTGAATTGTGGAAGTGAGAATTTAAGGTTAATTAAGTTGGCTCTGAAAATTGAGGTAGACTTCCCTGGATTTGAATATAGGAACACCTAACTCTCAATCCCAGAATCTTAATTCACAGAAAGCTACATGATTCTGAGGTTCATAGTGATGAGCCCATTTTCTCCGTTTTGGCAGAGTGGTGCTCGTAGAGCCTGTTAAAGCCTCTTTGTTCACCACCCCATTTAAAGTGTTAGATGGAAATTCCACTTACTTGGCTGCCTGTTCTGGTTATTTCTGAGGGCTTTGGTTTCTGGCAGGTGCCCTCAATGTGTAGACTTTGTTAGCTCCCTGTCATCTGAGGAGAGAAATCAAATAAACAACGTGGTTAAATTAGTAAGGCTAATTCATGCTATTTAAAATCTTTCTGGCTAGCACATTTCTCCACTTCTCTTGGGGGAGGTTTTATGACAACATGTTTCTTAGAAGCCTAAATGCTGGCATAAGAACAATCATTGACATATTTAACTCTTTCATTACAAACTTTACTTTTCCTTTACTTGTTTTCATAAGTAGGCCATAGAATTTCTGAAGTTTAGGTAGCTAAAAATCATTCCGCTAATAAGCAAATATGTAGTCCAATTATATCCTACCATTAATTCTGTTCTTATTTAACTTCTGTAAAGAATAGTATAGAATGACATAATCTCTTGAGGAATTTTGCTGAAACAATACTCTTCATAAAGTAATTATAGCTGTTGATATGTTTTCTAGCTTTGGGACTAACGTAAGTGAGTTTGAAGAGGAGGTGAAAGCCTTAAGAGTCTACAAGAGTGGCTTGATAGGATGACAGGCTTTATTTGAGTAAGATCTTTAATATAGAGGTGATTTATTGCAAAGTAAATTCTAGATGAACTTGTCAGCCTTGGAGGTAACAGCAGAGTGTCTTCCTACCATTGTGCACAAAATTAGATTATAGTGGTGGGATGTCTTTATCATTTTGTGGTAATCTGGATGTAAGTTACTATATTTTATTATGGTAGGCAGTTCCTAGGAAGGCAAGTGTCCATTTCTCAGAAAAATTGTGTGTACTATGGTAGTTCCTCAGTTGAGAAACTGGCTGTATTCCACAATTCAGGAGATGACAGCTATGTTCATGTTCATATGGGAAAGATGGCCACTGTAGTGTTTGGCATCTGATGCAAAGTTCACAGATAGAAAAGAAACGCTTATGTTTGTGAAATATGGTACCACTATATTTATGACTTATGTTCTGAACCTATTTGCTTTTTTGCTCTAAGGCAGAGCATAATCATAAAACTGTTCCTTTTGTATAATAAAACATGCTTTCCATTCAATAGTTAGAGTCAGAGAAGTGAGTGTTCAGTAACTTGCCTGGGCCTTGAACAGCTGAATCACAGGACCACTAAGGCAAAAGATGAACCAAAGACCAACAAAGGTGCCAGGTAAAGGACGTGAGAGATTTGTGGTACTCAGACAAGAAAAGTGATGCTTTTTCTGTCATCTTCCCCTCACATGAAGATTCTAAGTCAAAGACAGGAGGATCATACAAGTATTTCACTATGACCAGGCTAAGATCCAAAGATCCCAAAGAGGACGGTGCAGTGTGATGAGTAAAGTCAGATTTGGTTTGTGATGTGGAAGAGAAATGGGCAGGTAATAATGTGCCTTGGGAAGTAACCAGGAAGCCTAAGGGTTACATCTGAACAGTGTATGATGCACTATTGACAGCAGTTTTATCTAGTGGAGATGATAAGTAAACTTCACAATATGTTCTCCCCATTGTGGAGAAAGTTTATCTTTAAATTAGTGAAGACTAAGACAACTCAAAGTCCATAAAGACAGCTTTGAACTGTTGCACATTATCAGTTTACACAGTAGAGACTAAATAGCTGGTAGGAGAAAGCATTTGAAACAAACCTCACCAGCTCATTTTGTCTTCTTTGGAGCAAGGCCTCACCTAAACAGACAACATAGAATTTGGCCAGTACACCCAGACCTCGGACTTCAGGCTACTCCACATTCCTCTCTACTACCTGCTGTGTGGTTGGGCAGGTGATGGAGAAAGGATGGGAAGAAACAGGAATACTTACTGTAATCTAAAAGAAGGTAGCCCAAACCTTTTCTGTTTATGTATTCTTGTGTTATTGTCCTGTCTTCATACTACTTTTTGTAATTTTATTGAAATACAAAGTTTTGAAAACTCTTTCTTTCAAGTTTTCATGTGCTAATTTATTCTATTTGAAGTCTTTGAAGCAGTGAAACATTTTTAGTCACTTAGGTGTCTTAGAGAAAGCAACACCAGTGGAAAGTAGAGATTGCATTAAGAGTTAAGCAAAGAGATAGAGATGTTAGTACAAGTGTTAATCAGGGCTTAGACCAAGACAGTGACAATAAAGAGGGGAAGAAAGGTAGACCAGAGACATAGTACCAAGCAGAATGTGTAGACTTTGTCAGGGGCTTGTGCTTGCATGATAATAGTAGGTACAGTGCTGGGTGGGTCTGAAGTCAAGTGTGGCTGGATCAGTAAGACACCAGGAGGACATTCCATGCATCTTCCCCTTCTCATCACTTATTAGCTAGCAGCTCTTTGCCAGTTTGTACTGATTGCCACTCTAAAATGTGCATGGGAACTTTCTTACTGCCTTCAGGACCATCTTTCTAGTCCCAGATTCCATCTCTTCTCTATAATTCTCCAAAATCTTCAAATTGATGTCCAGGCATCTGCAATTCCCACTTTCCTTCTAATCTTTGAACAATGACAGTGATCATGTAGGAGCTCTTCTGAATGTATTTGCTCCTGCTGGGCATACTTAAAGGACTTCTTAGTTCTTTTAAGAACAAGATCCACATTTTTAATGTGCCCTACAAAGCTTTAAACTTTGAGCCTTTTTTTTTCTTCATTAGCCCCATAGCAAACCATTTTGCCTTGGTTCTTGAGTTACTAGCCATTTTGTCCTTATCTCAAGATATCTGGCTCTGTGTACCTTTGCACATTTGATCTTCCTGCTGGAGCTGCTTTAGCTTGTCCTCTTAACAGGGTCAACTTTCTTTTTTTTTGGCGGGGGGGGGGGGCTTAGCCCACCCTGAGGACATCGCTGGTGCAGCATGTGGTGCTGGGGATTGAACCAGGGTCCACTGCAGCTGCCTAAGCTTGCCTAAGCAGACACTCTAGACTGCTGAGCTATCTCTCTGGCCCAGGGCCAACTTTCTTTTAGGTCTCCATTTTTTCCCCGGAGATGCATTACCTACATACCCATTTTCTTGACCTGGATTTTTCTATTTCTTTCACACTTCACCATCCATCCATCCATCCATCCATCCATCTGCACCACACACACACACACACACACACACACACAGTGCCTAATACAGAGCAGCTGTTTAATAAATGGATTGTGGGTAGAACTGATCCATCATGAGGGTTATTATGAACATTTAGAAAATGGTCTATTAACTAGCCAGTTCTTATATCTCTTAATGAAACAGATGATATAATAGTAAGTCATATTTTACTTGAGTGTGTTTTGAGAACCGGGAACATTCTGATGATCTGACAGGAACAGATATGTCAGAAATGTGACAGAAAACGTCTTAACATGTGTAGTAATCTTGTCTTTTCTTATTTTCTACCAGTCACTATATTAGATGACTGAGGCACATGACCATAGAAGCACTCTTTGAGCAAGCCCAGTCATATGGCCAATGTTTAACAGAGAGGGTAGCATCTAGGACAATCTTGATCTTGCTGCAAAATCTCTGTTATATCTCTGAGCTACTGAGATCAGACATGAAATATAAAATTATTTTGTAAATTATAAAACTGAACAAAGTCTAACATGTGTAAGACTCTACTACTTTGTTTATAGTAACTCTATACTGTATTTCATTGAATAATGGAGAAGATGATGAATGTTATATATAAGAAAGCGTTGAATGAATCTACTTGCTCTGGTTTGTGGAGGCTTCATTGTGATCATGTGGCTAGCAGAGAATCCCTAATTTCTTCTGCTGTGAGACTCCTAAGGAGGCATTTATATTAGTAATACTGAATTTGCAAACCTGCATTTTAAAATTTAGCTTTATTTGTATTCCATGTCTCTCTGGGAGGTGTTCAGTACATTATGAAATTCTGTGCTTTTACCTCCTGCTAAGGATTTGAGTTCTTAGCCTAATTAATCATTAAGTGTTGTCAGTCTATCATGATGCAGTTAATTATCAGAGAGATTGTATGAATTTCAGACAGTCATGACCCTTTCCTGGGTAACTATAGAAACCTTTGCAGTACTGGTTATTATCTGAAATTATAGAATTTGTTTCTTAAAGCATGTCTGTCTTTGATAGTTATGGGCAAATAATTGGTTATCACCTAGAAAGAAAGAAAAGCTTGCATGAAGCATAGATTTTAAAATGATTTATACATAATTAAAATGTGTCCTAAACAATTTACAAGTAACAGATAATGTGCTCTGCAGGATATTTCTGTTACTTAAAAGGTTTTTTCCCTCATCACTTTTGTATGTTCATTACAAAGCATTCTTACAATTCCTTTCCCCCCTAAGACTCTTAGGAACTTATATTCTAGTACAAGTCTAGGAAACTCCTAAGACTGTCACTTGGTATGGTGAATTTGCAGTGCATAAGAGCTGCCTGTGTAGGTGAAAATCGCTGACTATGGCTCATACATATCTGCGTATAGAAGCAGAAAATACTGACAATGTGAAGTGTCACTGGTGGATTCTTGAAGCCATAGTTCAAAGTGGGAACAAAAGAAAAACATCTTTCTTCTATTCTGAGGAATTCCATCTGAGCCAGAGAGAAAAAAGACGATATGTCATTTTTCATATGAAGTCACTTTTTCATATGAAGCTCACTAAGGAAGGCAGTCTGAATGGGGTGAATGTCAGTGTGGAAATGGAAATCTGCTGTATTTTGTGCTAAGCTCCACATCTCATGCCATGCGGAGAGCAAGTGATCCCCTCTGGAGGAGGCAGAGCCCGAAGTGAGGCTGCTGTACTCACTGCTGAGTGGGCTTTAGTGCAATGCAGTGACAGTGATTTGTTCTTATGTTACAACATGTGAACAGCTTATTTATAGATTATGAGCCACATGGCTCGTTCTGAACATGTTTGCTTTTTGAGAGAATGTATAGTGGCCAACCTGGGATTTGCTTTTTAGGTTCTTGGGATTTTATTATGTTAGATTAATGACTTTTATTTACAGTTGCCACTAATATATGTAGATTATCAAAATAATGGCACATAAATTTAAAGTCTGGTTTAGCTCTGCTTTAAAGATAGCTGCTTCAGGAAAAGTGTACATGTATGTGTGAACATCTGTACTTGAGTTGAATTGTTTTGGCTTCTCACTTGTATTGCACAGCCTTCATTCTTAGTGACTGTTTCCACAGTTGACTACAAACAGAATGAATCTAGCTTTAGTGTTCATGTTTATTTTTTATATGAAATATAAGATTATGATTTTAGTCGTAAGGATTCAACTGCCAGTTTATCCAGTGTACATCAATGGCAACAATTACTTTGTGTTGTTGAGCTTTTACTAAAATACTAAAGAATAGTTTTGCTTTTGCTTGTGTCTAGATGATCCCCCTCAACCTCATGTGGTCCTACATTGTTTTCAGAAGTAGCTGAATCTAGAGTGTGTGATTGATTCATAGTGCAATACTGGCAGTGGGGTGTTTTGGATTAAGGGTGGGTGATGCTGGATCAGTCCACTGATTGGACTGTACTGCCACAATCCCAGTAGCCTGGATACAATATAAAGGAAAGGAGGAGGAAGAAGCCTCCTTCTCCTCCTCCTCCTCCTCCTCCTCCTCCTCCTCCTCGTCCTCGTCCTCGTCCTGTTCTCCTCATCCTCATGTTCTTCCTATCCTCCCCCTCTCCCTCCTTCTGTCCCCCTCTCTCTTTCTCTTTCTCTCTGTCTTTCTGTCTCTGTCTCTGTCTCTCTCTGTCTCTCTTTCTCTCTCTCTTTGCTTTAGTACTTTCTGACCACCATGAAAGGTCCCTTTTGCATTTGTTGTTTTTGCTGTTATCTGCTGGAATGAACTGTTATGCCACTCACGGACTGCCATGCCTTGGAACAGGCCAGATAGAGACTGAAACCTCCACAAACTGTGAACTTAATGAGTAAACCTTTTGTCTTTTAACTTTGAGTATTGGGTATTTTGTCTCAGCAATGAGAACAAAGTATCTAAGACAGATTTTTAAAAATTTTTTCCCATAATTTTATTGAGAAACAAATAGCAATGAGACAGTTTCAAACCAAATTGGTAGGACAGTTTCAATAATGAACACATTACATACATTCTTCCTAGTGGTTAATTGCTGTACAAGATGTGGACATGATATCCTATTTACAAACACTATTTGAACAAATCCTTCTATTCATTAAGAGAATGTAACTATATATCTATCCTAACTACTATGAATACACAGATAGAAAATGGACATTCATCTGTATCTCCTTTTTTTGTTTAGTTCCATTATTTGAATATTATAGGTGTGTTAACTCAGCAAAATATTCTAAAAGAGTCCAGTAGCACATAATAGTATTGGGTTTTCCGCTTGACTGGCAATGTCAGAAATTGTTGACCTGAGTCCCCTACAGCTCAATATAACAGCATGGCTTTACTTCTTATACTTCATTTTTATACTTTTCTGCTGGATGGTTAAAGATAAAGCAAGACCTATGCAAAAAGAATTATGTCTTTTGGGTCTGATAAGGTCAGTGAAATCCCCTCAGGACTTATCCTGAGATCCTGTACCTCAGATTGTAGATCCTTTGTCATTGTGATCCATGTGGATGAGTCACCGCCATTGCTTGTCCAATGTGCTCTCTGTGAAAGCCTGAGAGAATGTTTTCTCTCCATGTGACTCTCCTTAAGCACATTCTACATCATTGATCACTTTCCTCTTTGGCCCCATAATCTCCTTGATCAGAAAATTTGGGACACTACTGAGTTACGTGATGTTACAGTACAAGTTCTCATATGTCCTGAGTCTTAACTGACCTTGGAAGGCTTGGGCCAAAATTCTAAGACAGATTTTTTTTTTCTTTTTTACTTTTTATATTTTAGTACAGGATCTAAGGGTCTCACTTGTAGATCAAACTTGTAATGATCTGCTTGTCTTCAGCCTCCCAAGAGCTGGGATTACAGGTGTGTGCCACCACACCCAGTCTCAGTCACCATGTCAGTGCACCCAGGGGACAGGGCCACCATGGCACACAGGATTGAACCCTGGCCACTACGTTTGCCTAAGCAATTGTTTTAATCCACTGAGCTATTTGGCTAGCCCTGACAGATTTATTTTTGATAGAAGTACAAGTGGCTACAGAAATCATTGATGTGTAGACATGATTTTTAAAAGGTTTCTAACCTTGTGACAAAGTTCAAAAGGGTAATTCAATACATATACACAGTCTGAACCTTATATTTGCTTTATAATAGCATATTCTAGTATGACTTGACTTAACTGTTATTTTTATTGTGATATAATGAATTTTGACATTTCAGATCTCTTACTACATGCTAATAGCTTTTTCAGTTTTTATTATCAGACTCTAATATTTAATTCTTTAGAAAACCTTAAAAGATTGCTGGCTAATATTGCTATTGAAAGTTTGCTTGATGAAAAACAATTAAGTTGAGCTTTTTTTTCAAATTTGAATTTTTTACTTAAAACCACTGAAGTAATAAATTCTGTGAGTTAAAAGGTGTTAGACTCTGGTGTGGAGAGTGTGATGTCACTGATTTTGTTATGCCAGAATGTTGATCAGGCTAATTATCTAAGAATCTTCTGGTTCTCTGGCATGTTACAGCTGTGACTTTCCCTTTGTCTCTGAAATAACTGTCTTCCACACTGCATATGCATGAGAGAATGGGTTTTTTAATATTAATAAATCACTTATGAGTTTCATTCCTTGTTAAAATTGATACTATTTGCAATATTTATATTATGTATAATATACATATCTATATATATACATATAGAGATATATAGATATACACACACATGATAGACACTCCTCGTTGTTTATCTGCTTGAGTAAAGTAATATCAATCATTAATTTGTAAAACATTTTAAATCAGGCATATAAAAAGGAAACTCGGGGCTGGAGAGATGGCTCAGTGGTCTAAGGCACCTACTTAGAACAAGCTTGGCAAAGCATCAAGGGACC
>NW_004524592.1:12684593-12686733 GCF_000260255.1 Octodon degus | reverse complement strand
GTTACTGTTGATATTTGCAGCATATAAAATACTGATTGGTTCAGTTTCATCTTACAAGGGTCTTAATTTTGTCTGATTGGCTTTGTTGGGTGTCTGATTCTTCACCACATTTTAGGAGAGCTTGTCCTCTTGAAAATTTCTGTACCCTTCACCTATTTTAATGTTTTTCTTTTATACAACCACTAAGCAGAAGTCTACATTAGAGACTAAACTTTTCATACTGAGCAGATGTGAATGAAAGAATTTTAACCAATCTGACAGTGTGTTTTGCCCATAAATGGCTTTATATTTGAGCTCTTTGTGCAAGGGAGACATTGAAGTCTTGAACATACCTAGGACGTTATAGATTGATCAAGACAGGCCTGATTGGAGAAAACCTGGTGTGATCATCTTCACCGTGCTCAACTCAGTCTCCGTCTTTGGTGAGGCTTCTGTGCCTTGCTTGCACATGACCACCATCAGCTCATGTCCCAACACAGCTGCTTCTGTGCACAGGTGCACAGAGAGCTTCTTCCACTTCTAATGGCACCAAACCTTTGGGATTTGCACTTTGCCCCTCAGTGGCTTTATATTTGAGCTCTTTGCGCAAGGGAGACACTGAAGTCTAGAACTTATCTATTACCTAATTCCCTATTACCTCATTGAAACTTATTTGCCCCTCTAAACATCTTGTCTGGAGGAAAGATATCCTCTAATAAATGGTTCTGAGAAAATAGGATATCTGAATGCAAAAAATTGAGTCTAGACCAATATCTCTCACACTGCACTAAAATTAAATCAAAGTGGATCGATGATCTACATGTTAAAATAGAAACAGTCTGCTGGTAGATAAAATAGGCAAAACTCTTGAAGACATAGACATAGGCGAATATTTTCTGAATAAAACCCTAGTGGCACAAGAAATAATATCAAGAATCAACAAATGGATTATATAAAATTAAAAATCTTCTGCACGACGAAGAAAACAATCAACAGACTGAAGAGACAATTTAAAGGATGTGAAGGGGACATTTGAGCAGCTGCTCTTCAGACAGATGTTTAACATCTAGAATATATAAAGAACTCAGAAAAATTCGGTTCCCCCCCAATCAAAAGACACAATCAAAAAGTAGGTAACCAAAATGAGTAGACACATCTCAGAAGTTTTATTTCTCAGAAGAAGTACAAATGACCAATAACTACATGAAAAAAATGTTCAGTATCACTAGCCATTTAATTTGTAGAAATGTAAATTAAAACTACATTGACATAGCCATCTAACCCCAGAATGAATTGCTGTAGTCCAAAAAATCTAATAGTAACCAAGTGAGGATGTAGTGAAAAAGCAAGTCTTCAATACAAACAAGTACAACTGCTGTGGACATTGGTGTAGAGATTCCTCAAAAAACTAAAAATAGAGGGGCCTGGTGAGATAGCTCAGTAGACTAAAGTTCCTGCTTAGGAAAGTTTAGGCAAACACAGGGACTGCAGTTTGATCCCGGGTACCACATGCTGTGCCAGCCCCACCCCCAGGGCTGTGCCAGCCCCACCCCCAGGGCTATGCCAGCCCCACCCCACTCTGAGCAGGTCAGAATCTGGGCATAATCGTGCGTGCCTGTAATCCCAGCACAGGGAAGGCTGAAAACAGGAGAATCACAATGGGTTGAAGCTGTGCAGTGAGACCTTGTAACAAGCAAATACATTAAAAAAGAAAACCTAAAAATAGAATTTTTTTGTCCCAGCTATCCTCCTTCCTGGTATCTTCTCTAAAAGAGTTAGCATCATAATATTACAACAATACACACATATCCTTGTTTATAGAGTGCAGTTTTTAAAAAGTAGATTTTGGAAACAGCATATACATCCATCATCAGATGAATGGATATAGGAAGTGTGATATTTATACACAAAAGTACTACTCTATCATAAAGATAAACTTGAGGGATATGTAGGAAAAGGAATGCAACTTGTTGGCATAATGGCAAGTGAAATAAGTCAGACACACATGCTTAAATATGGCATGGTTTCTGTTATGTAAGAAACTCAAAAACTCAAGCTGCATATATGAATAAAGAATAAAATAGAAGATAGATAATAGGAATTTGGGAGTTCAAATAATTTCCCAAGACCTTCTCAGTGCAAGGAACTGAGTTCAATTCCT